>NC_041381.1:140684809-140732912 GCF_002162155.2 Triticum dicoccoides
GGGGGAGCACAACCCACCAGCGCCCCCTCCAGACGCGCCTAGGTGGGTTGTGCCCACCTGGTGGCCCCGTAGACCCTGATTCTAACTCTATATAATCCTGTTTTTGGAGAAAAAATGGATGGAGAAAGAATTATCATGTTTCACGAGACGAAGCCGCCGCCACCTCCTGTTCTTCATCGGGAGGCCAGATCTGGAGTCCATTTGGGCTCCGGGGAGGGGGATCTTCGATCTTCGTCATCACCAACCCTTCTCCGTTGCCAATTCAATTATGCTCCCCACCGGGAGTGAGTAATTCCTTCGTAGGCTCGCTGGACGGTGAGGGAGTTGGATGAGATTCATCATGTAATCGAGTTAGTTTTGTTAGGGCTTGATACCTAGTATCCATTATTTCTGAGATTGATGTTCCTATGACTTTGCCATGCTTAATGCTTGTCACTTTGGGCCTGGGTGCCATGGTTTCACATCTGAACCATTCTTGTTTTCACCATTATATCTATGTCCTAGATCTGATCTTGCAAGTTATATGCACCTGCTATGTGTTATGATCCGTAAACCGTGGAGTGACAATACTCGGGATACTTTCCGGTGATGACCGTTGTTTGAGAGTTCATGTATTCACTATGTGTTAATGTTTGTTCCAGTTATCTATTAAAAGGAGGCCTTAATATCCCTTAGTTTCCTTATGGACCCCACTGCCACGGGAGGGTAGGAAAAAAGATGTCCTGCAAGTTCTTTTCATAAGCACATATGACTATTTATAGAATACATGCCTACATTATATTTATGAATTGGACCTAGTTTTGTATCGCCCTAGGTTATGACTGTTATATGATGAATATCGTCCAACGAATTCACCAATCCAATGCCTACGAGTTTTCCACATATTGTTCCTGCTAAGTTACTATTGATATTGCTACTGTCACAACTGCTACAAAATCATTGCTATCACTATTACTGTTACTATTACTGTTACCACTGCTATCAAAACTACCATATTACTGTGCTACTAATCATATTGCTGCAAATAATTGATATCCATGTGTGGTTGAATTGACAACTCAGCTGCTAATACATGCAAATATTCTTTGGCTCCCCTTGTGTTGAACCTATAAATTTGGGTTGAATACTCTACCCTCGAAAACTGTTGTGATCCCCTATACTTGTGGGTTATCATACATCATCTTGTAACTAACTCCTTGGTCACTTTTCTTGCAAGCTTCTTGTGATGTTGTATTACCGAGAGGACCCACAGATACCTTTCCGTCATACAGAGTGACAAATCCCAATCTCGATTCACGCCAACTCTATAGATACGTTCGGAGATACCTGTAGAGCACCTTTATGATCACCCAGTTATGAAGTGACGTTTGATACACACAAGGTATCCCTCCAGAGTCCGAGAGTTGCATGATCTCATGGTAGAAGGAATATGTATTTGATATTAAGATAGCAGTAGCAATAAACTGAATGATCATATGCTATGCTAATGAATGGGTCTGATCCATCACATCATTCTCCTAATGATGTGATCCCGTTATCAAACGACAACTCATGTCTATGGTCAGGAAACCTTAACCATCTTTTGATCAGCGAGCTAGTCTAGTAGAGGCTTACTAGAGACTTGGTATTTGTTTATGTATTCGCACATGTATTCAAGTTTCCGATCAATACAATTATAGCATGAATAATAAACCTTTATCATTACTAAGGAAATATACTAATAACGATTTATTATTGCCTCTAGGGCATATTTCCGACACATATGAGCTGGCCCAAGTAACGTGCTCGTTGGCATGGATGATGGTTGGGCCTGACACTATGAGTGAAACGATCTCTTTGTTGTTCTGCTCATCGACTTCTAGTTGATACCAAGTATACGATGGAGTCCTGTTAGGACCGCGAGTATATCGACTAGAGGGGGGGGGGGGTGAATGGGAGATTCAAAAATTCTTTTGAATGTTTTAAACTGATCCCAAACACAACCGCAGGAATAAATACCGGTAGATAAAAGCACAAAGCAAGTTCGCTACTGAGGAACAAAACCTTCATGGTAAGATGTAATAATGATTCGAGCATAGCACTACAAAAAAATACACTTCCGTGATGATACGTGTTTGTCACAGTAGGTCGCGTTTTTTGTCATGCATGTACATCCATGACAAATTTATGACAGAATCTAGATAGTCATACCTGTGCTGTCGTAGAAGTGTTCCATGACATTACCAAAATTATCATCACGGAAGTGTCCACTTCCATGACGATAAATCGCGCGTCACAGAAGTGCTTTCGTCAAGGGTGACCGACACGTGGCATCCACCATAACGGAACGCCGTTAAGCTATCAGGTCGGGTTTTGGATCCGATAACCTGTTAATAGCCCCGACCAATGGGGATTTTCCACGTGTAAAATCATCATTGGCTGGAGGAAACACCTGTCGGCTCACCGCTGGGACAGATGTCATCCGCTCATTGGACCGAAGGCGCCTATGATACGGGGACACGTGGCACGGCCCAACAGAGGCCCATTCCTGTGAAAAGGCCGGCCCGTTTGACTTGGTCAAAAGGTGGCAGGCCGACCCATGGAAAGCCTGTTAACGGCCTGTTTGCATGTAGCCCATTTATAGCCCGCTAACCCAGGGCCCGTTACGCCCTATCCGAATTAGGCCCAGTAGCGTCATCTGGGCCGTCCAATATGATTCTAGCCCGTTTTAACTTCCGGCCCATGTGTGGCCCATGACTTCTTTCGGCCCATAGGAGGCCCTTTGTAACTCTTGGCCCATTAATGGCCCGTGGTGAAACTGGCCCGTAATGAACAGTGTATCACGTTATACCCATTAACGGCCCGTTATTCCATTGGGCCGTTTCCAACCCAAGTTGTCTTTCGGCCTTCTCAGGGCCCATCGATTCTTGGGCTCATTTGCAGCATTCGGTTACATATGGCCCGTCACTGTCATTTTCTGCTTGTGGGCCAAATTCAGCCCGTCGTTACAGTCGGCCCGTTTGCGGACCGTTAATACGTTGGGCCATTTTCATGTAAAAAAAACAGTTGGACTGTTTTCATAGAGTTATCAAATACGGCCTATTAACGGCCTGTTATGGTCCACGAATAGTACGACCCATGATTGGCGAAATGATGATACGCCCCGTAGAAGGCCCATGGATCCTATGGCCCGTATGAGGCCCATGGATAGTACGGCCCGTAGAAGGCCCATGGATCGTACGACCCGTAGAAGGCCCATGGACCCTGCGGCCCGCAGAAGGCCCATGGACCCTACAGCCCGTATAAGGCCCATGGACCCTAAGGCCGGTATAGAAGGCCGATGGATCCTACGGCCGGAAGAAGGCCCATGGATCATACGGCCCGCATGAGGCCCATGGTTACAACAGTTTGTGTGTTGCCATGATTATTTTGGCCTAGTTACCAAAAATAGGCTATTGTGACTAAAGAAAACAACAAAACAAGACAATAAGGAAATAAATAAGCAAGCAATTAACACTAGCCTATTACCGCTATTACACATATTACATCCACTGGGCATCAAAGTTCGCCACCAGTGCAAATATAGGGAATAAAGCAGCACATTACATACACTGGCCGTCAAAATTGGCCACCAGTGCAAATAAACGCGGCAGCAAAACAAGAGCATAACTGAAACAACTTCAGAAGAGCTCAAGAAACGTTATCCTGGGTATCCACCATGCTGGCAATAAGCTTAGCAAGTTGATTAGCTTTGTCCTGTTTGGCACTAAAATCCTCCAACGCTTGCTGTTGCACCAGAAAGTATGCATCTGAATGCTCCAGGGACTTCCGCAGTCCTTCCGCTTCTTGTCGCAGCACAGCTGATCGATGTCTTTCAGCTTGTAGTTGAGACTCAAGAAACCGAACTGATTCAGACAGTGAGTTTGAATAGCTTGTGCAAGCGGTAGTGGCCAGTAACTCGAACACTAAACCAAGACAGGACTTTGGGGTTGTCTCGCTGTCTTCAACATAGTCTTCCTTAGCTGTTTTATCAGCTTTGTTGGAGACTAACAAGGATGTGTCATTATCCTGAACCTTATCCACATTACTTCCTTTACCATTGCTTAATAAGGCACTCTTCCCCAATATTCTATCAGCATTCTAAAAGAAGAAACAAGCAGAAACATAACAAGTTTAGCATGTACTAGTATATGAAACTCATTTCGGTGAACCAGTTCATAAGTAAGGTGGACAGGATTAAACTACCAAGTCTTCTATTGCCAAGTACTAGTACATAATAAAAGCATCAAACAAACATATATCTATGTCCTATGGTCACCGCATTGTCTTGCCAAATCAAAATAGAGACACGGTTCAAACCATATAAGTTCAAGACAAAGCAGCAGTGAAAGAATACAAAGCGTGGGAAACTACACGACACAATAAGATTTCAGATGGGTACCACGGGTCTACACGTACAACAACACTATTGGCTCTGTTGTGATGCTAGTAATATGCATGATATGAAAGTCAACTGTATACACAATTGAAATTGAAATCAAAAGAGCTATTGATAAGAGCAAACCTGTTAAAGAAACATGCGTGAACATACCTGCTGTGCCATTGGAGTTTCGATTGGATCCTTCAATTTAAAAATAAGTTTGTATGAGTAAATATAGTGATACAAGAGCAAAGCAATCATAGTTAAAAAAGGCGCGCCTAAGCGAGCGCTTCAGCGCGCCTAGGCTCTAGGAGTTGGCAAAACGCATTGTGCATGACTATGCTTAATCTGTGCATAACCGCGCATAAGCATGCGCTTTGGTCAGTAAAGCGCAAGGCGGTGGCAAAACACACAATTAACGCCTATCGCTTTTTTGAACTATGATAGAAATGGAATCTTAAATTAGAACAGTTGTTCTTCAGGTTTTGGCACTTGTTCTACATGAACAGAGTACAATAAGACGCAAGAATATAATACTTAAAAATAGAAAATGAGCTCATAGACCTTACCACATTCTTGGTTCGGGACCAGTACAGAACAAGGCGTTCCCAGTCATCGTCCAGTAAATGTGTCTCAGGAGAACGTAAGGGAATTTGATGAGTTTCTTTGCCGGTGAAGTACGTTTTCTTCAGGTAATTCCGATACTGCCACCAAGCATTCTTGAAGATAGGAGAGGTATTAGCACAAGTTACCTCATCCTGAGTTTCCAAGTCGGTCCTTCTCTATAGAAAAAATGGGAAAAATTTGCTGTATTATAACCATCATGGAGGTAGGATGTATGGGACGAAGCAAAGTAATTGTCATGCATAACATTACTTACACATAATTCCTGGACAAACACCTGCAACTGGCATTTTCCTTCATCTTCAGTATAATATTTCCAAGATGGGAAGATATGCACATACGATTTAACAACATCAAATGCGATAGATGCTAAACTACGACTAGCTGGTTGTGCTTCCTCCACAGGAATAGGTGTACTAACTGGTGGAGTTGGGGTTCGCCGTGATAGTACTGGCCCTTTGGGCACTGGAGCTGCCTTACTAACTGCTCTTGTTTGGGAGCTCTGTGGTGGAGATGGTGTTGTGTCAACAGGAACTGGGTTACTATTGGCTGGGGTTGGGGTTAGATTGGGTGAAGCTGGTTCTCTGTCCATAGCAGTAGGGGTACAATCTGCGAGAGTTTGGGTTATGTGTGGTAGGGCTGGTTCTTGTGCATGTACAATCGGGGTGCTATCTCCACCAAGAGGTAGCACTGTTTTATTTGAAGACCATGTTTTTAGTCTGCTAGATACTGGCATCACCAACTCCAATTCAAATGGCTGATAAACAGGAAACATAGTTGAATGTACAAACATTGTATGAGAGACAGATGCAATAGATAGTGTGGAAAAAAGAGGGCATGAAATAGTTGACATGTATATTGTTTAACTAAAACGGATAGCATGACATAATTTCACATATATGATGTCTATCTAAACTCGATATCATAGCATAACATAATTCAAAGATATGATGAATAACTAAACAGGATCGCATGACATAATTCACCTACATGTTATCTAAGTAATCAGGATCGCATCATTTAATTCACATATGTGATTTATATGCTAAACAGAGGGCATTCGATATGATGTCTGGACTAAGAAAATGGTGTTGAATATTGTGTATATGATGTCTAAACTATGCAATGCAAGACACCGTATGCATGATATGAGTAGTATAACCGTGCCAAGTTAGAGCATACACCTCAGTGGGGGAATATGACTGGTCATCTGTCTCTGAATCCATCTCCGAGGAGCTATCGGGACCCAACAAGAGATCTGCTTCGACAGGTAGCACTGTCTGCTCTGAAGGCCCTGTTTTCACTCCAGATTTTTCTATCTCCCACCCAAATGGCTGATTCACAGGAAGAGTAGTTTAATGTACAAACATTGTCGACAAATGGAAATGTAATGAAGAAAAGGATGGGCAAGATATCATTCAAATTTATGATGCCTGCAAGGTCAATAAATAAATAAATATATGATGCCTGGTTAAACAGGATGGCATTGCACATTTCACATATATTATGTCTGGCTAAAAGACATGAGACTGCATAATTCCCATATATTATATAGAAACTAAACAGGTGGCATTATAGAACATGTCTAAACTAAGCATATGACATATATGATGTCAAAAGTAGGCACTGCAAGGCAACATATGCATGATATGACTAACATCATCATGTCAAGGTAGAGCAAACACCTTGGGGGGTAAATAGGAGTGGTCAGCGGCGTCTGAATCCGCCTCAGAACAGATATCTTCCTCTGGATTATAATCTAGAGAGGGGTGGGGAGGGTTTGCCATTGAACCCATCATGGAGCAATGTCTGCATGACATTGTATTGCCGCGCAAAACTCTTCTCTTTTTCTCTACATGTTCAGCATGACTGTGTACAATATCTGACATGCATACGGAAAAATATGGTGAGATTATGTAAGGAGAGCATGTAGAAATTTAGAGTGATGGTAACAACCAGTGGATGGATCCAAAAATAATGATAGCAGGCTGATGATTGCTTTAAATTAATCAAAAGATAGATGATGATTGCTTTACTATTTGTTTCCCACCCAAGATGAACAACATAGGCATACCCTAGGTGAACCAGATATTAGACAGACATACTATTCATTGCTGCCTCGATATGTGCCCCACAACTAAATTAGAACTCAAGTTTGAACATTAATTTGGACCTGACTTGGGAGTCCAAGAGCTGAACAGGACGATAAAGTAGCAGGTAAGTTTAAGCAATGCATAACATAAGCATAAACAAAAGAGTGCGACCTCTCTTGTGGACCCGTGTACTCCTCAGGTTCATCTGCTGAGTCGATGATGCTGATGCCGTTGCGATGGGTGCTGGCGGCAGGGAAGGAGATCTGAGGCGGTGAAAGACGGTCAGGAGTCGTGATGTCTGGTTTGGTGGATGCTTCTGTCGATGGAGCAGCTCAGGTGAGGTGGACGATGTCGCAGCAGGATCAGGACAAACCACACAAAGTTCCCTTCGACACGTACGTGTAACTGAAGTAATTCTGTAAGGGCTCATTTGGCTTGCATGATTCTTAGAATGCAGGGATAGGAAAAACACCAGAATAGGATAGGAAAATGCACATGGTAAACAGAGCATTTGTAAAGATAGGATTTCTGTCAACTTGGGTGTTTGGTTTACAGGAATTGGAAGAGTAGAGGAATGCAAAGAAACATGGCCAAAATCAAGTGAAACCATATGAAAGCGTGTACAGTTAGAATGTTATTCTGGCACTAATGCACTTGGTCTTGTTTTCATTCATAGGATTTTGAAAAGTAGGTCCAGGTGGATGTTTTTCTTCATTCCTTTCAACAAAATGCATGAATAATTGAATAGTAGAGTGCCATTGGAAAATTCCCTATTGCTATGTTTTTCCGTTGAACCAAAATAGCCCTAATGGATCGACGTGAATGTATAGTAATAAGTGATGCAACAAGTGTACAACCTCTTTGCCGTAGCCGTGTCAACCTCAACATCATTGGGTTGGTCGCTGAAGCAGTTGAGGCAGAGGTGGCTGTCGGAGGTGTGGAGGAAGATCTGAGGAATTTGTAGACGGCGTCCAGGGCACTGCTCTGTTGTGATGGATCGTTCTGTCGTTGGAGCAGCTCTGGTGAGCCGTAAGACGTCAAGGCTGAAGCAGCACAAGACAGACATCGTCAATCTCAAGTGGGATTCTAATAGCATCTCCAGTAGATGATGTAAAATGGATGTAAAATTAACATCACCAAAAACCACCTGACTACAATAGATGAGGTAAAAACTGTTGACTCTGAACTAAACTGTCGAAACTGAAATTTACTGTGGAATCTGAATGCTACTGTCGAAACTGAACGCAATGGTAGCAGAGAGGCACTTGACATGTAGTTTAGGGAGGGCCTGCAGTTCATCTTCAACCTGCACCCCCCTGAGCCGCCAGCCACCACCGGCCGAACCGCCAGCCCCAGTGCCGCCTCGCCGCCCCGAAACAACTCGCCACTGCCGCCCCGGCCAGCCCTCTAGGCCCCCCGCCCCCCTGCCCTGAACCCTAAGATAGATAGTGGGGTACCTCTCCGGTGAGCCCCCGTCCCCGCTGCGGGTGGTTCTTCCTTAACTCCGGTGAGCCCCCCAACCCCTGAAAATTGACTGACCCAAAAGTCGATTTAGTCGACTAAAGTGTGGCTTAATCGGAGCAGAGCAGTAGCACGAGCGAGGGGGAGAGCAGCAGTAGCAGCTGGGCGAGCGATCGATGGAGCGAGAGCCGGAGCAGCAACAGCAGCGCGAGCGAGTGAGCGAGAGCCGGAGCAGCAGCAGCAGATCCGGCTGGTATGGACGCCGCCGCCGAAGGGGCCTCGCACTGGGGGAGAGCCGCCGTGGAGATGTCGCCCGCGGCGCCGGCTTCAAGGTATCCGCTCCATGGGGGTGCGGGATGGATCACCGTCAGTGCCGGGAGGTCAAGTTAAGGAGAAGGTGTGATGTGATGAGTGTACAACCTCTTTGGTGGCGCCGGGTAGGCCTCGGCTTCGTCCGAGGAGTGGATGAGGATGCTGCGATGCCGGTGGAGCAGGTTAAGGCGGCGCTGTGGGGATGGAGCACCCGCGATAGACAAGGCGATCGTCGGAGCAGCTCCTTGGAGGTGGAGGACGGGGCGGCTGAACCGGCGGGACGACGAGATGGATGACGGATCCTCATCCGGGGAGGTGGACGAGGCACGTCGAGCTGTTGCGGTGGACGACATCGTCGGGGAAGAGGCTCCGGCTGGGCAGCGGTGACGTGGCGGACGGAGGAGGGTGGGGTTTCACGGCTGGAGCGGAGAGGTTATGGTGGCCTGGGATTTTGAATGGCGAAAAGGGGGCGATGGGAGGGGGGTGAAGCATGACTTAGGGACACGCTTGTCCAAAATGTAGGGTGTGTTACAAAAGTACCCCCCACCGATTTGAACTAGCGGCCCTTTCGGCTCAGGGTTAGAAGGGGGATTTCACGTGTCGGGATTTGGTAGCTGGAGGGAGTTTTCGCGCGCGTTGTAATTTCGGGATAGCAAGGCGCGGGTTGTGAAGGCGCCAGTTTTGAGAGCACGATATCTGAATTTTCGGGATATAACAAGACACGGGTTGAATTTTAGGGACAAGCCTAACGTGTATTAATATTGTACTTGTACGTACCAAATCAATTCGCACTCCCCTCAACCAAAAACAAAACGAAAAAATAAAACTATTCACACCACACAAAGAGAGAGTCTTGCCTCGTTTTACTATACAAATGCTATTCAAAGCTATGTCCGATTAAATTTTTTCGCTTGCTGTATAATGCATGTAACCTACTCATACCAACATTTTAGTGCATTCCAAATGTCTATACTACCACTGCAATTCGAACTAAATTTGAATTCATTTCTCTATTTCAATAAGAATCTACAATCATGATTGTTGCCAACTTCAACCATCATTCGTGTATTACCTTAATAACACACCACATGATTACTATAGAGATAGATATGAACCATGTGTACTACATGAACTCGAATTCTATTTTTTGAATACACTTGATGTTGATTCCAAATAATAGTACATTTGATGTACTAACTATATATTCATAATCTAAACCATGTTCCATACGTACACCGTGTTTATCACACAAAGTATAGTGCCCCGCCCCCTACATTATGACAAGTATTTAGACCTGAGTTGCAAAAGCCACATATTAGCCCAAATTATAATCAATGTTCTACATTATGATATATTCTTCAAGTTTCCGTATCCACTTTTTTATAATGAATTATGATCTTTGTTCGTCTTTTACACCTTCACGATCCTCTTCTATTTGTAGCTAGCTAGCGCTAACTTTCTATTGTGCATGCACACGCCCGCCCCCTTAACACACCCTTAGCGTTCCCTCCACCGCGCACATTCATTATTTCTCTTTAGATCGTCCACCAGCGGTGTGTGTAGGCCCCCGGCTCCTTCTTTCTGGCACACACCGGTCGATATACCTCTCTAGCCAAGTGTGCCTACAACAAACACATATATACTTCCCCTCTTCTCTTCTCACCGTCCATGCCCCCATATGTCCAACACGATTCCACACAGGTGCACACTCCCGCCCCTCTTTTCATTTATCACATGCTCGCACACTCCTCCCCCCTCGACATGGTAGGCCTCTCGCACCACCTCCTAGCCACACCCTCTCCCCCTGTCTGCCTCTCCGGACCTTATTTGGTTCTAACACATGCAGGCGTGTATATGAACTGATCTCCCTACATATAGCCAGGTCGACTATAATTCGTTTTCACCAAGCACTGATACACTTACCTCGCTAGTTATGTCTCTCCTTTTCTCGGACACACGATGGTTGATCTTCCTATGTAGTTACGCATGCTTACCACAACCATATCTTCTCCCCTCATCATCCTTGAATACCTCCCGACCCGTCTCTCACACGCACGTGCATAGATAGATAGACATCTCCCGCCCTCTCTTATTGATATTGCAATCATACCCTACGTTTGTCTAGCAGGCCTCTCCCACCATTTGTGAGACGCCACTCCACCACCAACCCTCCGACGCTCTACCTTTGTCTTTTTCCCAACCTTATTCCTCTGCTACACATATCCAGGGATGTCGATCGATGTCCCTCAATACATAGCTAGGTCTCTCTCCTTCCCCACACATATACTAGTCGACCTGTCTCTACCCCCCCACGCACACACCCACACACACTGATAGTCGAACGTTGTAGGTAGGTATCCATGCCAGGGAGAAGAACTGCATCTCTGCCCTCTCAAATTCCAGTAGGCCAGCCACCCTGTATCTTTGACGTGGGCAAACAGAAATTCGATGGCACTCTTTATCGATCGCGCAGCCACACACTTCATCCCTGTTTTCAATTCTATCGATATCTCACATCCATGACCCCGTTTCACACACATTGCATATGTTACGGTTTTCTGATTGAGATATAATCAACACATTGCCTCTGTTTCGCACAAACCATCTCTCTCACACCCACCCACGCACGTACCTGCACCTAAAGAAGAAGTGCACGCAGGACACACGTACTCACGTCTCGTTCCCGGCCACACCCGCGCGGGTACACGGTGGAGTTCGTTTCTGTAGGAAAAGGCAGCCCACGTGATAATTTGACGCGTGTAGCGGTTGTTTACTCGAAGGAGGGTCGGGTACCACGCCTAGAATATAAAATGATTGCCGTGGGGAAAATGGAAAAATGGGTTTGTCTCTCGTCACACCATCTCACACAAGGCCGCCGTGGCCTCTCTCTCTCTCAGCGTTGGTCAGCAATCCGTCCGCATCCCGTCCGTCGGCGGAAAGGGAGGATGTGCATCGTCTCTCCGTTCGACGGTGTTGAGGCAGCTCGTCCCGATCTGCGGTACCCGCCGTTCTCTGTGACCAAGCTTCGGCGCGGTAGGGCCTTCGCCACTTGCTCGCTGCCGCAGTATGGGCAGATCCCGGCCGCCGGCGCCCTCCTAGTAACATCCCGACGAACCTCAGGTGCAGCTTCCCCCGGCCTTGCTCCACTGCCCATCTTCCTACGTTGCTGCATGTGGATTTTCTTTAGTTGTTTGCTTAAATCGTATCTCAGACAACGTACTTTCCATCTTGCAATTTCGTCCTCAAACCATTTTTGATAAACCACCATGTGTTATCTTTCCCTTTTTACATGGAACATGCTTCTTTTTTGTCGGCGTATGTGTCTTCAACTCGTGTTATTGGGTAGTAATTGTTTCCTTTCGACCTCCTTTTGCAAACAGGGCTATCCATTTTCACCTCATTGCTATTGCGACCTTTTGGTGAACTGCACAAATCACTTTTCTGAAGAGTGTTTTGTGCAGTTCCGCCAAAATGTCACACGGGCAATGTTTTTACATTTCCGTGGGACTGCGGAAAGGGAGATTGGTTTTGCTATCCTCCTCATCCAACTCCGTGCCTAATCTTCTCCAACAAGAAGTTAGTCCTAAAGAGAGATCGTAGAGGTGATCGGCTTCTATTTATGTGTGTTATGTTTCATCATCTAGTTCCACTATTATTGTAATCGCACTAACTGGATATCTTTGCAAACAGGGATGGTCCGCTCGATTTTAGTGGAGCTGCACAAAATGATCGGATTGTGGTGTCCTTCATACACCTCTTTTTTGGATACAGAGCTGGGTGAAACTAGCTGCCAAGCAATGAACACTGTGCCAAGGAAATGGAGCCATGCCTACGAACAACATCGATCAATTATATATTTGTTCTTTATTTGTACACCTTCTCACAACTTTGTCTTCAGTTGTGATGTGAATATTGGCGCTGATCTGCGAACCATTGAGATGCATTAGCCATGGTAGTTTCATTTGTATTTGATGGAATGTTGTAACGAGATAATCTCGAGGCAGGACACATGAATCCTAAGTTGAAACCTTTTTTTTCCTGTAGGAACCAAAGTTGAAACCTTCATAGCATCACAGTACAATTCCATCAAAATTATGCATACATATAAACAAATCCTGAAGGATTGATAGCAATGCCAAAAACAATTCAATTTCGTTTCGCCGACATGTTGGACATGCTTCATCCGGCTACACCTGCCATGCAGCAATATTGAGTGCACAACACAACTTCAGGGAATGATTCACCCCGGTCGTTGCACCGCAGTAGTAATGACTAGGGAGCAGTCAAATCACAGAGCCCCACCTTCGCCACAGTAAGTTGCTCGGACGAAGCAACCATCATTTCTCTGTTCCTTGAATCCGCTGGTACTCCCATATTCCCACAGTAATAAGTTGCTCGGGCAAATCAACCATCACTATATCCGCTCACGTGTGATGACCACAAGATCTATCCATTCAGATTGCATGTTTAAAAAAATAAAGGTCGATAACTAATGCGACAAACTTTCAAAAAAAACTAATGCGGCACCTCGGGCCAATGCGGCCAGATCGCATTTTGCACGATAAATTACACACCATGTTTCGTTGACATGTGGTCCCGTTCCAACATATCAGTGAGACGACGGCGAGTAGTAGGAGTATTTTCGGAACGGACGTGTAGGTCGGGGTGCCTCTTCGTGAACTGTGGCAAACTGGCAACCGTCCACCGACTCTTCGCCTTTCCCTCTCGATTTGGAACTTCTGTCGCACGCTCTCCCTCTCCCTCCTCCATTTTCCTTTAGCCCTTCACCCTTTCTTCTGCCATTGTTCGATCGTCTTCTCCATGGACGGAACAGGCCAGAAACGACCCCGTTATTCTTGCCCCAATCTGAAAGATGACGTGGTGGAGGAACTCATTGATCGGTGCAACATCATCACCTCGGCTAGCATGGCAGGTTCGTTCAAGCCCATTCTCGACTCAACTAATAAAATCATTACAAGGAACCCAAGAGTCAAGGAGCGGTTTGATCTCCCCTATCTTCTTCGCCGTGACCCTGATGACTGGTGCTGGCACGACGGAGGCCTCGCCCTGTGCAAGTTGATGCCGCTTGATAATGATACGTATGATGTTAAGATGCCATCGCTTGAGGGAAAGGCTTGGGCAGGCGCAAATGGAGATTGAGTTGTTTACATTGGGTCCAACTGCGAGTGGAAAATTGTGAATGTATACACTCGTGACCGGGTTCCACTTCCAAAAATCTCAACAGATTGCCCAGAGGTTGAGCACACTGGTATTGTACACACGTTCAAATACGATCATGGTGACTGTCTTCTAGGGAAGATAGCAATTTGTCGAGTTCCCAACCGCTCTTGGAACTACAACAACTATGAAGTTGTTGCTATCTTCGACAAGCTTGTTGCCGTCCTTGGTGGTTTGACTCGATGTATATTGCTCAAAAATCAGTTTCTGTACACGGATGTGTACTGTGATGCAATTCAATACGAGGGTCTTGTGTTTGCTTCCACCGCTCATGGCACTGTTTTTGCATGGTATCCTCGTAGTTTCGGTATGTTTGTCTTCCACCGTAATTATAATTGTTTCATCCACATGCATGCGGGTTAGAAAGTTTCCCTTTACTAATTAACCTTCTTCTTGTGTTTCCAAGGTCCTATGAACATTCCACCACCTATACTTGAAAATTTTTATAACCAAGGGGGAGATGGCGATGGTGATGATCACGAGCATGAGATTGAGCAGAACATATATACTCAGTGGCGCCTGGCAACTAATTCCGATGGATCACCTCTTCTTGTGTGCATACAACCCACTGATGATGTTACTACTGAGGGAGCACATGTTGTCTCCCATGGTCGCACTCTCCGGACCTATTCCAACACCGGTTGCATGGTATTCGGGATGGATACTAGTGTGCTAGCGCCAACACCTTCTCCCTGGTACAGAATTGATAGTCTTGGAGAAAACTCGCTCTTCCTTGGACAAAACTATCCGATGATGGTGAAAGGCGATCCAACTGCTGTTGACACAACGTTACTAGTACCATTTATGAGAAGCAACTGTGTCTATACCTCGGACATTAGGGTGGTTCCTTACCCTGGTACTGGTATAGTAGGCCGTTTCAGCCTGGATGATCAGTCCTGCGTTGGTCTCGATATCGACAATAGATGGCCCGTCTCAGAGAATCACTTGTGGTTCAAAGCAAGCGTTTCCAACGCCGAGGAATGGTTGAGTTGAAGTTCATTTCATTGCTTGTTATTTGTTGTGTGGTGAAAACTTTAGTATTTATAATGTATCCTTGTTGTTGATGTGGGTTGATGACCTGTTGTATGTAATAAAATGTATGCCTGTGATAAACTTACTAAATTTATGAATGGCTTTCGAGTTGCTTCTGTGAGTGAGTGGTGCGACGAGGCAAAAAAATTATTTTTCGAATACATAATTGTACGTGCATTGCAACAGGGTATCGGATGAGGCCAATCAACAATAGTAGTACCCTATTTGTACTAGCTTCACATGCTTCGCGTGTCGTGCGGGTGTTTTTACTGTAGCCATATTGTACGTAACCAGCACCTCGAATCCTCGATACTACTAGTACTATATAAGTAAGTAGTAGGAGTAGTAGGGTGGCATGGTCCAGAACAAGCATTCACGTCTAGGAGTACGACACACGCCACCAGCACGACTTCCATCTGACACCATATTTCTTGGAGTCCGTACTAGAGCAATCTCTTCAACCTCATCGTTTCTCTAACTCAGCCATCGCGTGGCGGGCCAGGTGGGGGTTTGCCGATAGTCGGTTTCCTCAACTGCGGTCCCACTTGTAATCCCAACTCCAACGCTCTATCAATATATGGATGTACTCTTCTTCCCAATACAAAAACTTGCATCCATTCTACTCCCTCCGTTGCACAATACATGCCTTCTATTTGTCAAAATATATATGTATCTAGACATGTTTTAGTATATAGGTACATCCATTTTTGGACAAATGGAAGTCAAGTATTTTGGAACGGGGGGAGTACACAATAATTTTTTTAAGTTAGCACACCTAGTATAATCCGAGAGCACAACCGAAGATTTGGTCGGGTTCTTCCTCCTTTTGCCGACACGTGGGACATCCAGCATCCAGGTCGTGTCATGAAAGAAAATAGAGTGGTAGTTGAAGCCACAAGATGTGCATCTTGGGTTAAACTATAAATAGAATCTTACTACTCTTGAGTAACTCCAAAAGCAGCCACCGAAGATCTTTATTGGATTTGTTTTTCATCACCAGCACGTCGAGGTGAAAGATGTGCAGGTTCAGTGGGTCCTCTTGCGTTTTCACTGATATGTGGGGCCACATGTGAGCAAACAGATGATATCGATGGGCTCTGCGCGTCCGCTGGCTGGGTGAGAAGAGAGATAGAGGAGGGCTGAGCACAGACTGTAGGAAATTTGTTCTACATAACCAGCACCTTGATATTCGCGTGTGGTTGTTTCTAGAATAAAAAAAGGAGGTACCCCTACTTATGTTACTCCCACTACACCTAGCCTAAGGTTAGTAGGTGACCTTGCACTTGGCTCTTCGCCTCTTCCGGAAGTCGATGGTTCTACAGTAGTGCTTCTGGCAATCTGACACCAAATGAACTGCTGGACGTCCACCGCTTGTAAGCAAAAGTTTCTCCTCGTGCTGCGAGCCACCGTGCACGCGTTAGCAAGGGATAAGGCGTAATCAAGCTTCTCATCGTTCTACAAGTTGACGGGACACATCAAAGTTATTTACTTGTAGTACGTACTCTCTCCAAAAAAGGGCTGACCATGTCATTGCTACCATCTCATGCTCCATCATTGAGTACGTGCACTATTCACGTGCCATCGAGGAGAAAAAATATTGCGTAGGTGCCATCGAAGTGCATGACTCACTTACGAAAAAGGGTTTCCCCCCGCTTCCCCCCCACACGACTCACTTACGCACTGCTTATCTGATTATCTCCATTTTCTTGCATGACACGTGCACCTTGATGCTAGATGTCTCGCGTATTGGGAAAATGATGAACAAAGCTCACGTAAAAGAAAAGAGTTGAAGAGCATAGATTCCCGACGACCGAGGAGGAGCAAGGAACCTCGCGGTGGAGCGTCTGCAAGGAACCTTGCGCGTTTTCCCCTGGTTTTTGCCGCATGACCACCTATAAACAAATAAAAGAACATGAACTTTTCACATGTACAGGATGCGTGCAGCCATGCATGTACACAAGCCAACGCACTAAATCCATCCGATCCAACTCATGCACATACGCGCACAACATGGAGCACACAACGCACATACACAAGACGTGCATGCACACACGCTCGGCCGTAGAATACACGTGAATAACACATGCATGCGCACACACTCGGCTGCATGGAAGCGTGCGCCATCCGCGGCGACGTCCGGTTCGTCGTGCTACGGCGAAGCTCGCACGCAACGGTGCATACGCATCTGTCGCAGCATCTCTTTGCCGTCGTTGCTCAACTACTAGTCGTAGTCGGAGACGAAGATGACCGCAGCCTCGGCCTTAGAGCTAGCACCGATGGAAAAACACGCATTCTGCACGCACACAAGCACATACAAAGTGCCCACGACGTGGTGGTGGTGCGTCCCCAGTCGCCTCTACTCCTTCTACGCACGTTGTCTATCAAAGGCAGCTGTATGCTAATGATGATGTGGGTGAGATCTTTTAGGACTCAAATGATGACGAGGAAAATTATGAGACACAAGGTGACGTACACCGTCAAGGTCCACGGTCAAGGGGGTGCTAGTAAGTGCTTAGACTAGCCACAGTGGGAGTAAATTCAACAGTAACATCGAGTCCAACTCAGCAAATTTGCTTATGTGGCAGTGAGTTAATGAGGAGAGAGAGGTAGTTATAGTAACTTAGCTACTCCCTCCGTCCGGGTTTATTAGGCCTAAAGACAACTTCTCTTAGACCAAGACACATAGTAATTTGCTCACATTAATTCTTCTATTCCACTCCCAGTTCACTCTCTCACATGCATGCAGCCAATGAAAAAGCACACATGAAGTGCATTAATTTTCCAGCCATGACACCAACAACAATGGCTTTTAATGCAACCAATGAAATGGTTGCATGCATGCACCTTTCCAAAGTGGGGCCTTATAAAAGGGGACATGCTTGTGATGCTGAGAGGCCTAATAAACCCGGACGGAGGGAGTAGTTACTGTAACATCACATGTCCCAATGCAATTTGAGTCTATAACCTAATAAATGAAGCTTTGCATGTCACCACACTTATGTTACTACCCACTACGAAGGTAGTAACATAGTCTAGGGATATGTGTATGTTACTAGTGTATGTTACTCACAATCGTGGCTAGTCTTAGATGTGCTTAGAGCAAGTACAATAGAGCTGAGTCAGCGGGCTATAAGGAATAAACTAGTATATTTCTGCTTAGTTGGAGGAAAGAGAAGAGGAGAGAGAAGGTAAGCGGGCTCTTCGTGAAGAGACAGCTCTAGCATGTGCTCCTAGGCACTTTGTGAGAATGAAAGGTGGGCCACAGAATAAAAAAGTAGTAGTACACTCTTTTGATCTACTATTTTGTACATGTTGACTATAAGATGGGCTGTAGATGACATGGCACTGGCTATACTATTAATGATCTTTAGATGAGGTGCTAAGTGCATTAAATGGCTTAGTAACTCAAGTCTTCAATGCATAGGTGCTTAGTTTATTGGTGCCACATCATATTTTATGCCTACGTGGCAGGCTTAGCAGCTATACATGGTGGAGCACTAGGAGAGGCCAAGGCTGGTCATAGTGGGGAGTAACTTGTACTGTAACATATTACTATGTTACTCTAAACATCTCTATAATCCGGAAAGGAGGGAGTAGTAACATAGAGTAGTGTCATATGCAGAGTATGGGAGCACATGATATTTCCCCGTCCGGACCGATCCCATGTTGGCTTCTCACCTCCTTGGCCCAACAAAAACCGCTCCCCCCTCCCGCGCGCGCTTCCCGCTCGGTGCCAGCTGAGCCCACCACTCCACAATTGATGGTAAGTCAGGGCGACGCGACCTCTCACTGCTTCCGCCGTTGAAGCAGCGCGCCGACCGAGGGCACCGCCCACTGCACGCCTGGCATTTCAGACTACCCAGTGGATAGTAACTTTAGAGCAAGTACTACAATTAGATGACATAAGCAGGCTATAAGGATTTAAATATAGTATTTGTGCTTAGTTGAAGGAGAGAGAAGAGGAGAGAGAAGAGAAGCAGATTGTAAACGTGTAGCCGGTTGTACTTCAACATACTTTGTGAGACAAAAGGTGGGGCCATTATTAATGATATTGTATTTATACTAAAGGGACTAACATACGCCTTAATTACTCCGTTTTTTTGAGACAAACCTTGGTGGGGCTATTATTGACTTTTTTTGAGCTATTATTGACTTGGACATGGGGTTTGGGGGCCAAAGGCCCACTATTATACTCGCATGACCAACCTGGCATGCTCTACCCTAGCTGCCGCTGTATCATATGGTTTCGCACCGTTCTAGATCTTAGCGCCGCCACGCAATTCTTCTCCAGCCCTCCTTCCGGCGTGCACCGCGAGAAGGGACAGCAGTCCTCCGAACCCTGCCTTTCATGATCCTGTACGGGAGAGGCGATCAGATTTTTGGGAAGTACACTCCTGTGACTGTTGCCAGCGACCAATTCCTCAATAACAGCCTTCTTCCCCGACCTCGGTAACCTCTTCATCAACGACATGAGTGACAACATCAACCACATCGATTCTGCTCCCGCTGTATAGTATGTGATTCTGTCCTCCTGGTTTAGTCCGCATCATTACTTTGATGTTTGCAATTGACGTCATGATCTATTTACAGCTGATTCGGATTAAATCTCATACTAAATTGCTCATATATTCAACAATCCAATCCAAAAACCTGATTACAGGCAATTTACTCCGAGTGGTTTTGCTACGCTTTTGAAGCCGCCTACTTTTAAGGGGGTGCAATATAAAAAGTGGCACACAAGAGCGGTATATTGGTTTCAGATCATGTACTGCTATGACGCCACTAAGGGTAAGCCTAAGGGCGATCTTAATCCTACACAGCAGGAAGCTTTTCAGAACATGAATACCCTCTTCAAAGCCGCCCTGCTGAGTGTTCTTGATGATTCCATTATGGATTCATATATGTCATTTGACAGCGGCAAAGACACGCGGGCTGCGCTCGAGGCCACATTTGGGCCCTCGGGCGCTGGCAACGAGTTGTACGTCATGGAGCAATTATGTGACTACAAGATGACTGATGAGCACTCTGTTGTTCAGCAGACTCATGAGATACAGCCACTCTCTAAGGAACTTGAGTACTTTAAGTGTGTGTTGCCAGACAAATTTGTTGCTGGGACCATCATTGCCAAGCTTCCACCTTCGTGGAATGATTTTGCTACTTCTCTGAAAAACAAGAGACATGAGTTTTCTGTTTTGGATCTCATTAGCACTCTTGATTTTGAGGAGAAGGCAAGAGCAAAAGACACACGTGCTCGGGTCACTGAGGGAGCTTCTAGTGCCCACATGGTACACGAGAAGAACTTCCAGCCCAACCAGCCCCAAAACAACAAGAACAAATCTCAGGGGAAAGGCAAGTTTGATGCAAAGAACAAGACGTCACATTCTACCAACTTCAAGAAGAATTCTCATAACGGGAAGGGATACAAACCTCAATTTTGGTAGCACCGCACAAATTTTATACCTGCTGTCAGCTAACCTCATGGTGCTCCAGGTATTCCTACATTCGTAACTAGGTACAATGACCACCGCAAGATGAAATTAGCTTATTCGTACGTTGACTTGCTGAATGCAGTGCGGAACGATTCTGTCATGTGTGGAGGAGCAAACAAGTAGTGCAGCCGAAGGTGTAAATCAACCAAGGACTTATGAAATTATATGTAATCTTCCTCAGGCAGGTCAGTATCCCCTTCGTCCAGATGATCGTGTTTTGTCATGCCGAGCTATTAATATGTGCTACTGTTTTGCAACACCGTTTAAGTATAGCTACTGTTTCCTATCTTTTTAGATTCAGGACAATGAATATGATTTCAGGGGAACTGCACAATATGGACCCATGTTGAGTCATCTCTATTGCCTCATGTGTTTGCTGCAAATGTGTCAGCATCAATTGCAAGATGAGGCAGCTAGCTAGCTGTGGAGTTGCCAACATGCTCAAAGTGCTCGCAACATTTTGAGAAGAAACAAGCATGCCCAGGAAATTAATGCATGCGCAGGGAGGCCCTTTGCTCAGAGAAGCATCGACCGATTTTCTTTATTTCCACACCTTCTCACAGCTTTGTATATTGGTTATAGTATGGTGAATCATTGAGAAAATAAATCTCCTTAATTTACCGCATCCTCTGAACTTTTAAATACTTACGCTACTTTGCTGCATCATCCTCTCCTCTTCGGGGAAAACCAACGCAGTGCTCAAGAGGTAGCAGTCTGCTGAGTTGGGGCATCAGAAATGACCAGTGTAGTAGGGCTAGAGTCTGCTAGAGTTGGGGTGTTTTGTGGGTCAGGTGATATTGCAACTACACCTAATGGGCTATTTGATTTATCAGGTGCCACTACCTTTTCCAAATACTTTGCTTGTGCTCCTCCACGATCAGCAATCGCCCTCTTCCTTTTGAACGTCTGATACACAAGAACAACATTTGAATGGATAAATATGGTATGATGACAGATGGAATATGTACTGAAAATGGATAGGCAGGGCGTATTCACATACACGATGTGTAAACTAAGCTAATGGCAGTTCAACAAAGTAGAAGCAATGCAAAGCATCAGTTGCAAGATATGTGCGAGCAATGTAACCTTGGAAAGTTAGAGCAAGTACCTTGATTGGTGAATAAGATAGGGCATCTTCCTCTGACTCCTCCACTAGGGAGCTACATTGACTTAGGTCTCCCTCTAGCTCAGAATCACTATTAGGATCATATTCCGAGCATGAATCTGTAGGTGGAGAGCATTTGCATTGCATTGCATCCAGACTTGATTTCAGTCCCTTAATGCCAAGTTTGACAGCCATGGCATTGTTCTGCTTTATTATTTTCATGCGCGCAAGCTCATAATTATTATGATGCTGTTCAGAATCAGAGATTCATGAAAACATAAAAAGTAGTCAGATTATCTATGGAATGCATTGCGGATTCAACTCGAAGAGTGTCTCCCTATAAACCCCTGCATATGCAAAGTTCACCCCCAACCGTGCTGACCAGACCACACACAAAAATACAAACCCCTTATGTCTCTATAACAGGCAGGCACACATTTCAAAACTAAAGTAGGAACATTAGAATCATATGAAATTTGCATTTGAACAAATAAACTAAGCAATTATGAGTGGCATAATGTTTAGCTTCAAGGGTGGAGTGTTGGTAGTGCGACACAAAGCAAGTAGGAAGATTGTATTCCATGTAAAAGATCGAAACCTATGTAAAAGCTGGAAATGACACTTTCTTTCTATACAATGCAGTGTTCGTTGCCCACACATGATGGAAGAGATCACATAGAGAAATACTATTCACTCAGGTCTATGGTTCCAGTATTTAGAAACAGGGTGGTCCACCCTAAAAGAATATTGACAACAAATATGACAATGCAAGCATAGATGTAGTGAATCAATCATTTACTTATGAGCTTACTAGGACAAGTATGCAGAATTGTAACTGCAGTAAGAGACCGTCCAAAATCTGAATGAAGAAGTTTGTCTAGCACTTATTGTTTGCAACTAATCGACGTGAATAATTGGATATTATATCAAATGAGTAAGAAAGACAAGTAAAATTGTCAACAAACCTGGCTTGCAGTAGTAATCTGGGTCAATGTCACTACGACCAACAATCCAAAATGACTAGTGTCTGTTCCGAGGGCCGGAATTTTGAAAACCCTGTGAACTTTAGAGGTACTAAAGATTACCGAAATACATCTGAACCATTAAGTGTAGGTAGCATTGGGCACACAACAAAGCCTAATGATAGTCTTGCCTAATGAGTAATGAATCAATTAGAAAATGGGTGATGAGGAGTGGCTGCTGAGTGTTAAGGACGTATCTCAGGATAAATCGGGTTGGCTTGGTGGGTGATACACGCGTGAGCCCTAAACGGACTGGGAAGGTAGGCATGGCGGCGCGCCCGGGCAGCGGTGACGCTGTTGGGAGAGCGGCTCCTGGCCTCCTGTTAGTCCGGCGTCTCCTCCTCGAGTCATGCCATCTCGGGATGGCAAGTTGCCAGCGAGGCAGGCGGCTGGGGGCGAGTAGAGATCGGAAGCGCGCAGCAAAATAGAGGGGAATCGGGGCCTGGGACGACCCAAAATCCCAGGGTGGGCTGGCCCACCGTGGGCACCCTGTAGAGATACACACCCGAGCGGCGAACATGCATTTTCGAAACTAATTTAGGAACATTTAGCTGACCAATTAAACAAGTTTGTTTTAATAATATCAGATTCGTATTTGAACAACTAAGCTTGTTTAGCTTGATGGGTGGAGCAGTGCTATTATGACACGAAGCACGTATTCTGATCGTATAGTGATCATAAAAGGGGGAAACTCTAAGCATACTTTTTTTAGCAAAAGAGGGTTTCCCCTCTGATTTCTATTAAAGAAACCACCACGGAACCAACATGATCAATTAAACCCTAAGCATGATGAATTAAACCGTATTATGGCTGTGCCATGGTAGATTTGAACTAAGAACTAAGAACTAAGAACCGGAGAAATGATATTTAGCATCCATTGTTTGCTTCGAACTAAGAACTAAATTCTAAGAGCTGAAAAGAAAGTAGAGTAACCAAGTTAAGATCTATTTTCTGGTTGAGATCAAAAAGTTGAGGAGATATGAAGTACCACCTCTCTTGCGGTGTCGTGTAGGCATTAGGGGTGCGATGGCTGTCGGTGGCGTTGAAGCAGATCTGTGATGGTAGACGGGTGCATCAGGGGATAAGTCCCGTAGCGGTGGAAGAGAAGGTCGTGTGAGCGGCCCCGGCAAAGAGGACGACAACGTCGATGAAGCGAGAGGATGTGATGCAAGGCTATTGGTCCGTCACCATGGATGAGAAACGTCCATCTCTAGCAGTGGACGACGCGGTCTTGGTAGGCGCTCCGGCATGGTGGAGGACGGTGGCGATGGATGGGGTGCCAGACGGAGGCTGGTGTGGGGATGGGGTGTTCTAGCGCGGATGGTGTATGAATGGGAAAATGGAGGGAGAGGTACGGGGAACCATGTTTTTGGGACGCGCCTGTTTGAAATATGGGAAAGTTACGAACTTAGCCCCCGTTTAAAATTTGGACGTCTCGTCGGTTGGGGATAGGATGATAATCTTGCATCTCGCCAATATTTGCCCAGAGCGATTTCGGGTGAGGAGAGTGTGGTTGGTGCCCATGGTTGGCGCCCACGGTGTATGAACAGGGCTGACAGGTAGGGCGGTTGTGTCACGTCTGAGTGAAGTTACAAACCTGCCCCTATTGAAAATATTTGCCTACATCGATTTCGGCCGAGTCGAGTTTGTTTTGCCGCCCACCGTGTATGAATGGGGAATGGAGAGAGAAATAGAGTCTTTCAGACGAGCTTGAATCGAATGTGTTTTGCTGCCCATGTTTGACGCCCACCGTGTCGGAATGGGCTTAGAGGCGGTCGTGTCACGTCTAATTGAAGTTACTAACCTACCCCTATTTAGAGCAGTGGAAATCGGGCCGATGGATTGTCCATGTAATGGGTAGACAGTAATTTCCATCTCCCAAACACTTGGCTTCGGGCAGCCGGCGTGGGAGTGGACATTTTGCCGCTTCTTTCGAAATTTGGGACAATAAGCATCCACGTTTACCCTGGCAACTAAATTCGAATCCATTTTGTATTCCTATATGAATCTTTATAAATCATTCTATGTGTTTTTATATATCTTCAAAAGGACGACAAAGATGTATTCCACTGTCATATATGAATATGGTTTACGAATGCCGATACTTAAATTCAGAAGCTAGAATCCAGTTTAAGGTGAATTCGAATATTTGGAACACTTCATGTCCAACTCAAATGTCACACGCAGCATAATGTGTACTCCCATTTAGATATGTACACAAGCGATGTATCAAGATTCAAATACCGAGTCAATCAACCAAGAATGTACAGAACTAACAGACATATAAACACTTATAGAGTATATGGACCAATAATATCAACTAACATACATAAGCCAGGCCGCTGTACTTTTTTTGGCTACAACAACATCCTTTTTTTAGCCAGCATCTTGGCCCTTTCCGATGCGTGCCACTTATGATCCATCTATACTACTACTATTGCTGAATGCACATTCAGCCCGATTGGCATATTTGTAGGTCTGGCACAACAATCCAAATGAAATGTCTCCGAGTCTTATCAATTAATACAAACTTGTGCTCAAATAAAATTACAAACCAAAAAACAAAAAAAAACAATTACTACATGATCTCTAAAACAAATGGTTTGATTGATTACATGAACAGACAACTCAGAGGTTATTCAACGATGGAAAGAACATTTCACCTATGATTTACCAAGTAGGAATTTAATTTCCTTTTTTCCTTCAGGACCTTAACAATCTGGTTAGTCTCAGCTTGCTTCGTTTTGAAATCCACCAAATATTTAATGGTTGTCTTGAGTACTGCTTGTGATTGTGTTGTTTGCTTCCTCAACATGTCAACTTCATCTCTAAGTGCAGAAGTAGAATCTCTTTCTACCACTAGTTTAGCCTCTAGAGCATTAGCAGTTGGCAATTCATAATGCACGATTGGGCCGGTGCCACTGCTGTGGGATGATGAAATGTCCATGGGGACCTAGCTCTTTGATCTTGGGCTAACCTGTTTTGCCATTGAAGTTCCGATTGGATTCAGAAAAGTTGAAGTTAGCAAAACATCTCAACTGGGAGTTATAACAGCAAACCACTTAAACAAACAAGGAATTAAAGAATTTCAATTGGATGCTGAAAAGTAGTTATTAACATCATTTTAACTCGTTGTTGCAGCAGCAAAGCAGTTAAACAAACAAGTAGATATTTAAGTTAAGGCAAACATGTAATTCTTAACAGTAAGTATCAAACACATAGATAGGCGCAGTCTACAATAGGATTAACATACTGTGGCATTATGTAATCAGTAGTTACTAAATTAAGCCAAGCAACATAATTGAACAATTTTGCAATAAGTGGCTAACTAAAATTCCGAGAAGCAGGTAATTGAACTTATGCTAGTTCTTTGTATAGGCACACTGCAACTTCTTTTTCGCTTACAAGGTGGCACGGAGGTCTCCATGGCATCAATTGCTTGGATACGCAGTCCCAATACTTCTTTCTTCCCACACTGCATTGGTAAGTTGAATGGTTAATCTGGTAAGATGGTGCGTCCTTGATATGTTATATGAGGACGTGTAGTCAGACTAGTTGTAGCCACACAAATCACACCGGCCTTTAATTATAGACATGCTGAACTTTTGTTCTTCTAAATGTTAGTTTAATGTGAGTGTCTGCATCTAGTACCACATCCTCTAATTTGGTGGATGCACATAGAGAAAATAAATCTCCTTAATTTACTCCATAACCACCCTATTAAACAGGCCTAGTAACAAACCAGGCGCATGCAGTGGCCGGCGGGCACATGCATCCTGCATGCATGGCCAGTCAGCCAAGCCCATGCGCCAGCTCCAATGCAGCAACGCAAAAGAAGAGAGCGGTCCTTGGGAAAAAGCGAGTAGTTAGTGCAGCAGGCCTTATAAACATGAACAACTCGCTCTCCCGCTTCGTCTCCCCACCCAATTCCCCCCGCTCCCCAATCTTCTTCACTCGTCCAGAAAACCCCGCTCACCTTCTTCCTCACTCGTATAGAAAATGCCTGCTCCTCTTCTTCCACTCCTACAGAAATTCCCAGCCCTCCTTCTTCCCCACTCGAACTGCCACTAGGCTCGTCTCTGGCTACTCTGCTCAAACCCGTGAGCTCGGCACAACGCCCACAAGGAAAATGGAGTCGGCTGGTCCCAGCGCCAAGAACATGAGGCTCCCGCCAGCGGGGACGCCGGTTGTAGATCCCGCACACGGTAGCACGGGGAGAAGCGGCGAGCCCCCCCAGCCGGATCTGAGGAACCGATAGAATCTCCAGTGGACCGCATCAGCAATCTCCCGGGCGTCATCCTTGAGGAGATCAACTCGCTTCTCCCCATCAAGGATTGCTGCCACACACAAGTCCTCTCAACTCGGTGGCGCCCTCTATGGCACACCGCGCCCCTCAATCTCGACTATCGTCAGATATCTGTCCTTCCTGAATTTGATCTCCTTAGAGCCATCGTCTCTTCTCACCAGCAGGGCCCCGTTCAATGCCTCTTCATCCCGACAAGCTACCTGCTGTCCATACCCGGCAAGGTGGACGCTTGGCTGACATCCCCTGAATTCAGAAAACTCTAGTAGTTTGAGTTCTACCATTACCACGAAAGTTTCATACCACGAACATACCAAGAATTCGTGCCCACACCACCGTTGTCCATCTCACGGTTTTCCTCCTCTCTCCACACCGTCACCTTCACCCGGTGCCATCTACCAGACGATCTGGTACAAATGCTTCGACTCCCACTGCTAAAAAAACTTTCTCTTGTGGTGGTTTATCTGTCGGAGGCCTCACTGCACAGTATCATCCACTCTAGTTGCCCTGCCCTGGAGCGCTTGCTGATTGTTTTGGGAATAGAAATCGGTATCAGTTGTCTCCAAATAAAGTCGCCTCACCTTAAAAGCATTGGAATTTGTTTTAAAGGACATCAACTCATCATCGAAGATGCCCCTTCACTTGAAAGGTTGCTCCTTCATAATTGTTATACACCTTCAGAAATAACTGTCATCTTTGCGCCCAAACTGGAGACCTTGGGTGTAATTCGTGACCCGTTTAATAATGACAAGGAGTGGGTGTTTGGCTCCTCAATTTTTCAGGTACCATATATTATCGTCTACACATTTGTAATCATATGCTGCATTTTTCATTTGTGTGCATAAGTTTTATATCATCTTGGAGTACACTTGGGGTACTAATATTATGTTATATGCTCAATGAAGAGTTCATCCATTGATAGCCTATCAATGCTGTTGGATTCTGCCAAGATCATATATATCAGAATGTATAGTTTTGATCTGGACATAATTATTGGCTTGCTGTGATGCTTTCGATCTCTGTAGAATTTATACATAGAGGTGATGATTTCATGCACATTGAAAGCCCGTATATATTATACTAGAATTAACTGTTCAGTTGTCGTTATTTCGACTTACTCTTTTTTCAGACCTTCACTATTTTCAACCTTCATGTCTACTTAGGCAGAACCACATGGAGAAAAACATGTAACCAATTGTTGGCGTATAAGCACAAGGATTTTCTCAGTTCTCATGACATTCATTTGAGGACAATAACAATGGGACGATATGCATCCAACCAGGCAAACAAAAGCTTTGTCACATTCTTCCTGTTGAATGCGAGGTTACTATTGTCCATGAGGCTTAATTTTTACAGCAAGAGATTTCTCATGAACGAACTTGTTGAACAGCAAAAAAAGAAGTTTTAGGTGGACAAATGGGCTTCTAAACGTGCTCGGCTTCTATTTACATTAAGTTGTAGACATCCTGAAATAATTTGTTTTGCACAGGATGTTGATTTTATGTATCAGACCGATCCATTTGTTTGTGACTACAAAAAAGAGTGGTTGGGTTAGATGTTACTGTCATGTTCAATCTTGGGTTTGTCTAAAAATTTGATGAACAATTAATCCTTGGGATTTTTGTACCATTTGTATGCTTGACTTGCATGTTGTTGCCCTCGTACTCCCCACCACCTGCCACTACACTGCCGCATCTTCCATGGCTGCTGTTCGTTCCTGTCCGAGGCCTTGCCGTTGTTCTCCGCCTTGGTTAGCTCACTGTGCCCGGCGCCGTCTGGCGTTGTCAACATGGTCAACAACCAAGAGGAATCAGGAGACGACTGTACGTGGAGAGGATGACAGTAGGGACCCACCAGGGTCATGCATTTCGCAAGTAGGTGCGTCGTTATTACAAGCCAAAAAAAACTTTCTCCTAATTGTTTGACAACTGCCATTGTCAATGTAGTCAATAAAAGAGAAAATTACACAATGAGCGGATAACACCAGGGACCCAGCAGCTCGCCTAGTTGTTTTTCCGTTTCAGAGACGGAGCTCAACTGCGAGCTGTGCGGGGGCTATGGCCCGTCTAGCCCACGCTTACGCTTTTATTAAGCACATGACAAGCCCAGTTGATATTTTTTTTCTGAAATTGGCTAGCCCAATTCTTTTTTCTGGAGAATACCAAAACCACGGCCTACTTGCTTTTCTCAGCCCTGCTGGGCTGCAAATCTTTCAAGACGAGGAGGGATGTAAGTAGTAAGAAATGGGCTTCCCCAGAAAACAGGCTATAAGTTGTAAGAAATGGGCTGTAAATTTTGAAACCAAAGCCAACCGGCAATTGCATTAAAATATCATTTTTTCAGGATTTCTCTACTCTCTACTCTTATAAAAACCAAACCAACTGGCAATTACATTAAAATATGATCTTTTCTCCCACAAGATAAACTACTCATACAAATGCATCTTCATGTTCAGTGCAACAAACGGGCATCTTGCTAGTTAAGATTCTAAGTTTCATTCTTTTTTTTGCGATATAATTTCTTGAAAATTATTTTTAACGTGACTCGAAATTTCGTGACTAAAAGAGTTCGGACCCCACCGAAATATGGAAAATTTCGTTCAATTTTTTAGCAGTGCCCAGAATATATGGTCTGTAATGCTAATAAAAAGAATATGGGCTTCAAATATCCTTAAGAATTAGGAAATGGGCTGTAAATTATTGAAAATAATGGCTAATGGGCTATATGTTGTTTTCCACAAATTTGGAGGCTGACTTCTGGGCCTACTAGGTTGACGATGACGCTGTCCTAATTTTTTTTTGACGCGTACGCAAAGCTTTGTCAACTTAGTCAACACACAACAGTGACTGTTGGATGTCCATCCAATGGCCGCTATGCTTCTTCAATCTCTGATCTTCCTGCTCCAGCCGCCCAAACCAGCGCCGGCGGGACTGCCCGGTCCCTCCTCCCGTGGCTGGCTGTGCTGCCGCCAGGCCATCCCTCTAACCACCCACACATCCTGTTATTTTCCGGCGACGTCAGCCTCACCCCGCAGCCGACCAGTCAGCGATCGTTCTCCCGTCAGCGTGGGCTTCCGCTGCGGTGGCTTCGCCGGCTCCGGGTGGTTCTCTTCCTGGGCCTCGCCCTCGTCCACCGTGTTTGTGCTCTCGGCATGGCGAGGTCAACATGGTCAACAAACAACAGCCACCGGAAAAGGCTGATAGTAGGGGCCCATATAGGAAAATGCCTCCTTATTACGCGCAAAATAATGATTCCTCCACCTGATAGTTGGGACCCACCGGAAGGGTCTCTTTATTTCGTGAAAAAATGTTCCCCCCACTGTCAGCTCGTAGCCACCGGAAATGCCTCCTTGGTGGGACTCACCTTGGTGGGAGGCTGACTTGTGGGCCTACTAAGTTTATGGGGATGGAGGGCTTTGTCAACTTAGTCAATATGAACGATTCTAGCTCCAGTGACCGTACGATGTCCATCCAACGGCCGTAGTGGTTCTTCAACCTCTGGTCTTCGTGCTCTAGCCGCCCAAAGCAGCACCGGTCGTGCCGCATGCTCCTGCCTCCCGTGGCCGGCTGTGATGCCGCGGAGGCCTCACCGCCCCCTACAACTCCCACCGCTGGCCAGGCCATCCCTCTACTCACCCACACCCCTTGTTATTCTGCGGTGATGGCAGCCACACACCACAGCGAACCAGTGAATCCTTGTACTCCTCTACGTGTGGGCATCCACTGTCGCGTCTTCCCCGGCTCCGCGTCATCCCCTTCCTAGGCCTCGCCGTCGTCCACCGCCCTGGTGCTCTCGGCGCGGCATGGTCAACGTGGTCAAGGAACGACTTCCATCGGACGTGGACTGTACGTGGAGAGGCTAACAGCTAGGTCAACGGCCGGAGCAAGGAAGTGTCTCCTTATTACGTGAAAAATAATTATTCCTCCACCTGACAGCGGGGACCCACCGGACGCACTACTAGAAAAACCCCTACTAATGGCGCACCTAATATGGCTATTAATGGCGCATCTGTGGTGCGCCATTAACAGCACGCCATTAGTAACTTTTACTAATGGCGCACCACCTGGTGCGCCATTAGTATCTGGTATACTAATGGCGCACCGCGGGTGCGCCATTAGTATAGGCCAGGGTGCGCCATTAGTATGCCTCCCAGGGGCCATGTATATCCAGGTGCTTTGGCATGCTAATGGCGCACCACCACTGGATGCGCCATTAGTAACCAAGGCATATTAATGGCGCACTTACCAGTGATGCGCCATTAGTATGCTTTGTCATACTAATGGCGCACTATCATGTGATGCGCCATTAGTATGAATATTAGGTTTTTTTTATTTTTTTATTTTCTGTTTTTTGCACAGGTTACAAAATGTATAATTTGACAAAATATAGACAACACACATCAACAACAGATTCATCGAATACAATAGAAGATTAGTCTTTGAATACAATTCATCATATTAGTCTCCGAATACAATTCATCATATTAGTCTCCGAATTGAAAAGACCGAACAAAGATAGAACATTATATTACAAGTCTCGAGACCGCGAGTAGCGAGTTTGTCTTCACATTACAAGTCGATATCGATCATCTAAACTACCATCACATAGAAGAGAGCTGTGGTCATCACGATGAGCATCATCACGATGAAACTCATCTTCATCCGGTTCCTGCAACGCTCCCTCGCCTCTCCCGCTAGATAGCGGGCGTATCTAGATTCGGCCTCGGCCCTAGTGGTGTACCCTTTGTAACTGTTACCGCTGAATCGGTGAACCTGTCTCCGACACTCCTCCCAGTCATCGTAGACTCCGGGAACCTTACCCTTGTACACGACATACGTCGGCATCGCTATGCACTAGCCAAACGAAACGTTAGTACCAATTCACAGACAATACATAAGCAATATATAATTATGCAACAGAACGATCGGAAGAGAAAAGCAAGACATTAATAGCATCGATTACATCTAAGTTGAACGACTCTCAAAACCAAAGAGACATACTACAAGTTCATTAAAGTTTAATTACAACATGAGGCAATCGATGTTTCAGAACTAGACGCAGCATCACTGCTTTCGACTCGACTCAAGGGACCGGAGCGTGGATGAAGCCGCCAACTATCATGGGAGTCATGAAATAACGGTCGTTGTCAGCCTGCATTTGTAGCATTGTGTCGATGTCACTGTCGGACGGTTGATTTCTGAGGTAGAACTGCCCCGAGGTACGAAGGACATCTTGATGGATGATTTCCGCAAACTCCGACTGGATGCGAAAGAATTCTTGTCGGAGGTCCGCGTCCTGGATTGCCGACACGCTCGCGGCCCAATCTTTGAGTTTACTCGGTAGCAGAAGTTGATGATGGTCCCGTACGATCGCCCGCATGTGATGGATGGCGTAGTAGGCACCCTTCTGACCGCCAGGCGGCTTCTTGACGCAGCAGAACGCTGTATTGTGGGAGAACACGTGCTTGCCGTACTTACGAATAGGACTGGTGAAGGTGCCTCCAGATTGGGCGTAGGCGGGGAGAACATCATCAAGAACCTTCTTGACATTTGTGTAGTCTACGTTCGACTGACGGTCCGGGTCGAAATACGTGGGCATGGAATATTTGGGGCTTAGGAGGATGAGCGTGCAACATGTGTCACTGCAGAAAACACGGAATGTTAAAAGAAAAACGATCGAAATGTAAGAATTCATATGTTACGGGCCGGTTGAGGGGAGGACTTACTCGGGAAAGTAAGGCACGAGGAAGTTATCCTTATCTTGGTTTGCCAGAATGACGCCTTCGAGGTAAGAACTCGCGACTTGCCGGTCCCCAGCGCTGCCCAAGATCTTGGCACACATGTAGAAGGGGTCGACTATCACGATGTCCGGGGTCTTGTCGCGAATGATCCGCATCTCCATACTCAGCGAAAATAGCCGAACGAAGGTGTAGTGCAGCGGATGAAGGTTCAACATAGCGTGGATGTCATCAAAACGCAGGACGATCGTACGCCCGATGGAGTTATCCACAAAGCCCTTGCCCTCTGGCACCTTGGCCGCGAAAACCGGGTATGCCACATCCTTCTCTCTGAGACGCCGCTTCTCCAAAGCAAGAACACTGTCATGCAGACTCCGCATAGCACCGGTTGCAGCATTGAGCATATTTGTCGGTAGCATCGCCCTACCCGCCACATGCACCCTCCTCGAGATATCCTGCGGTGAAGGTGGCCCGTCCTGAGCACGGATCGTACTCGGTGCTGGCTGGCTCGCACCCTTCTTAGTCTTTCTTTTGCGTGCCTTCTTCTTCTCCTGTAATGGGACCGAGTTCTGCTCACAGACCGCCTTCTTGAGTGTGTTGGGGCTGATAATATTTCGCACCTCGCCTATCTGAGGCTCGGTGAAGTCGGCAGCTGGAGGCGTCTCCTGAGAGCTGAACGCCAGATGGCGCCTGTTGCAACTTGGCCTCTCCGCGGTACGAGCTAGATCGCACACGTCTTTTGTTGGGTTTGGTTCTTGAGAAGGAGGCCCCATGAAGTCGCCATCGTACCCATGCTCGGCAAAGTACTGATCGACGTTGCCAAATGTGTCATCGTCGTCGTCGTCGTCGTTCTGATCCTGTGCCATATGCATGTTTGGATCCAGTGGCATAGGGATGTCCGGCACCGTTACGGCGGTCTTGCCATGGGGCCGACTTGGCGCCGGCACGACTGGCGGTGTTGTCTTTGGGGTGGTGTCCCCCGCCCCCAAACAAATCTGGCTCTTCGGCCAAAGCAGGGGCCAGCTCAGGCAGGCGCTGAGGGTCATCACGTCTTCATTGTCGGCCCCGACGGGTCGAATCGGAGGTAACAAGTCGTCGCAGCCTGGCAGCACCCGAACCAGTTGAACCCTAAACAAGTTGGGTGGCATCTGGGTACCGTGGAACAAGGGGTTGCCCGGTTGAACGATTTTGCCCTTGGCGACATCGACCAACTCGTTGTTCACGAAGTGGAGGAGAGTGCACGGAACGTCGGCGGCGCCCTGCGAAAACATGTAGGGCGTCAGGGATGCCCAGTCAAAGGCAAGGAGATGAAGTCCTCGGCCGAGAGAGGCTTAATTAGTTACCATGATGATGGCGTCGAGCTCGGCTAATGTCGAGGCACCGCCAACGGCGGGCGTGCAGTTGACGGAGGGGCCGCTTGCTGAAGAGGTGCCGGCCGGCGTACACCCGGGTGCATTAAGCTCCCGTGCCGGCGTCGGAGACACCAATGCCGCCTCCGCCGGAGGCACCAATGGCCCTGCCATCGCATTATGCGAGTTGCTGGCCGTGAAGCTAGGAATCGGGGGCGGCCCCTGTTGGCCGCCCGCAATCCACGCACTCAACCCCGAGATCAAGGTAGGCACAAGGGCGGTGATCGTCGCTCCGAGTCGTTGTTCCACTTGCTCTTGGACAATCTCCGGAATCCGCGCCACCTGTGCTGTCAGGACCCCGACTCGATGTCACATTGATCTAGCCGGTAACACCTCATATCACTTTGCGGCCTCACGCACGGTATCCCCACGGGTGTCGCCTTACCTTTGCCCGGGACCGTTTGCGCCTTTTGGCTCACGTATATGATAGTGTCGCTAGCATCCATATGATAAGGAGCCCGGGCTGACATGACTAGTCGTAAACCCAAAGTGGCACAGACTTACAGGGACAGGCATCCATGACCCAGCTTCGAACGTGTCGGTCATCAGCAAGTGGGTCCGGGCTGTAGCACTGGGCTAGCAGGACTCCGGTAAACCGGGCTGTAGCGGGCTAACAGGACTCCGGTACTCAATGCGTGACATTTCCCTGAAGGGACAGACACAGGAACGAAGAAGGACACATGCCGGCCAGCCTAAGTGTTCCAGAGCAGTAGCAAGCTACCATGGCTCAGCGTTAACACTAGGAGACATTTCCCGGTAAGAGAGGCTACTAAAGATAAACAACTAGATAGTCAGATCCCACACATACCAAGCATTTCAATCATACACACAATATGCTCGATATGTGCAATTACAACGAAGCATCACAACATGACTCTACGACACAAGTACTTTATTTAAGGCTCAGGAAGCCATACATAACATACACAAAGGTACGGGTCTCACGACCCAGCATTCAAGTCATACAGTCATACAAACCAACAGCAGAAGTAACTTGTCTGAGTACAGACAACTAGTAAAATAAAAGAGGCTTGGAAAGCCTAGCTATACTACGTGGTCCTTCACAAGCTCAGGGTCACCACCTGGGCCTTTAGCCTACTCGTTGATGTCAACGTCTACGTAGAACCCATCAGAAGGGGTTGCAGCGTCTTCTGTAAAAATGTAAATTATAGCAACATGAGTACAAAGGTACTCAGCAAGACTTACATCAGATCCTACATACATGCATATTATCAAGAAGGGTTGGTGGAGTTATTGCAGCAAGCCAGCTTTGACTCCTGGCTAGGCTAACCTACGAGACTCCAACTTGAAATGGTTTTGCGTACACGAGTACACTACTCACCACTTCAATACACTACCGAGGATCCACCTCCATCTTCCTACGGAAGAGCCATCCTCGGCACTCACACTTATCTTGAGGCTTTTATTAGTTTCCATTTACTTGTCTATGAACTGTATAGGCAACCAAGTAGTCCTTTACCGCGGACGCGGCTATTCGAATAGATCATGATAACCCTGCAGGGGTGTACTTCTTCATACATGTTTCCACCACTTAGCGTCTGCACACGACATGTGCTCGGCAGACTTCAAGCGAAAGCCGACGTGGGTGTAGACCACGACCTACCTAAACACTTAAGCCTCTAGTCCAGGTTTATCGCCTATCCAGGTTCCATCCGCAGGGAGTCCGGCCGAGGTTTCCCATACGGCCCCGAACGATGTGAACAGGGTTCCCGAGATACCTAACGGGTATTCGGTACACCCGGCCACGTACCTACCGCATCACAGCCCACCCCTATGGTCAGCGCTGTCCGCGGCCTCCAGTAGGCTACAAACACCAGAAACTACTTGCAACTCCTGGACAGAGAGCTAGGGTGAATAAGAAGTCGAGCGGGGTCATATTTCAGGGCCCAATGCATGGTAGTAGCTGTATCTTAAATCACACATACAGATCTCAGTGCTTAAGGTCGGCTTCAATGAAACAACCCACCATGTACTCCTACATGGCCTCTCATCGATACCTTTACCAAATCGTGTTCACCACACCACTCTCATTACCGACATAATCATTTCACTCTAGCCCATCACCCAGATGAACCAGACCTGACACGACTCTAAGCATAGCAGGCATAGCAAGGTAGGAACAACACATACATATGGCTCAATCAACTCCTACCCATGCTAGTGGGTTTCATCTAGTTACTGTGGCAATGACAGGTCATGCAGAGGAAATGGGTTCAACTACCGTAGCACACAGCAGTTTGAAACGCGTTGTCTTAATGCAGTAAAAGAGAGCAGGAGCGAGAACATGGGATTGTATCGATATGATCAAATGGTTGGTTGCTTGCCTGATGGTTCGATGCACTGATACGGTTCTTCGTTAGGGTAATCACGGTACTCCTCGGAGGCAGAACCTGTCGCAAAGGACACCGATACACAACCATCACCAAACAATGTGCAACAATATGATGCATGCATGAAACATGGCAATATGAGTGTGTTGGGCTAATGCAACTAAAACCAGAAGGGTTTGAACAAATTTGAATCGAAGATTCAAATTTCAAACTCAAACATGGCCTTTTAAAGTGCTTTTCCTTGTTCTGCTTAAAACATCAATTTAACTTGTTTGATCATGCATGAAAATAGTACAGATGGATAGATTGGATTTTTCTGATCATTTTTCATATATAATTTGTCTAATTTGGAGTTACAGAATAAAAGTTATGAATTTTTGAAGTTTAAATAATATTCTGGAATTTCCTGATTTAATTTAAATCCAGAAATATAAATATTGCGCCAGCATGACGTCAGCATGACGTCAGCATGACGTCAGCGGTCAACTGCGGCTGGCTGGGGTCAAACCTGACGTGTGGGGTCCACACGTCAGTGACAGGGGGGTTTAACAGGGTTAATTTAATCCTAATTAGGAATTAGTGGCGCTGGGGCCCACTGGTCAGTGTCAGGGGGGTAGTTAGTTTAACTAATTCGGTTAGTGCTAATCCTAATTAGCTAACAGGGCTGGGCCCACCTGTCAGGGACACAGGGGGGGTCCTGCCGTGGTCAAGGTGGGTCAAACCCACCGGCGACATGACGCCGGCGAGGCCCGAGACGGCGGCGCGATACGGAAACGCGCTACAGGGCACGGGCGAGGCCGTGCTTGGGCTCGTTGGAGAGCCCTTGCTCCCGCGCGTCGAACGGTGGTGGTGGCCGTGCCTGTGGTGGCCGGTACCGACGACGGCGAGCTCGTGAGCGGCGGCCGGAGTTCGGGTGCGGTCGGGATCGGCGTTGCTGCTCGCAGGCGAGGGAGCTGAGGCGCTGGAGGGGCTCTACGGGTCCTTACGGACTTGTTGGACTCGCCGGGGTGACCAAATGGTCACCGGAGCTGCGTCGACGGCGAGCTCGGCGACGGCGGAGGTTCGGCCGTGGTGGGAAACGGGGTTACGGTGCGGGAACGAGGGGGAAAAGAGGGGGAAACGGTGGCGGAGCTCACCGCGGTTGCAGTGGGCGTCGAAGCGGGCTTGGGGACGCGCTGGAGACGGCGAATCGACGGCGATGGTGGTCGGAGCCCGAGGAGGAAGACGATGGCGTGGAGGCGATGCAGAGCTTCCCGAGGGGCTTGGCTTGGTGGGGAGGAAGAGGGGGTCGCGGCGGAGCTCCTGAGCTCAGCGGAGGGGCGAGGGGTGGCCGGTGACGGCTGCTATGGCGAACGGCGGCGATGGTGGTGTTCGGCCGTGAGAGAGAGAGCGAGGGAGAGGAGGGGAAGAACCGGGGAGAGTGAGAGAGAGCAGGGGAGGGCGTGGCGTCGTTCCAGGCCATCCAGACGAGGAGGGGAGGAGCAGGCAGGCAGGCGAGCAGGTGGCGTGGCGCGGTGGCGCGCGCGCGCGCCGGCCACACTCCCCTCCCTCTGTCGAGGACGAAGACGACAGAGGAGGGAGGCGGGCTGGGCCGCCTGCTGGCTGGGCCGGCCAGCTGGCTGGGCTGCACAGGGAGGAGCCCAGGTAAGGTTCTCCCTTTTATTTATTTCTGTTTTCTAATTTCTGACATTTGTTTTGATTTAAATAAAATATTAAATCATTTTATAACCTTATGCCAATTTTTGCAGGAGCTAGATATATTATTCCAGAGCTCCCCAACAGGTGGCATAATTTTTGGACATATATTAATATATATAACTAATATATTTCCAATGCAAATATTTATGCATTAATTCCAAATGCCCAAAATAAATACCTATGAGCTCTTAAAAATATTGGTTTGATTTTTATCTCTGTCCAATATTTTCAGAGAGCAACATGAGCATTTTCTTGGACCCTTTTGGAGAAATTTTTATTTGGGTCATTTTCAAAAATGATTCTGAGGGTTTCACAAATCCCCATTTCAGGTTTCTGGTGAAAGAATAAACATGATGCAACACTCTAATGCATAACTAGCTAGGGTGTGACAACTCACCCCCACTCAAAAGAATCTCGTCCCGAGATTTGGGTTCCTCCGGGAAGAAGGCGGGATACTCAGTTCGAAGACGATCCTCCCTTTCCCAAGTTGCTTCATCCTCAGAATGGTGCGACCATTGTACTTTAAGAAACTTGATATTATGACGTCGAGTGGTATGCTCGGCCTGATCGAGGATACGAATGGGGTACTCTCGATATGTAAGATTATCTTGGAGATCAAGCGTTTCGTGGTCCACTCCACGGATAGGATCCGAAAAGCAACGCCTGAGTTGAGAAACGTGGAAGACATCGTGGACTCTGGAGAGGTGCGGAGGTAGATCCAACTGGTAGGCAACTTCTCCTCGTTTGGCGAGAATGCGAAAAGGTCCAATGTAACGAGGAGCCAATTTGCCTTTGATACCGAAACGATGGGTTCCCTTCAGAGGGGTAACCCGAAGGTAAGCCTTCTCGTCAACCTCGAAAGTCATAGCCTTATGTTTTCGGTCATATTGACTCTTCTGACGGGATTGGGCTGTTTTCAACTTTTCACGAACGATGCGAACTTGTTCTTCTGCTTCCTGAATCATATCCGGGCCAAAGAATTGTCTTTCCCCGGTCTCTGACCAGTTAAGGGGTGTTCGACACCGTCGTCCATAGAGGACTTCAAAAGGGGCTTTACCCAAGCTAGATTGATAGCTGTTGTTGTAAGCGAATTCGGCAAATGGAAGGCACTTCTCCCAATCCATTCCGAATGAGATAACAGAGGCTCGAAGCATGTCTTCTAGAATCTGGTTGACGCGTTCCACTTGACCACTCGACTGAGGGTGGAAAGCGGTGCTAAAGGAGAGACGGGTTCCCATAGCATTTTGGAAGCTTTCCCAAAATCGAGAGGTGAAAAGACTTCCTCGATCCGAGTTAATTTCCAAAGGAACACCATGGAGAGACACTATCCGGGAGATGTATAAGTCTGTCAATTGACTAGCGGTTATACTCTCACGAACAGGTAGGAAATGGGCTACTTTGGAAAGACGATCGACAACGACGAAAATAGCATTATTCCCTCTCTTGGTCCTGGGAAAACCGGTAATGAAATCCATGCCAATTTTATCCCATTTCCATTCAGGAATAGCTAAGGGTTGAAGGGTGCCAGCAGGCCGTTGATGCTCTGCTTTTACACGACGACAGACGTCGCAATTAGCAATATACTGAGCAATTTCTCTCTTCATCCTAGTCCACCAGAACCTCTGGCGTAGGTCCTGATACATCTTAGTACTACCGGGATGAATGGTGAGAGGAGATTCATGAGCCTCCTTAAGGATCAACTGCCGTAGATGCTGGTTCTTGGGAACCACTAGACGGTTCTCAAAGTACACAACACCATGATCATTTGTGGAGAAACAACTAGCACCTCCGCTAGCAATGTTCTCTTTGATTTTAGATATTCCCTTATCTCGCTTTTGGGCAGCGATGATTTGATCCGTAAGAGTAGGTTTTGCTACCAAGGGGGAAAGAAAACCTTGAGGGACAATGTGAAGGTTAAGCTTCCGAAATTCCTCATGGAGAAGCGGTTGACTTTGTTGTAACATCAGGTTGTTACAATAAGATTTACGACTTAGCGCATCAGCCATGACGTTGGCTTTCCCTGGGGTGTAAGTTATTCCTAAGTCGAAGTCTGTGATCAACTCAACCCAACGTCTTTGCCTGAGATTCAGATCCGGTTGGGTGAAAATGTACTTCAGACTTTGGTGATCAGTGAATATCTCGCAACGGTTGCCGAGGAGGTAATGTCGCCAGGTCTTGAGTGCATAGACTACGGCTGCAAGCTCTAGATCATGAGTAGGATAATTCTCCTCATGTGGGTGCAATTGCCGTGAAGCGTAGGCAATTACGTGTCGATCTTGCATGAGAATGCAACATAGTCCTTGTCGCGAGGCGTCGCAGTAGATAACAAAGTCCTTGGAGAAGTCTGGCGGTACCAGTACGGGAGCAGAAGTCAGGCATCTTTTCAGTTCCTGAAAGCTGTGCTCACATTGTGGAGTCCATTCGAACTTTTTATCTTTCTTGAGGAGTTCGGTTAGAGGTTTAGCAACTTTGGAGAAGTTTTCGACAAAGCGACGGCAATAACTCGCTAAGCCTAGAAAACTCCGAACTTGCTTGACCGATTCAGGTGGAGTCCAATTAAGGACGGCTTGAACTCGCTCAGGGTTAACAGCAATACCTTTACCAGATATTACATGACCCAGATAGGTCACTTCTGACAACCAGAATTCACATTTAGAAAATTTGGCATAAAGGCGATGCTCTCGAAGTTTCTTCAACACTGGCCTTAGATGTTCGGCATGTTCCTCCTCGTTCTTGGAGTAGATGAGTATATCGTCGAGGTAAACCACGACGGGTTTATCCAAATACTCCATGAAGATTGAGTTCATTAACCGAGAAAAGGTGGCTGGAGCATTGGTTAAACCGAAGGACATGACGGTGTACTCGTATTGGCCATAACGAGTAACAAAGGCCGTTTTAGGAATGTCCCCGTTTCTGATTTTGATTTGATGGTAGCCGAACCTCAAATCCATCTTGGAGAAGACTGAGGATCCAGCGAGCTGATCATACAGGTCGTTGATCCTGGGGAGCGGATATTTGTTCTTGATTGTGACCAAATTGACAGGTCGATAATCCACAACCATCCGGTCCGTACCATCCTTCTTCTTGACGAAGAGGACGGGGCAAGCCCACGGAGATGAACTAGGTCGGATGAAACCCTTTTTCAAGGACTCATCGAGTTGTTTCTTAAGCTCGGATAGTTCTAGTGGTGCCATCTTATAAGGTCTTCTAGCAATCGGAACGGTTCCTGGGATGAGGTCTATTACGAACTCAACATCCCTGTCAGGTGGAACACCTGGCAATTCCTCTGGGAAGACATCCGGGAAGTCACGGACTACCGGAACGTCGTCAAGGTCTGGCAAAGGGCTGGCGTTAAGAGAATATAATTGTCGCTTGGCTAATCGGGTTAAGACATTGACTTTCTTGCCCGAAGGGTGAGTGAGTTGAACAGTCCTAGAGAAGCAATCAATTTTGGCATGATGAGCTGACATCCAGTCCATACCCAAAATGATATTAATATCTGAAGATTTGAGGGCTATCAACGATGCAAGAAAAACAAGTCTGTCGACTTGGATTTCATTTCCATAACTTACCCTAGAGGTCTGCCATCTAGACCCGGGAGTAGAAATTTCCATAGTGGATGGCATGTCACAGAATGCAGTGTTATGCAAACGAGCATAGTTCTCGGATATAAATGAATGAGAGGCTCCTGTATCGAAAAGAACAGATGCCGGGTGGTAATTAACAAGGAGCGTACCGAGAACGACGTTGGGATCCTCTTGAGCTTCTTCGGCAGAGATACAGTTGACATGGCCACGTGAGGCGGTGGCCGGCTTGGCGTGGAATACTTTTCCTGTCGGCTTGCCACGGCCAACAGCTTTAGCAGATTGGTTGGGGTTGGTCTGGGGACACTCACGCATATAGTGGCCAGATTCCCCACACTTGAAACAAGTCACGGAACTGGTACGTGGAGGAGCATTGTTGGTTGGACCCCCATAGGGCTTGGCTGGAGCAGACTGTTGAACAGGGCGAGGCGCCTGGAAAGATGGCCTCGGTGTGAACTTGGGTGGCAGGGCGGTGTTGGGCACCCACACGCGGCGCTTCTGAGGACCAGCACCGGATGAGGAACCCATGTCACGGCCATGCTTGCGTGTTGCGTCATAGTCAGTCTGACCAGTTTCAGCACTGATGGCTTTGTTAACAAGTTTCTGAAAAGATGTGCACTCATGCAGACGGAGGTCGCGGCGAAGCTCAGGACTAAGTCCCTTACGGAACCTTGCTTGCTTCTTGGCATCAGTAGAAACTTCCTCAGTTGCATATCGTGCGAGGTTACCGAACTCCCTGCTGTAAGCATCCACAGAGAGTCGGCCCTGAGTGAAATTGCAAAATTCCTCACGTTTACGGTCCATGAGACCCTCCAGAATGTGATGTTCACGGAAAGCCTCGCTGAATTCAGCCCAAGTAGTGACATGGCCCGCTGGGCGCATAGCTCCATAATTCTCCCACCATAGACTGGCGGGGCCTTCAAGATGATATGCAGCAAAGGTGACCTTGTCGGCCTCAGCTACTAGCGCGGAACGCAGCTTGTGAGAGATACTGCGAAGCCAGTCATCAGCGTCGAGAGGCTCGACGGAGTGGTGGAACGTGGGTGGATGTAATTTGATAAAATCACTGAGTGACACCACGTTAGTCCTCTGATGGTGTGCGGTGTTCTGTTCAATACGCTCCAACAAACGGTTGGTCTCCCGCTTGTTTCTTTCGGCTTCCATCATAACCTCGGCTAGGGAAGGAGGATGAGGCAGATTTGCATCCCTGACTTCACTGCCTTCGGCCTGCTCTTGAGGAGCAGGGTTAGTGCGCGTGTTGACCATCCTAGGTAAACAAAACAATGATTTAGTCAGAATGATAAAATTCCGACATAGGATATAAAATGTAAGGAATAACTCGAAATGCAAGATGATCATCCGTATGACATGGTAGATACAGAAACTGCTTCTTTATTCCATCGTCATACACACCATACAGGATTTAGTACAAGACCAAACAAAGTACTATTACGGTGAAAAAAAAGGATTACATCTCATCGGAGGCATCCCAAGCTCCTATACATTATTTTTCTACACCTCCGGAAGGAGTACAAACTAGGTCATATCCCACGAGTCACGCGGGACGATAGACGACACAGATAGTGCGAACTAGTGATACTACCACTAACTCAGACCGATCCGTAGTAGTCCTCGTAGAAGTCACCTCCATAGCCTGGAAGCTCAACATGATCATCCGGAAACAGACGATCTCGCGGAGCTTGTGGACCATAGGGACTAGGATGAGGTCTTGGACCAACAGACGGTGGCCTGCGGGGACCGCGAGGTGGGGTGATGCCTCCTACATCACGCCAACCCATCACGTCTGGCAAAGCAGATCTCACAGGATAGAGATCGCGCATATCCGAATATCCAGCTTGCACCGCCGGTGCGAACCGAGTCAATGTGGCCCAGTGGTCAGCACGGGTATTGAAGAGCTCTAACCTCAAGGCCCGATTTTCACGGTCCTTATCCTCGAGCATCTCAGCAGTGGTGCGAGTTCGTGAATCCTCCTGGGTGGGGTCAGCATAGATAGCCTGGAGATACCCTTGTGCTCCCGGAAGTGATCCTGGCATATACCGGAAATCAGAGTCCCGAAATAGTCCAGATCTGACTCGCATGATGGTCATCATAGAGTAGGCGGCGTCCTGCACAGCCATCTCAATAGTAACCCCGAGTCCATAGGAGCAGTGAAGGGGCTCGGTGGACCCAGGATAAGATGGAAATATCCTGACAGTGCAGAGATACTGGCTTTGATTAAAGTCTCGGAATTGCTCTTCGACCGTGTACTCAGGATACCAGCGGTATCCAGCCTCAGTCATTACCCTGACCAACATGGCAGTATGGCCGGGTACATCTAGGCGTCGAGTCAGGCGAACCACTTGATTGAGGTCGCGAGTGGCCATATGAAAACACAATCATAATGCAAAGGCATTAGAATTTCTAGCAAAATTTCGGCAGCATAACAGCTGTAAATGCTCAAGAAGGATTTTGAGACATTTGACAAAGGATTTCATACACACTCATCATCATCATATCAAGTTCTGAGTCCATCCTAGCAACATAATGTGGTAATAGAATTGAACTAGGCTTGTATTCATCAAACTTATAAGGTACTACTGATTAGTAACACGTGATCCTGATAGAGAGAATAGATCCTAATTCCTTAACCCCCGGTGGAAGAATAGACTGACTCAGATCAGGATGTCATTAGATAAAGGAGTAAAAGAGCCTTACGTTCCAACCCACAAACAATTCCCCTACATATAACTAAAGAAATTCTAGACACAACATCGACCAGTTTGGCTTGGAGAACCTACAGGCAGTCCGGCTCTGATGCCAACGCTGTCAGGACCCCGACTCGATGTCACATTGATCTAGCCGGTAACACCTCATATCACTTTGCGGCCTCACGCACGGTATCCCCACGGGTGTCGCCTTACCTTTGCCCGGGACCGTTTGCGCCTTTTGGCTCACGTATATGATAGTGTCGCTAGCATCCATATGATAAGGAGCCCGGGCTGACATGACTAGTCGTAAACCCAAAGTGGCACAGACTTACAGGGACAGGCATCCATGACCCAGCTTCGAACGTGTCGGTCATCAGCAAGTGGGTCCGGGTTGTAGCACTAGGCTAGCAGGACTCCGGTAAACCGGGCTGTAGCGGGCTAACAGGACTCCGGTACTCAATGCGTGACATTTCCCCGAAGGGACAGACACAGGAACGAAGAAGGACACATGCCGGCCAGCCTAAGTGTTCCAGAGCAGTAGCAAGCTACCATGGCTCAGCGGTAACACTAGGAGACATTTCCCGGTAAGAGAGGCTACTAAAGATAAACAACTAGATAGTCAGATCCCACACATACCAAGCATTTCAATCATACACACAATATGCTCGATATGTGCAATTACAACGAAGCATCACAACATGACTCTACGACACAAGTACTTTATTTAAGGCTGAGGGAGCCATACATAACATACACAAAGGTACGGGTCTCACGACCCAGCATTCAAGTCATACAGTCATACAAACCAACAGCGGAAGTAACTTGTCTGAGTACAGACAACTAGTAAAATAAAAGAGGCTTGGAAAGCCTAGCTATACTATGTGGTCCTTCACAAGCTCAGGGTCACCACCTGGGCCTTTAGCCTACTCGTTGATGTCAACGTCTACGTAGAACCCATCAGAAGGGGTTGCAGCGTCTTCTGTAAAAATGTAAATTATAGCAACATGAGTACAAAGGTACTCAGCAAGACTTACATCAGATCCTACATACATGCATATTATCAAGAAGGGTTGGTGGAGTTATTGCAGCAAGCCAGCTTTGACTCCTGGCTAGGCTAACCTACGAGACTCCAACTTGAAATGGTTTTGCGTACACGAGTCCACTACTCGCCACTTCAATACACTACCGAGGATCCACCTCCGTCTTCCTACGGAAGAGCCATCCTCGGCACTCACACTTATCTTGAGGCTTTTATTAGTTTCCATTTACTTGTCTATGAACTGTATAGGCAACCAAGTAGTCCTTTACCGCGGACGCGGCTATTCGAATAGATCATGATAACCCTGCAGGGGTGTACTTCTTCATACATGTTTCCACCACTTAGCGTCTGCACACGACATGTGCTCGGCAGACTTCAAGCGAAAGCCGACGTGGGTGTAGACCACGACCTACCTAAACACTTAAGCCTCTAGTCCAGGTTTATCGCCTATCCAGGTTCCATCCGCAGGGAGTCCGGCCGAGGTTTCCCATACGGCCCCGAACGATGTGAACAGGGTTCCCGAGATACCTAACGGGTATTCGGTACACCCGACCACGTACCTACCGCATCACAGCCCACCCCTACGGTCAGCGCTGTCCACGGCCTCCAGTAGGCTACAAACACCAGAAACTACTTGCAACTCCTGGACAGAGAGTTAGGGTGAATAAGAAGTCGAGCGGGGTCATATTTCAGGGCCCAATGCATGGTAGTAGCTGTATCTTAAATCACACATACAGATCTCAGTGCTTAAGGTCGGCTTCAATGAAACAACCCACCATGTACTCCTACATGGCCTCTCATCGATACCTTTACCAAATCGTGTTCACCACACCACTCTCATTACCGACATAATCATTTCACTCTAGCCCATCACCCAGATGAACCAGACCTGACACGACTCTAAGCATAGCAGGCATAGCAAGGTAGGAACAACACATACATATGGCTCAATCAACTCCTACACATGCTAGTGGGTTTCATCTAGTTACTGTGGCAATGACAGGTCATGCAGAGGAAATGGGTTCAACTACCGTAGCACACAGCAGTTTGAAACGCGTTGTCTTAATGCAGTAAAAGAGAGCAGGAGCGAGAACATGGGATTGTATCGATATGATCAAATGGTTGGTTGCTTGCCTGATGGTTCGATGCACTGATACGGTTCTTCCTTAGGGTAATCACGGTACTCCTCGGAGGCAGATCCTGCCGCAAAGAACACCGATACACAACCATCACCAAACAATGTGCAACAATATGATGCATGCATGAAACATGGCAATATGAGTGTGTTGGGCTAATGCAACTAAGACCAGAAGGGTTTGAACCAATTTGAATCAAGATTCACATTTCAAACTCAAACATGGCCTTTTAGAGTGCTTTTCCTTGTTCTGCATTAAACATCAAGTTAACTTGCTTAGTCATGCATGAAAATAGTACAGATGGATAGATTGGATTTTTCTGATCATTTTTCATATATAATTTGTCTGATTTGGAGTTACAGAATAAAAGTTATGAATTTTTGAAGTTTAAATTATATTCTGGAATTTCCTGATTAAATTTAAATCCAGAAATATATATATTGCGCCAGCATGACGTCAGCACGACGTAAGCAGTCAACTGCGGCTGGCTGGGGTCAAACCTGACGTGTGGGGTCCACACGTCAGTGACAGGGGGGTTTAACAGAGGTTAGTTTAATCCTAATTAAGAGTTAGTGGCGCTGGGGCCCACTGGTCAGTGTCAGGGTTAATTAACAGAGGTTGATTAAGTTTAAACTAATCCTAACCCGAATTAGTAGGGACGGGCCCCACTTGTCATTGAGCCAGGGGAGGTCAAACCCCCTAGTCAACCGGGGCTAACACGCCGGCGTTTAGCCGCCGGCGGCAGCAAACGCGGCGGAGGGTGCGGGATTTCCACTCCGGCGCCCAATCGAGCAGCGGAAGGCACGCGCGGGAAGCTGGGGCTCGTGCGCACCCACTGGTGCCCTCCGTTTCACCGGAGATGGCTTAGATCGACGGCGGCGACCACTCGGGCGGCGGCCGGAGTTCGGGCGCGAGCGGGATCGGGCTGCGGGGCACTGGGAGGCCACCTGAGGGGCTCGGCGGCACCCTCGTGGCACCGGGAGCACGATGGAAGGCTCGGTTTGGGCAGAGGCGGACCGAGACGGCGACGACGACATGGACGGCGGCGAGAGGCTTCGGCCGTGGTGGGGAGGAGGGCTATGGTGAGGGAACGAGGGGGAGAAGAGAGGGGAAACGGAGAGGGGCTCACAGCGGGACCAGCGAGCGCGAGGGCGAGGTCGGGGATGCCCGGTAGCTCCCGAATCGACGGCGAGTACCCACGGCGGCCGGAGGCGAGGATGGCGACGGCGATGGCTCCACGGGGTGCTCCGTCTTGCGTGGCTCGACGAGGAGGTAGAGGGGGTCGCGGCGGAGCTGGGGAGCGTGTCGGGGAGGCGAGGGGAGGCTGGTGGCGGCGGCTATGGCGAACGGCGGCGATGGGTGC
>NC_041381.1:140733215-140737896 GCF_002162155.2 Triticum dicoccoides
GTCGTTCCAGGGCATCCAGACGAGGAGGGGAGAGGCAGGCAGGCAGGCGAGCTGGTGGCGTGGCGCGGTGGCGCGCGCACGCGCCGGGCACGCTCCCCTCCCTCTGTCGAGGACGAAGACGACAGAGGAGGAGGCGGGCTGGGCCGCCTGCTGGCTGGGCCGGCCGGCTACTGCTGGGCTGCACAGGGAGGAGCCCCAGGTAAGCTTCTCCTTCTTTTATTTATTTTTATTTCTAATTTCTGACATTTGTTTTGATTTAAAAATTATTAAATCATTTTATTACCTTATGCCAATTTTTGCAGGAGCTAGATATATTATTCCAGAGCTCCCCAACAGGTGGCATAATTTTTGGACATATATTAATATATATAACTAATATATTTCCAATGCAAATATTTATGCATTAATTCCAAATGCCCAAAATAAATACCTATGAGCTCTTAAAAATATTGGTTTGATTTTTATCTCTGTCCAATATTTTCAGAGAGCAACATGAGCATTTTCTTGGACCCTTTTGGAGAAATTTTTATTTGGGTCAGTTTCAAAAATGATTCTGAGGGTTTCACAAATCCCCATTTCAGGTTTCTGGTGAAAGAATAAACATGATGCAACACTCTAATGCATAACTAGCTAGGGTGTGACATGTGCCTTGAGTTCTTGAACCTCTCGCGCCTGGCTTTCCGAGCTGGTCTTTTTCTCCTTCCGCACACCAGCGGTATAGTATGACCCCCATTTTGTCGACAAGCCTTTGCCGGCCACACGACTAGCTGACGTCGGCTTACTGAGCTTATCCTTGTTCTTCATTACATTCAACCCCCTATTTAGAGTGGTGTCCCAAGGGTTGCTCTTAGTCGACTCCGCGCTACTGCTTTCAGTCGCCTACGGAAGGAATGTGAACCATTTAGAAATTTGGCTTCATTAATTAGAATGCAACCATATGGAGCTAATTACGCGGGGGTGTATTCCTTACCAGAACAAGCTCAAGCGCCCTGGTCTTCGGATCCGTGGTAAGCTCCTTTGTTATCGGGTCCTCCTTGTACCGGGCCCTGACATAGTTCCTAGTCTGCTTGTTACCGCTGTATTTCTCGAAGCGGGGCGGTAGGCCTTGCTCGGCACAGTCCGCGTCCTCCTTGTCCCATATAGGCTCCGCCACTCTGTAACCGCCGGGACCGAGTGTGTGTTCCCCTATGTTCAGCTCCCGCATTTGTTTCCCCCACTCACTTGATTGGGAGCTTGCGGTGCTCGAGCAATTGATCTTGAAGTCGTTGTAGTCATCTTCGGTGATCGAAGGATTTTTCTCCTTGATCTTCTGATAACTCTCACCTTTCTCGATCATTCTCTTCACATTGCTTTTCCAAGTAGACAGGGCCTTGCTCATCTTCGTGAGGGCAGCATTGTTCACTTTATTCCCTTTTAGGCTTGTGTTTTCAAATTTAGCGGGGAACTTGTATCGTTCGTGCAGCTTCGTGAAGAGGAGGTTGCGCAAATTCCCTCGGTCAGGATGCCTCAGGTTCTCGGTGTTGATCGAGACGGTGCTCCGGACAATGCACCCGAGCTGAAGCGAGTACCCCTTGACTATTCGTTCGGGCGCCGTTGGATTCCCGTTGGAGTCCACTTCAGTAACTTCCTCCTTGAGGGTGCGGAGCACGATCGGGCGCCGGTCCTTCCGTTGCATCTTCGGTTGGCTGCCATCTGTGCGTGCACCGCCATCATCAGTGGTGGCATCCTCGGCGGCACCATCAGTGGTGGCATCAGTGTGGTCATCCTCGGCGGCACCATCCGTGGTCTCAGGATCGGTGGGGAAGGCGGCGGCCTCATACAAGTGAGGTTGTTCCTCCATCTCCTGGGACAGCTCCTAGAATGCCTTGCCGCCCGAACCCCCGGCCTCATCGTTGTGGGCCATGTTTCTCTCTAAATAGAAATAAAGTTTGGTCAAAAAGTTGGTTATTGTCAAGGAACAAGATCTCTAAGTTGACCAAATAACCTAATTCTCGAGGAATGTCGCCAAAAAGTTGGTTATTGTCAAGGAACAATTGAGAGATGTTTGTGATATTGCCTAGGTGTTTTGGGATAGAACCTGTTAGTGTGTTGTTGCTAAGGTCCAAGTCCACGTTCTCAGGGTAACCTAGTTCTTGAGGGGTGTGTCTAGAAAGTTGGTTGCTGCAAAGATACAAGGTTGTGAGTTTGGTCAAATTGCCTATGATGTTTGTGATATTGCCTTGGATCTTGAAGGCACTGTTGCATGATGCAGTGGTACAGCCAGCATGGGACCTCATCTTTGCAGGCTAATTTTCTAGATTGTAACACTAGGATTTGTGCACAAGCTAAGCTAGCTAAGATAGTAGCTTCCTTGCAACCCACAAAAGACAAAGGAAAAGGGGTGAAAAGGGGGAGATGGTTAGCTTTGATGAGCAGGCAACATCTTCCTAACCCCCTTCTTCTTGTCTCCTCTCACTATCTCTCTCACACACATGGCAAGCAAGGGTGTCTGAGTGTGTGAAAAAAAATACTAAACTAATCCAACCACTAAAGCAAATTAATGTTTATTTAGGTTGAGAATCGGGCACCTTCTAGGTCAAGAAAATTGGGCATGACCTTTGCTAATTTTCTTGACCTTGGAGTGCCCCATTTCTCAACCGAAACGGAAATTAATCAATGTTTCAGGAGAAAGGGGTCATTTTAGAAGATCACAAGTAGTAGCAGCATCACTTGACAAAATCACAACTAGCAGCAGCAACTCGCAGATAGCAGCAGCAGCATCACGTGACAAGTAGTACAACAGCATCACTTGACAAGTAGTACAGCAGCATCACTTTACTAAAAATGAAGAAGAAAAAAGGCAGACAATGTCATGGGGAATTTAATTATGCAACATCAACCTCGTTGACACCGCTAGCATAATGAAACAGACTCCTATTATACATTCGAACCAGCGGCGAGGGATCTTCTTGCTGGAAACTAACACCTAGAGGAAAACTCTGCTCCAAAAGCGCATATACATTCTGTTCACAGGTAATGGAGGGAGAGGAAGAGCCCTAGCCCTGTAGCACAGACCTCTCTCTCTACTGGTTCAAAAGAGCTGTTTGGGAAGAAAAATAAATATATAGTTGCCACAGTTCACCCTTCCAAGTTCCAAGAGGCAAAGAGAGCAGGCAAAAATACTATTCACATAGGCAAATCATGCTCAAGCTGTGGTCTAAAGAAAGATGAGATGCATATTCCTTTTCTCTGCATCTACTAAACAAGTGAAAATGGCAAATTCAATCAAACATGTCACTCCGAGAATTTAAGATTCTCGGTGCAGACAATGATTTCAGGGCCAAAATATTGACTCATGGGTAATGTAAGCATGTATTCAAACATAGGAAACTAAGTTTCCACATCCACATGGACTAAGCAATTTCACTTTGGCTCCAGAATAACAACAGGTAGATCATATTGACAAAAAAGAAACAGAAATATCAGACTATATCTTTTACTGCACAAGCACTCTACAAGTGAACCAAAGTACTAGAAATGTAAAATATAACAACATAACCACATTAGCTACAAATCATTATATCTGCCGGTAAACACCTCAATCACGAAAGGAATCAGGCTATCTATGTCAATCATTTTCAACCAGTCCACCCGACATGATAAACTAATTGATCTACTGAATTTCGGTTAAATCAGGCTTATATTTATCAAAATAACAATCCTACAGTACCCCATATATATGTCACATTGCCACTGTATTTTCAAAAGAAAACTTGCACTTTATCAAACTAAACACGCAGCTTGCTTATGTAATTATTTTATATGCAGTAACATTATACTAAAATATAATATCACAACAACAGCAGCCATGGAACTGTATAATTTTATACTAGAATTGTATACAAAGACAGTCTTCAAATATTATACTACAACATTATACAAAGACAGTCTTCACAGAACAGTATTTGAAGATAGTCATCACAGAACTGCATATCCTTTCTAAACATTGTACTACTAAAATATACTACAAGTCCTGATGTTGTAAGTATCAATATGCAGTAACATTATGCTGTATATTTTACTACAAGCAAAACCAAGACTATATGTATATTATGGCCCGGTTGGTTTTGAAGAGGATAAGCAACACCAAGACAGTTTGTATATTTTACTACAAACTAAAATATAACATTATGCTGTATATTATTCTACTACTCTGGTTTTGAAGAGGATAATCTAACTCTCAGGATAATCTAACTCATTATAACCTAATAATAAAGATACTACATTAGGTTAATCAAACCATAGACGGTCGCAACTGGTACAGAGCAAGAAACTCTCCCACAATTGAAACCAAATGACACTCTCTCTGATCCGAATATGAGTACTATAATATGATGAACTAGGCTGTTATGAACTAGGCTGTTCATGCAAATTATCATGCTCATATGGAGATGGGATGGGAGGAGGGAAGGGGATAGGGGTCGGGGCGGTAGCTTACCTTGGAGGAGCGGGCCGGGGTGGAGGAGGCGGTCAGAGAGGATAAGGATGCCGGGGAGTGGTGGTGGTGGTGCTCCGGCGACGTCCGGGCGGCGGTGGTGTGGACGGGGCCGCGTCCGGGCGGCGGGGTCGCGTCGAGGTGGCGGGGCAGCGTCAAGGTGGCGGGGCAGCGGCGTCGGGGCGGGGTCGAGGCGGCGGCGGGCGA
>NC_041381.1:140739859-140744588 GCF_002162155.2 Triticum dicoccoides
CATGTCCTTGGCCTCGGTGTAGAATGTGTAGCCGTTGATATCGTACGCCTCATAGGTCATCAGGTTGTGCTCGGCGCCCTGTGACAAGGCGAATATGAGTTGTTCTTCCGCGGAAGAATCCTCATGTAAAGGGTACGACAGAAGCTTCTGCTTGAACCAACGCGTGAAACATGAGTTGTGCTCTTTGAGTATATCTCCGTCCGTCCTCTGTTGGCCTCGGTCATTGTACGTCTTCTTAATAAAGGTTTTGTGCTCTACCACCCAAGGATCGACCACGTCTATGTGTTGTAGCGCGACTAGGTTTGCTCTTTCAAAGTCGGCGAGTCGACCCTCGAAGTTGACATGCATTTCGCGGCGACCCTCACGGTGACCCCATCCAGCGAGCCTGCCGAGGTGCCTGTTGACGGGCAGACCAACGGGGTTCGCGATGCCTAGATAATTCGTGCAGTAGGAGATGCACTCTTCGGTCAGAAAGCCCCTGGCTATGCTTCCTTCTGGACGTGACATGTTGCGAACGTATCCTTTGATGACACCATTCATCCTTTCGAACGGCATCATGCTGTGCAGGAACGTCGGCCCGAGTTGGATGATATCCTCCACTATATGGACCAGCAGATGCACCATAACGTCGAAGAATGCGGGCGGGAAGTACATCTCAAGCTCGCATAGTATCACCATGATCTCTTCCTGTAGCCTTCTGAGTTGCCTCACGCCAATCGACTTCCGAGAGATGACGTCGAAGAAGTTGCATAGGCCAAATAGCGTTTCACGGACGTGCGCGTTCATGATCCCACGGATTGCAACTGGAAGTATCTGCGTCATCAGCACGTGACAGTCGTGAGATTTCATCCCGCTGAACTTCTGCTTCGCTGGGTCTAGGTATCTGCTTATCTTCCCCGCGTAACCGTAAGGAAGTTTTACTCCTAGGAGGTAGGTGAAAAACTGCTCGATCTCCTCCTGACTTAGAGTGAAGCACGCGGGAGGGTAGTCATTTCCGGTCTTCTTGGCCTTTTTGCCTTTGCGACGACTTTCTATGTCCTGCTTCGCCTCATCATCATCATCATCATCATCATCATCATCATCATCATCATCATCATCATATATAGCGTGAAGCTCCTGCCTGATGCCCATTGATTTCAAGTCTGCCTTTGCTTTCGGCCCATCTTTGGTCCTCTCTGGCATGTTGAGCAGGGTACCAAGCAGACTCTCGCACACGTTCTTCGTGATATGCATGACATCAAGGCTGTGAGGCACACGGTGGATCTTCCAGTACGGCAAGTCCCAGAAAATAGACCTCGTTTTCCATACCTTCAGCAGCGGCTCTGGCGCCTTTTGCTTCTTTCCCGGCAGTGGGCAGTCTTTCCAATTTTTCAACAGCTTGTCTATTTCCTTGCTGCTCCTCGTACACGGGCGTTTTCGGGGTTCGGTTTCACCATCGAACAGATCCTTGCGTTTCCTCCACGGGTCATCATCGCGAAGCCACCTTCGATGTCCCATGAACACGGTTTTCGAAGACCCGGGATCTCTATCTAGCTAGCGATACGTTGTGTCATCCATGCACCTTATGCATCCAGAAAATCCGTGGACTACCTGCCCCGCAAGATATCTGTAACCGAGATAGTCGTGCACCGTCGTGAGCAGTGCGGCTCTCATAGGGAAATATTCTTTCTCTGCGGCGTCCCACGTATTGGCTGGCGTTTTCCACAGCGTGTCAATCTCCTCTTTCAGCAGCCCTAGATACAGATTGATGTCGTTCCCTGGTTGTTTCGGCCCTTCAATTAGCATACTCATGTGAATGTACTTCCTCTTCATGCACAACCAGGGGGGAAGGTTGTACATCCACACGAACACAGGCCAGGTGCTATGTGTGCTTCTCTGGCTGCCAAACGGATTGACTCCATCGGTGCTCGCGCCCAGCATGATGTTCCTTGGATCGTTCCCAAATTCTAGGTATTCGAAGTTCAACGCTTGCCACTGGCTCGCATCCTTAGGGTGACTCAGCATCTTGTCTTTTTTATCTATCTCCGGATCATTTGCGTCATCTTCTCGCTTCTTCTCCTCCCTATCCGCGTGCCAACGCAGGAGCTTTGCTACCTTAGGGTCCGCGAAATACCGCTGCAGACGAGGAGTGATCGGAAAGTACCACACCACTTTTCGAGGAGCTTTCTTCCTCTTCTTGTATCGAGTGACACCGCACACTGGACATATGGTAGACTCCGCGTGCTCATCCCGATAAATGATGCAATTGTTCATGCACACATGGTATTTCACGTGCGGTAAATCCAGAGGACACACGATTTTCTTCGCCTCCTCCAAACTGGTCGGGCACTTGTTCCCCTTGGGAAGACGTTCGTGCCAGAATGACATGTTCTCGTCAAAGCATGCGTCGGTCATTTTGTGTTTTACCTTCATCTCCAGAGCCATGAGCGTTACTTTCAGGCGGGTATCCTCGGGCCTGCATCCTTCATACAATGGAGTAACCGCGTCTAACTCAAGTTGATCCATCTTGGCTTTCTCTCGGGCGGCAGCTCTTGCGTTATCCGTCTGCTTGAGAAGCAGCTCTTGAATATGAGGGTCCTGCACCCAGCCCATCGATGGTCCAGCGTCGTCTGCTCCGCCGGCATCATCATCATGTCCGGCATCTTCTACATGATGACTGTGTACAGCATCACCGTCGTGATCATCTCCTGGGGATTCTTCGTCTTCTCGCCCCCCGAGCCGCGGTGGTTGTCTTGCTGCCCTTCCTCATTTCTTGCCCGGCCCCCATGGACGACTTCGTAGTCATCTTCATCACCTTGCCACCGATAGCCATCCATGAAACCACGCAAGAGCAGGTGGTCCCGCACCTGCCCGGAATCCGGGTCCGCAATAAGGCTATTCAGCTTGCATCTTCGACACGGACATCTTATCTCCGTCTCGTTCTTTTGAAGCATCTCGGCCTCGCGGACCTCAAAAACCTATTCACGATGCCTTCGGTCATCGTGCGGACCATGGTCACCTACGGTGTAGAGCAAAACGATATTTTAGAACCAAGAAAAAATTTGGCATGACTTTCCCTAAAAATAGGACCAAAAAGAATGCTTAATGCCAAAATTCTCGCCGAAACGGAAATGAATCAACATTCCGGCAAAATATTGGCAACTATCGCATTTCAAATACCGGTACACCTCCAAACACAAACACATATGCAACACCACAAACATATGCAACACCACGAACATACATAGATCTAGCTAGGCCATAAAAAGTGCATGTGCACATTGTTGTAGGGAGAACAACATAAATATAGCTTCCCCCCTTACTTACCTAGCAAAATAAGGTAACTTAACCACTTAATTTGAATGAATCTATGGTGGAAATGAGGTGAAAAAGAGGAGGCACCCGAGACAAGGAGGAGGCGGTGGAGAAAATGAAGTGGGGAGAAAGTGAGTGTGGGAGGAGAGGCTGTCCAAAATATCTTGTTGCTGCCCACTTACTAATGGCGCACCAGCAACAAATGCGCCATTAGTAATCCAGGTTACTAATGGCGCACCCCCTGGTGGTGCGCCATTAGTACTTTTGCAAAAAAAGGAATAAATACAATAATAAAAAAAATAACATTAGTGGCGCACCTTCTGGCTGGTGCGCCATTACTAGTTACAACTAGTAATGGCGCACCACCAGTGGATGCGCCATTAGTATGTTTGGACAGGCGCACTAGTTCAAAAAAAAATTTGGTACTAATGGCGCACCGTGGGCAGGGTGCGCCATTAGTAGTTTCAACACTAATGGCGCATCAGAAGGTGGTGCGCAATTAGTATATACTAATGGCACACCACAAGTCTGGTGCGCCATTAGTGTCATTTCCATCTATAGCCCTTTTCCTAGTAGTGACGGGCCACCATATTTCGCGAAAAAAACACTTCGCCCTGACTGCTGGGACCCACCAGCTACATCTTCGCACACAAGGAAGTGCGTCCGGGCAAAAAAAAAAACGATTCGCCCCCCTGACTGCTGGGACCCACCAGCTACATCTTCGCACGCAAGGAAGTGCGTTCGGGCAAAAAAAAACGATTCGCCCCCCTGACTGCTGGGACCCACCAGCTACATCTTCTTACGCAAGGAAGTGCGTCCGAGCACAGAAAAACGATTCGCCCCCCTGACTGCTAGGACCCACCAGCTACATCTTTGCACGCAAGGAAGTGCTTGACAGTCGGGACCCACCTGGTCGAAGCGTACGTAGCATTGTCATTCTAGTCGCAAACATGTACGTACATATATACTGGTGGATGTAGGGGCGTGCCCGTGTCGTAGTAGAGGCGCGCACGTAGCATGTACAGGTACGTACAGCGGCCAAGGTGCAAGAAAGAAAATACGGCCACGTATGTGTACATACTGGCAGGGTCTTGAATGCCTACTCATGCATATATACGTACGACTAGGGCTCGTGTACATCGGCTGGGTCGGAACGGAGAAACATCGTCGTCGTCGTGTTCATGGGGAGCCAACCGACTGGGTCAGAACAGAATGCGTGGTCGTGTTCATCGGGAGGGCTTGGACGGAACAGGCGATGGAAACGAGGCCTGGCGTACCGCAGAACGGAGGAAAAGGCCTTGTGTTCGACCGGCCACGTTCGAAACAGGGGTCGTGTTCATCGCGAGGGGTCCGGCGTACCGCAAAACGGAGGAAACGGACCTCCTACGGCCGAAACGGGGGTCCTGTTGATCGGGAGGGGTGTGGCGTACCGCAA
>NC_041381.1:140745247-140748606 GCF_002162155.2 Triticum dicoccoides
CCCCTCCACCGTCTACTGTTCATCCAGCCCTCCACACCACGGGGTCCTGTTCATCCACCCCTCCACGGGCAACCCCTCCACCATCTACTGTTCATGCAGCCCTCCACAATCCACACCACGGGGTCCCGTTCATCCAGAGGCAACGCTAGCACTCACTGTTCATCCAACCCCCCCGCAACGCTCACTGTTCATCCAATCGATCGGCTTCAGTTAGCAGAAGTAGCGAAGGAATCGCTCGATTGGGTTCAGTTAACAGCCATCGATCGATCGCTCAGGTTCAGTAACACGTAGCCTGCAATGCCATCGCCCTGGTTCAGTTAGAGCCCAACACCTCGCTCGGGTTCAGTTAGAGCCAACGCCTCGCACACACGCGCGTACGTGTACGAGAGAAACACGCATCGCTCGGCCCCCGACCTCCCACCGTAACCGGCAACTCCCTGAAATTTTCCTCGCCCTCGCTTCTACCATGGTTTTTTCCGTCATGGACGGCCCAAAGAATGTCATGCAGCTGCGTCTTCGGCCCGCCCAAGACGAAAAGCCCATTTTCTATCATGATTTTTTGTCATAAAAGTAGGAGCCCATCACATCTATGATGATACCGGGTTTTGTCACAATTATCTTCATAGAAGTGTCATATGTATGACAGAAAAAAATTTCGTTCGGCCCAAAATGTCACGGATGTGTCTTTTTTTTGTAGTGTAGGCTATAATAGGTTTAATGATGACAATGGTAATACAACATGTCAATAGAGCTACGAACATAATGAAGAAAAAGGAGTAGAGCTATGAAGGATAATTATGACGAGCAATAACTCAGCCTATGAATGACGAAGAACACTGCGGGAGATATGTTGAAAGATAAGTAGCATAGAGAAACAGATCAGATGACTATTGTCGGTGTCAAAACCGGCGGATCTCGTGTAGGGGGTCCCGAACTGTGCGTCTAGGCGGATGGTAACAGAAGACAAGGGACACGATGTTTTTACCCAGGTTCGGGCCCTCTCGATGCAGGTAAAAGCCTACTCCTGCTTGATTAATATTGATGATATGGGTAGTACAAGAGTAGATCTACCACGAGATCAGAGAGGCTAAACCCTAGAAGATAGCCTGTGGTATGATTGTTGTTCGTCCTATGGACTAAAACCCTCTGGTTTATATAGACACCGGAGAGGGATAGGGTTACACAGAGTCGGTTACAATGGGAGGAGATCTACATATCGTATCGCCAAGCTTGCCTTCCATGCCAAGGAAAGTCCCATCTGGACACGGGACGAAGTCTTCAATCTTGTATCTTCATAGTCCAGGAGTCCGGCTAAAGGTCATTGTCCGGCTATCCGTACACCCCCTAATCCGGGACTCCCTTAGTAGCCCCCGAACCAGGCTTCAATGACGATGAGTCCGACGCTCAGATTTGTCTTCGACATTGCAAGGCGGGTTGTTCTCCAAATTCCCTATACCTGTTGAATAGTGTCCGGCTTCTGATGAATGTTGTGCTCCTTGGCTTCTACGCCTAATAATGGCCATCTTCCACATGTCAAGCGAATGCGAAAAGCCAGGGTGTTTTTTTTCATTTACCCCCCTAGCTGCGCAAATGAGCCGCCTATAAAAGATACGGGGATTTAGATCCGAATCACACCATCTTCCCTCCGCGAGCATTCATCGGAGTGCATTCGACACATATCCATTCTACCATGGCCAGTCGACGCAGCTCCTCCTCTCGCCCCCCAGCCCTCAGCCTGGAGATTGGGAGAGATGCTCCGTCCCGCACAGCGAGCTACTGGCGCTCCAAACCAAGGGGTTTCTCCCCCCAGTCTACATGGTCCCGGTTCGAGCCGGGCTTGCCACCTATAATGGTGGAGAGCAAGCGGAGAGCGTCCCCAATCCCTCCAAAGGAGAGCAAGTATGCCTTGTCCCTTATTTGATAAGAGGTCTCAGATTTCCAATTCAAACGTTTCTCCGGGGGCTCCTGGAGTTCTACGGCCTCCAGTTGCACAACCTTACACCTGCCTCCATATTGCATATTGCGGGCTTCGTAGCCCTTTGCGAGCTGTTTCTGGGCGTCGAGGCCCATTTCGCACTATGGAAGAAACTGTTCTGCCTTGTGACCCGTTCTCAGGAGGGGTCGATATATCAAGTGGGCGGAGCCGAACTATGGCGCATCGCCGGGACCGGATATCTATCTGGAACCCCAAAGAAGGCGTCCGAAGACTGGCCCTCAGAATGGTTTTATATAGAAGATGTTCCCCTGCCGGACCCTGTGTAACGCCCCAGATTCGATGCGCCAGGTATCCGCCAGTTATTCGCCGTCATTGCCATGTCATTTTCTTGCGTGTTGCATTTTATCATGTCATCTTGTGCATTGCATTGCATACGTGTTCGTCTCATATATCCGAGCATTTTCCCCGTTGTCCGTTTTGCAATCCAGCGCTCCTATGCCCTTCGGCGTTCCCCTTTTGTCTCCTGTTGTGAGCAGGTGTAGAACTTTCTCGGAATCTCCCGAGGCTTGTCAAGTGGCCTTGGTATAGCACCGGTAGACCGCCTGTCAAGTTTCGTGCCATTTGGAGTCCGTTTGATACTCCAACGGTTAACCGAGGGACTGAAAAGGCCTCATGTGTGTTGCAGCCCAACACCCCTCCAAACTGGCCCAAAGCCCATCTAAACCTCCTCCATGCTCTCTGCCGTTCAATCACGATCGCGTGGCCGAAAACCGCTCCTCATTTGGACTCTCCTAGCTCCCAGAAACTATAAATATGCCCTCCCCTTCCATTTTTCGCGGATGAAACCCTAGCAACTTCCCCCACCGCCACCGGACATGTCCAACTCCAGCCGGACACGTCCGCCCTCTCCCTCGCCCAACCAGACGTCGCCACATCGCCCACGCTTGTGCCCACTTCGCCGCCACCCGCGCTGGCCCGCCGGGGACCGAGCGAGGCCCGCCCGGCCCGATTCGCCGCCGCCGCCAGCCCGCGGGACTCCCGCGCTGAGCGCCGCCGCCAGCCGCGCCGCCCGTCACCCTCGCCCGCCCGCGCGCCTCCCCGCTGCCTCGCCGGCGCCGCCCGGACCACCGCCGCCGTCGCGCCCTCGCTGCATCGACCTCCAGCCGGCGCCCGCGCGTCGTCCCCGGCCTCCCCGCTCCGTCCTCCTCCCGGATCCACCCGGATCCGCACCAGCCCCGTCGTCCAGGCCTCGACCCTCGCCGCCGGCCACTTGGCCGCGTCCGCAGCCGCCCGCCCCCGTCGCCGGCCCGAGCTCCGCCGGTGCCGCACTCCTCCTTCCACCCCGCGCTGCGCCCTGCCGGCGTCGGCCCCCGGTGCCTCTTCCCCGCCAGCGCCTTCCTCTTCTTCTCCGGCCGTCGTCTAC
>NC_041381.1:140749359-140753684 GCF_002162155.2 Triticum dicoccoides
CGTCGCGCCCTCGCTGCATCGACCTCCAGCCGGCGCCCGCGCGTCGTCCCCGGCCTCCCCGCTCCGTCCTCCTCCCGGATCCACCCGGATCCGCACCAGCCCCGTCGTCCAGGCCTCGACCCTCGCCGCCGGCCACTTGGCCGCGTCCGCAGCCGCCCGACCCCGTCGCCGGCCCGAGCTCCGCCGGTGCCGCACTCCTCCTTCCACCCCGCGCTGCGCCCTGCCGGCGTCGGCCCCCGGTGCCTCTTCCCCGCCAGCGCCTTCCTCTTCTTCTCCGGCCGTCGTCTACCTCAACTCCGGCGAGCATCTCCGGCAAACCTCGTGGAACGCGCCAGATCCAGATCTGGAATCTTCAGGTTGACCCCGAATTTTGCCTAAGTCCCTTTTTCTGTCACATTCTGGTGCCATGTTTGACCTTCCATATCTTGATGTGTGTTGTTCCGTTTGTTGTGTGTAATATATCAAAATGTTCGCCATGAGATGCTCTTCATTTTGTTCCATTGTGCCATGCTTGTTCGAGTTCATCTTGATGCCTCAATCATTGTTGCAAGAGTGCTATATGATGTTAATCTGCTGAAACTGTTATAACTTGGTGATTTGTCATTTTTGTTGCATTTGATGTGTGCATCCTATGAGCATGAGCCCTACATGTGTTTTGAATTATGCCATGCCATCTTTACAGGGGTTCCATCCATGTATTTTAGTGAGTCTTGTAGTGGGTGCATCAAGCTTGTTAAGTAGGGTACTTGCTGTTACTGTTTTGCTAGGCTGAATCTGTTATTTCGTGATGCTATGTAAACTTGCTTCTACAAGTCATTCTATGCATAATCCGGAGATGTTCATTAAGGATATTTTGTTATAAATGTCATGCTCTATCAATGCATTCCCCTGGTTGCATTGATAGCTTGCTGTAGATTATTCATATCTTGCTCCAGAGTTGCTAAATAATGTTGCTATCAGCCTGTTAACATGAAGTTCAGTTTTTCCATGTGTTTTGCTAGTGATGCATGCACCCTATGAACTAGATCTTGCCATGCTTAGCTTCATAAACATGTATTCTTACTGTTGGTCACCTTGTCATGCCATGTATTGCTCTGTGGTGAGTGGTACAAGCTCACCAACATGCCTACTTATCGTTGTTCCTGCCATGTTTGAATCTGTCATATCATTTGCCATGTTTGCATGGATGCTACCATATTTTATGTTGATCTTTGGAATTAGGTCAGTAAAGGACTTTAGTTCTATGCATTTAGTAGTATCATGACATGCCTTTGTTTGCCATGTTAAGTTCCTGTAACATGTTGTTTGATAGCTCTAGACATTGCAATCTGATGTTATTTCTGCAAAGTCTGAAACTGTTATTATTTGCAATCTTGACATGTGTTTTTGAGCATGTTCTAGTGATTTCCGGAGATAGCTCAGTGTTCATGTTTTGTTATGCTTTACCTGTACATCATTTCCATGCCTTTTGTTTTCATATTGTGGTACTGTAGCATATTGTTTTGATGCTTGCAAGATGCCTAGATGCTGTTTTGGACAGATTGTTGTTATGACTTGTATAGAGTGTATGTGTTGCACCGTTGCTCTGTTTTGAGTGTGCTCTATATGAAACTTGCTTGATTTTGCATGTAGTTTCATATTATTATGTTGCATCCTTGTTTTGAGGTGTTTGCTTGATGTTTGTTTGCATTTTGCATCTATGCCATGTTTAACTTGTTTTGCTCATATCTTCTAGGCCGTAGCTCCGAATTAAATGAACTTTATATGTAACTTGACTAGAATCTCGTGTAGATCTTCTTGGTGCATCTTAACTTGCTGTTTAACAACTTGAACATAAGGTTTATTCAGATCTGGACCAATTTCGAAATTTGCATATGAGGACTTACCGGAATTGTTATATGTTGTTTCCAGCCTCATTTAAACTTGCCATGATGTGTTGCTCTTGTTTGCATCATATCTTTCCATGAGTAGCTTCATCTAGCTTTGTCATGCATCATGCTTGTTGTGCATCATGTCTTGTCTATGTGTGGTGTGTTTACTATGTTGTGTGCTTCTTCTCGATAGTTCCCGTTTCGTTGCGATCGTGAGGATTCGTTCGTCTATGCTTTGTTCGTCTTCGTGGCTCCATCTTCTTCATGGACTCGTTCTTCTTCCTAGCGGGATTTCAGGCAAGATGACCGCTACCCTGGATCTCACTACTATCATTGCTATGCTAGTTGCTTCGTTCTATCGCTATGCTGCGCTACCTATCACCTGTTTATCAAGCCTCCCATATTGCCATGACAACCTCTAACCTTTTTCACCCTTCCTAGCAAACCATTGATTGGCCATGTTACCGGTTTTGCTCAGCCCCTATTATAGCATTGCTAGTTGCAGGTGAAGTTGAGGATTGCTCTATGGTGGACAGGATTATGTTCGGATATCACAATATCTCTTATTTAATTAATGCATCTATATACTTGGTAAAGGGTGGAGGACTCAACCTTATGCCTGGTATTTTGTTCCACTCTTGCCGCCCTAGTTTTCGTCATACCGGTGTTATGTTCCCGGATTTTGCGTTCCTTACGCGGTTGGGTGATTTATGGGACCCACTTGACAGTTCGCTTTGAATAAAACTCCTCCAGCAAGGCCCAACCTTGGTTTTACCATTTGCCTCACCTAGCCCTTTTTTCCCTTGGGTTTCCGGAGCCCGAGGGTCATCTTTATTTTACCCCCCGGGCCAGTGCTCCTCCGAGTGTTGGTCCAAACTAGAGCACCGTGCGGGACCATTCCTTGGCAACTTGGATTACGTCGGTTCCTATACGCTTCGCTTATCCGGTGTGCCCTGAGAACGAGATATGTGTAACTCCTATCGGGATTTGTCGGCACATCAGGCGGCTTTGCTGGTCTTGTTTTACCATTGTCGAAATGTCTTGTAACCGGGATTCCGAGTCTGATCGGGTCTTCCTGGGAGAAGGAATATCCTTCATTGACCGCGAGAGCTTATCATGGGCTAAGTTGGGACACCCCTGTAGGGTATTATCTTTTGAAAGCCGTGCCCACGGTTATGGGTAGATGGGAATTTGTTAATGTCCGATTGTAGATAACTTGACACCAGATCCGAATTAAAACGCATCAACCGCGTGTGTAGCCGTGATGGTCTCTTTTCGGCGGAGTCCGGGAAGTGAACACGGTCTTGGGTTATGTTTGACATAAGTAGGACTTCAGGATCACTTCTTGATCATTGCTAGCTTCACGACCGTTTCATTTGCCCTCTTCTCGCTCTTATTTGCCTATGTTAGCTACCATACTTGCTTAGCTGCTGCTGCAACCTCACCACCTTACCCCCTTCCTTTCCCTTTAAGCTTTGCTAGTCTTGATGCCCATGGTAATGGGATTGCTGAGTCCTCGTGGCTCACAGATTACTATAACAACAGTTGCAGGTACAGGTTTCATGATGATCTTGACGCGAGAGCGATGTTTGCTTGTTTTGGAGTTCTTCTTCTACTTCTTCGATCAGGGGATAGGTTCTAGATCGGCAGCCTGGGCTAGCAGGGTGGATGTCGTTTGAGTTTTTGTTTGTGTTTCATCCGTAGTCGGATGATGCTATTATGTATTGTGATGTTGTATTCGTGTGGCATTCTATGCCTCTTGTATGTATCCCCATCTATTATGTAATGTTGATGTAATGATATCCACCTTGCAAAAGCGTTTCAATATGCGGTTCTATCCTTAGTGGGACCTTCGAGTCTCTTTAAGATAGTATCTCATATTGGTCGTGACAAGTTGGTATCAGAGCCTCGACCGACCATAGGAGCCCCCCTTGATTGATCGTGTAGTTTGGTCGTTGTTGAGTCTAGAAGAAAAACTGTTTTCGGAGTCTAGTTATATCAGAGAGTAGGAATTCTTTTTACTCCTCAGCCCCTTCGTCGCTCTGGTGAGGAATCTTGACGTAGGTGTTTTGAATTACTTCTCCTCCCCTTCTAATTTTTCTTTAGGATCACGTGGTTAGTTTCCGATCGTTGGCTCTCAACTCTTTTCATCCGGTGCATTTCTCGTCAAGTTGACTCGAGCCTCTTCATCTTTGCCAAGTTCAATCCTCTTTCGCTCTCAATGAAGTTGTTTCCCCATCCTTAGTTGTTTTCTTTTCCCACCCGCCCACCCTTTTTCATCTCAGAACCGGAGTCCGTAATCAAGTATCCATCCTACTCGTGCGAAGTCTTTGCCTTCTTTCCTCAATGATTTCAACCGGTGTTTTCTCTTCAAGATATTCGTCGGTTCCCCCTTCCAGTTGCCTGTGTTTTTCCCGCCCTCCCACCCCTTTTCTTCCCGGAGTCTGAGCATCT
>NC_041381.1:140753946-140773187 GCF_002162155.2 Triticum dicoccoides
TATTCAAGAAGCTATTTCATTCGTCGGAGCCTCTTCAGGTTTCCCTCAATTATTTCAACCGGTGAATTCTCGTCTCGTTCGTCATTCTTCATCCCTTTTTTTTTCCGGTGCACCCAATTCAAGTTTTTTGGATTGATCATACTCTTTTCCTTTGATCAAGTGTTTTCCCTGCTCGTTTGCCTCTCGCCAGTTTATCCTTCCGGAGTGTTCAAGACATCTTAGGAGATTCGTCTGTGTTTGAATTAGTTCATGGTTGTCACCTCATTCAAATATTCCAATTGTTCCGGTGCATCATCTACCTGTTCAACAATCCTTTTCAACGGTGATTTTCTCTTTAGTGGGCCCATAACCCACAGGTTCCAGGATCCTACCTGACTCTTCTAATTCCCCCAGAGTTATTCTCAATTCTTTTGAGTTTGACGTAAGAATGGATTTCATCAGTCAGATGCTTTTTCCAAGATCGATTTCAAATCATTTTCATTGTTGGCTCAACCTCTCTGCTTTTCATTCTCCCAGAGTATCTCAGTAATTTTGGTGTTGTTTCTCGTCGTCATTTGAAGACCGAAGAAGAGTTTGTCCTCCAAATCTTCTCCGTTCTCCCGGAGATTCGTGGTGCTAGCTTCATGTTATCCTCCAAATTATTCCGTTTGTCAGAGATTCTTTTGTTACCTATCCGGAGTATGTCAGGAGTTGTTTTTCCGTTTCTTTTCACCGGAGGCCATCATTCCAGTTATCGTTCTCTATTTATCTCGGTGATTCGTTCAAGTGTTCTTTAATCTGCTTGTTATCTCTTCGTTCTTTTGCATCTAAATCCCATCAAGCATATTTGTTCTTCTAATTCTTCCCGGTGATTCAGTCTCTTTCATCAGTCATTTCCAAATTCTTACGGTGGTTCATTCAAGATTCTTTTTCCTATGTTACCATATTAATCCATTCGTTCTTTCCAATCCTACCGGTGGTTCATGAAGACTTTCTCTAGTTTTGCGCCATATTCCCCTTAATCCTTTTTCCAACAAGAATAAGTGGTATGGAAAATCCATTGTTTGTCATCAATTTAATTTGGTGAAGGATAAGCATACAATAAATCTTATTCTTATTTCATCCAAGTGAGTAATCCCTTCCTTCGGAGTTTGTTCTTGATGAATAAATTCTAGTTCCAAGTGTTTTCATATTTTCTTTTCCGGAGTTCAAATTTCCTCGGTCATTTTGTCGGAACCTCCATCTAAATCACCGCAAGGCTTTAGTCTTATTCTTTCTTCCTTCAATCTATCTCATCTTCCTTTTGTCACTGGAGTTCTTCATTGTGGTTCTTCATGATTTAGTTCATTCTTCAAGTGTTCATCAAGATTCTTGTCGGTGGAGTTCAAGTATCTTTTCTTCTTGCATCTCGAAGTGCAAGTAATTCTTCGTATTATTTTGAAATGGAGTTTTGCATTTCTTCGTTCTTCTAAGCTATCCAATCATTTCCGTTTGTGGCCGGTTATCACCTTATGATCTTGAGATGTTACCTATAAGACCACAACAAACTTATTCTTTTCGTTGTTGATGTTCTCAACAACTACGTTTAAACCTTCCTTCGAAAGATGCTTTCAATTTCATTCGTGGCACAAGTTTTCATCATCTTCTCCGTTCTTTTCATTCAACTCTTTCAATTATTTCCGGAGGTTTTGTTTCATGTCTTCATCAAGTGTTATTCCATTCACTCAAGTTCGGGTTCTATTCCTCCATGTTTCAGCCGGAGTGCTGCCTAAATCCTTTCAGTCTTATTCGTTTCTTATCTCGTGCTAAACGGAGTGGTTTCATAGTCTATCTGATTCCGTGAGCTTTTGATTCTCATCATTCTCGTTGTTCCTCTCTTCTTCTCGAGCGCTCACGATTCTTTGCGTATTCTCTTGAGTTCTTGCTTCACCTCATCCCTTTTCTTTCCCGACTCGTTCCTAAGATCTCGGGACGAGATCTCTTGTTAGTGGAGGAGTGTTGTAACGCCCCGGATTCGATGCGCTAGGTGTCCGCCAGTTATTCGCCGTCATTGCCATGTCATTTTCTTGCGTGTTGCATTTTATCATGTCATCTTGTGCATTGCATTTCATACGTGTTCGTCTCATGCATCCGAGCATTTTCCTCGTTGTCCGTTTTGCAATCCGGCGCTCCTATGCCCTCCGACGTTCCCCTTTTGTCTCCTATTGTGAGCGGGTGTTGAACTTTCTCGGAATGGCCTGAGGCTTGCCAAGTGGCCTTGGTATAGCACCGGTAGACCGCCTGTCAAGTTTCATGCCATTTGGAGTCCGTTTGATACTCCAACGGTTAACCGAGGGACCGAAAAGGCCTCGTGTGTGTTGCAGCCCAACACCCCTCCAAACTGGCCCAAAGCCCATCTAAACCTCCTCCATGCTCTCCGCTGTTCGATCACGATCGCGCGGCCGAAAACCGCTCCTCATTTGGACTCTCCTAGCTTCCAGAAACTATAAATATGCCCTCCCCTTCCATTTTTCGACGGATGAAACCCTAGCAACTTCCTACACCGCCACCGGACATGTCCAACTCCAGCCGGACACGTCCGCCCTCGCCCTCGCCCAACCAGACGTCGCCACGTCGCCCGCGCCTGTGCCCACTTCGCCGCCACCCGCGCGGGCCCGCCGGGGCCCGAGAGAGGCCCGCCCGACCCGATCCACCGCCGCCGCCAGCCCGCGGGACTCCCACGCCGAGCGCTGCCGCCAGCCGCGCCGCCCGCCGCCCTCGCCCGCTGGCGCGCCTCCCTGCCGCCTCGCTGGCGCCGCTCGGAACACCGCCACCGTCGCGCCCTCGCCACATCGACCTCCAGCCGACGCCCGCGCGTCATCCCCGGCCTCCCCGCTCCGTCCTCCTCCCGGATCCACCCGGATCCACACCAGCACCGTCGTCCCGGCCTCGCCCCTCGCCGCCGGCCACTTGGCCGCGCCCGCCGCCGCACGACCCTGTCGCCGGCCCGAGCTCCGCCGGTGCCTCTTCTCCGCCGGCACCTTCCTGTTCTTCTCCGGCGAGCATCTCCGGTAAACCTCGTGGAATGCGCCAGATCCAGATCTGGAATCTTCAGGTTGACCCCGAATTTTGCCCAAGTCCCTTTTTCTGTCACATTCTGGTGCCATGTTTGACCTGCCATATCTTGATGTGTGTTGCTCCGTTTGTTGCGTGTAATATATCAAAATGTTCGTCATGAGATGCTCTTCATTTTGTTCCACTGTGCTATGCTTGTTTGAGTTCATCTTGATGCCTGAATCGTTGTTGCAAGAGTTCTATATGATGTTAATCTGCTAAAACTGTTATAACTTGGTGATTTGTCATTTTTGTTGCATTTGATGTGTGCATCCTATGAGCATGAGCCCTACATGTGTTTTTAACTATGCCATGCCATATTTACAGGGGTTCCATCCATGTATTTTTGTGAGTCTTGTAGTGAGTGCATCAAGCTTGTTAAGTAGGGTACTTGCTGTTACTGTTTTGCTAGGCTGAATCTGTTATTTTGTGATACTATGTAAACTTGCTGCTACAAGTCATTCTATGCATAATCTGGAGATGTTCATTAAGGATACTTTGTTATAAATGTCATGCTCTATCAATGCATTCCCCTGGTTCCATTTATAGCTTGCTGTAGATTGTTCATATCTTGCTCCAGAGTTGCTAAATAATGTTGATGTCAGCCTGTTAACATGAAGTTCAGTTTTGCCATGTGTTTTACTAGTGATGCATGCACCCTATGAACTTGATCTTGCCATGCTTAGCTTCATAAACATGTATTCTTACTGTTGGTAACCTTGTCATGCCATGCATTGCTCTGTGGTGAGTGGTACAAGCTCACCAACATGCCTACTTATCGTTGTTCCTGCCATGTTTCAATCTGTCATATCATTTGCCATGTTTGCATGGATGCTACCATATTTTCTGTTGATCTTTGGAATTAGGTCAGTAAAGGACTTTAGTTCTATGCATTTAGTAGTATCATGACATGCCTTTGTTTGCCATGTTAAGTTCCTGTAACATGTTGTTTGATAGCTCTAAACATTGCAACCTGATGTTATTTCTGCAGAGTCTGAAACTGTTATTATTTGCAATCTTGACATGTGTTTTTGAGCATGTTCTAGTGATTTCTGGAGATAGCTCAGTGTTCATGTTTTGTTATGCTTTACCTTTACATCATGTCCATGCCTTTTGTTTTCATATTGTGGTACTATAGCATATTGTTTTGATGCTTGCAAGATGCCTAGATGCTGTTTTGGACAGATTGTTGTTATGACTTGTATAGAGTGTATGTGTTGCACCGTTGCTCCGTTTTGAGTGTGCTCTATATGAAACTTGCTTGATTTTTCATGTAGTTTCATATTATTATGTTGCATACTTGTTTTGAGGTGTTTACTTGATGTTTGTTTGCATTTTGCATCTATGCCATGTTTAACTTGTTTTGCTCATATCTTCTAGGTCGTAGCTCCGAATTAAATGAACTTTATATGTAACTTGACTAGAATCTTGTGTAGATCTTCTTGGTGCATCTTAACTTGCTGTTTAACAACTTGAACATAAGGTTTATTCAGATCTGGACCAATTTCTAAATTTGCATATGAGGACTTACCGGAATTGTTATATGTTGTTTCCGGCCTCATTTAAACTTGCCTTGATGTGTTGCTCTTGTTTGCATCATCTCTTGCCATGAGTAGCTTCATCTAGCTTTGTCATGCATCATGGTTGTTGTGCATCATGTCTTGTCTATGTGGTGTGTTTACTATGTTGTGTGCTTCTTCTCGATAGTTCCCGTTTCATTGCGATCGTGAGGATTTGTTCGTCTACGCTTGGTTCGTCTTCGTGGCTTCATCTTGTTCATGGACTCGTTCTTCTTCCTAGCGGGATTTCAGGCAAGATGACTGCTACCCTAGATCTCACTACTATCATTGCTATGCTAGTTGCTTCGTTCTATCGCTATGCTGCACTACCTATCACCTGTTTGTCAAGCCTCCCATATTGCCATGTCAGCCTCTAACCTTTTTCACCCTTCCTAGCAAACCATTGCTTGGCTATGTTACTGCTTTTACTCAGCCCCTCTTATAGCGTTGCTAGTTGTAGGTGAAGTTGAAGATTGCTCTATGGTGGACAGGATTATGTTGGGATATCACAATATCTCTTATTTAATTAATGCATCTATATACTTGGTAAAGGGTGGAGGACTCGGCCTTATGCCCGGTGTTTTGTTCCACTCTTGCCGCCCTAGTTTCCGTCATACCAGTGTTATGTTCCCGGATTTTGGATTCCTTACGCGGTTGGGTGATTTATGGGACCCCCTTGATAGTTCGCTTTGAATAAAACTCCTCCAGCAAGGCCCAACCTTGGTTTTACCATTTGCCTCACCTAGACCTTTTTTCCCTTGGGTTTCCGGAACCCGAGGGTCATCTTTATTTTACCCCCCCGGGCCAGTGCTCCTCCGAGTGTTGGTCCAAACTAGAGCACCGTGCGGGACCATTCTTTGGCAACTTGGATTACGTTGGTTCCTGTACGCTTCGCTTATCTGGTGTGCCCTGAGAACAAGATATGTGCAGCTCCTATCGGGATTTGTCGGCACATCGGGCGGCTTTGCTGGTCTTGTTTTACCATTGTCGAAATGTCTTGTAACCAGGATTCTGAGTCTGATCGGGTCTCCTGGGAGAAGGAATATCCTTCGTTGACCGCGAGAGCTTATCATGGGCTAAGTTGGGACACCCCTGCATGGTATTATCTTTCGAAAGCCGTGCCCGCGGTTATGGGCAGATGGGAATTTGTTAATGTCCGATTGTAGATAACTTGACACCAGATCTGAATTAAAATGCATCAACTGCGTGTGTAGCCGTGATGGTCTCTTTTCGGTGGAGTCCGGGAAGTGAACACGGTTTTGGGTTATGTTTGACGTAAGTAGGAGTTCAGTATCACTTGTTGATCATTGCTAGCTTCACGACCGTTCCGTTTGCCCTCTTCTCGCTCTTATTTGCGTATGTTAGCCACCATACTTGCTTAGCTGCTGCTGCAACCTCACCACCTTACCCCCTTCCTTTCCCTTTAAGCTTTGCTAGTCTTGATACCCATGGTAATGGGATTGCTGAGTCCTCGTGGCTCACAGATTACTACAACAACAGTTGCAGGTATAGGTTTCGTGATGATCTTGACGCGAGAGCGATGTTTGCTTGTTTTCGAGTTCTTCTTCTGCTTCTTCTTCGATCAGGGGATAGGTTCCAGATCGGCAGCCTGGGCTAGCAGGGTGGATGTCGTTTGAGTTTCTGTTTGTGTTTCATCCGTAGTCGGATGATGCTATTATGTATTGTGACGTTGTATTCGTGTGGCATTCTATGCCTCTTGTATGTATCCCCATCTGTTATGTAATGTTGATGTAATGATATCCACCTTGCAAAAGCGTTTCAATATGCGGTTCTATCCCTAGTGGGACCTTCGAGTCTCTTTAGGATAGTATCACATATTGGGCGTGACACCCTGTTCGGATCGGCCTCCTTGAGTTTAATAATGCTCCTTTGAAGAAGTGCCTAAGCTGGCGTCCACGGAGCCCTCAGAAGGAAAATGACAGGGACGTCCTTTATCTGATGAGCCGGATAAGGTTGTTAGCTCATTCCGGACTGACCATGATCGAGGTCATGGCCACATGCATTATGCGGGGGGTGCAGCCGCTTCAGTATAGAGGCCACCTCATGTGGGATTTCAACGGGGAGGACGACGCCACCCGGTGTGGGCGTAAGGGGCCGGAATCGGCTGCCGCTCTAATAAAGATCTTGTCCACTTTGTACAAGGGAGAAGAGGAGGAATTCCTCCGCGCCAACACACGGGGCAGATTTTCTATTTACAATCCTCCAAGCTGGGTAAGCGGGCACTTTCGCTCGCCCATCCGTTTCATATTCCCATAGTTAAGTATTCAGCCTAGCAATTTCAATGCAGGAGCTACGCCAGGCTGTAAAGGAGATAAACAACCCTCCTCCACATCCCGAGGACCCGGAACGGTCCTTCTATTCGGACTCCCAAGAGGACCCGGACTTAGCTGTGGAGCTGATCGATGGGGTGTTTCATCAATTGAGCAAGGACAACACCTTGGTGGCCATTACGGCCGATTATCCGGGACTACTTCCAGCCTCACAAGTAACCGAGACCGAAGTCCCCGTACTTTTAAGATGATCCACCCGTGCTTATTTTTGATCACCGTATACCAATGGCATTTTAGGAGGGGAAGTCCTTGAGGTGGAGGGCCGAGCCTGCGGTGGCTAGCCAACAAGGGGCATCAAGGCCCGGCAGGCTGAAAAGAAGTGCAGTCCGGATTGAGACGCCGGTGTAGCGGTATGGCGCGTGATTTTATTCCCAGGTTTTATTCCCTCAAGGTATACTAACGCTCGTGCTCTCTTCAGGAAAAAGAGCGCTCGCCGGACTATATCCCGAGAAGTTGCCAATCGCGCCTCCACTGGCCAGGCTCCAAGGCCGGGTCCGGAAGCGGAGGTGAACACGAGGCGCGCACCGGGCGCTCCTCCGACAGAGGATGCGGACGGGCTGTCTGCCACCAACTCCGAGGTGGAGAGTGCCATGAACCACAGGCGTCGCCAGACAGTTCTTCGTGACGCTTTTTTCTCCCAGGAGGCATTGGATGCCTTTAATACGGGAGATGCGTACCTCCGTGCAGCACAAAATGGTCTAGCCTGAGCCACAGAGCAGTATGTAAAAGACATATGGGTGAGAAAATTTGATGGTTATATATGTCAGTAGCCCCCGAGACTTGAAACAGTTAGAATAACTGATTTAAGGATCATTTGTTATGCAGGATCTTACAGAAAATAATACCCAACTGTCCCAGGAGCTGGAAGAGTGCAAAGCCCAACCTGAGGCCGCACTAGCCGCGGCGGGGGAGACCAAGGAGACCTCCTCTTGTAATATATGCTTCGAAAGATAAGTATGTTGTGAAGGGCGGCATGTGTGCAAATCTGACAATAACATTGCAGATGGCGCTAGAGTGGATCCGGACAAGCAACTACTCTTGCGCCGGTTAAAGGCCGGTGAGAACGTGCTTACGAGGGTGCGGAAAGAGAAGAATAAGCTCCAAGATGCCAACACCCAGCTGGGCGAGGAACTAAAGGATGTTCGTGCTCAGCTGTCGGACTCCGTGAAGGAGAATCGGCGGCTTCGACGCGGCATTTTTAGTAAGTGCTTGAACGAACTTCGAAAAAGAGTTCGGCGAGGAAGTCGATTGACAGAGTTATGTCTGTAGGTATGCTGACAGGTCGGCCTACGGAGGAAATGCCCGGTTCTACGGGTGACCTTCTTCCCGAGCTCTTACAACTGCACGAACGAGTTCGGCAGGTAACGCAAGGCGTCGTGCAGGCCTTGTGACCATCTGTCTCCATGCCCTAAGGCCTTGGAGAGCTTGCAGAGAAGCTGAAGGGAGCGCGCCGGCGCTTTCGATTATGGAATATATCGGCCTGCCGTCAAGGCGCCAGGGAGCCCTGGGCCATGGCGAAGACGCGGTACACGAAGGCCGACCCAAACCACATGGCCGAGGTTGGACCTGTGGGGCCTGATAGGAAGGAGATCCCTGTGAGTTTAGTGTACGGCCAGGTAGAGTTGGCCGCCAAATATTCCCAACAGGACTGTAAACTAGACAGCCTGTTGGATGGTATTGAAGAGGAATATACCCGGTCAAATTGACTATGTAATTTAAAATGACATATAAAATGCCTTCTAGCCGGATTGTAGATCGTTTGTCATGGCGGACCTTTTCGCTTCAATCTCGGGACCCGATAGTCCGGAGTGTGTCCGAATACCCTCTCGGTTACTGGGGGCGGATAGATAAACGGGTGGGAAATCATCTTTAGTTCATCGACCAAATATTCCCTTAAGAACGCTAGCTTTCAGCTTCACCCAGTCTGAGGTACACATCCAGCTGACCCGGAAGTAACAATCACAGAGGTTCTCCCTTTACCGCCTAGCCGAACAATCGGGAATGTAGGGGTAAGCACAGGAGCCAGGCAACCCAGCTTGGCCAAAACTTAAGTCATATCGATGCATATAATGGTGAGAAAAAAGGTACATGCGGAAGTGTGACACATGTGTTGGGCATGAGGCCCTGTATAAACAAGCTTCTGTTAAAGAAGCCCCCAGGTATGATGAGCGTTAATTGTGTGCGAACAAGGCGCGAACGAGCCCTTAAAGGCTGTAAGAGAAAAGGAGGGAGAAGTAGAGAAATATAAGAGAGCTAATGTATAATAAATTGACATAGGAAGGAGATGAACACAGAGTCCGGCGCTAGGCGTAGAATCTTCGGAGACGGGCTGCGTTCCATGGGTTCGGCTCGAGTCGGTTATCCGATGCATCTCGCAGACGGTATGCTCCACCAGTGAGGACTTGGTCAATAATGAAGGGACCTTCCCATTTGGGCTTGAGTTTGTCCTTTTTCTTGTCTGGCAGGCGTAGAACTAGTTCACCAACATTGTAAGTTTTGGCCCGTACTTCTCTGCTTTGATATCTTCGAGCCTGCTGTCGATAGAATGCTGAACGGGCTTTTGCCACGTCACACTCCTCCTGCAAGACGTCCAAGCTGTCCTATCAATCGAGTTCGGCTTCTCTTTCTTTGTACATGCGCACGCATGGTGAGTCATGAATTATGTCGCAGGGCAGAACTGCCTCTGCGCCGTGTACCATAAAGAATGGTGTGAATCTGGTTGTGCAATTCGGAGTGGTCCGCAGCCCCCAGAGTATAGAGTCGAGGTCCTCTACCCAGTGTGTGTTAGATTCCTTGAGGGACCGCACTAATCTGGGTTTGATGCCGCTCATTATTAGACCATTTTCTCGCTCGACTTGACCGTTAGTTTGTGGGTGATAGACTGAAGCGTAGTCGAGCTTGATGCCCATATTTTTGCACCAGAGTTTGACCTCGTCGGCCGTAAAGTTTGTGCCGTTATCAGTGATGATGTTGTGGGGGACGCCATAACGGTGTACGACCCCTGATATGAAGTCTATCACTGGTCCGAATTTGGCCGTCTTAACAGGCTTGGCCTCTATCCATTTGGTGAATTTGTCCACCGTGACCAGTAGGTATTTTTTCTTGTGGGTTCCTCCTTTAAGGGGTCCAACCATGTCAAGCCCCCAGACCGCGAAGGGCCAGGTGATGGGTATAGTTTGGAGGGCGGTGGGTGGCATATGGCTTTGGTTAGCAAAGAGTTGGCAACCGACGCATCGTTGGACTAAGTCCTGAGCATCTGCCCGGGCTGTCGGCCAATAAAATCCTGTATGGAAGGCCTTGCTTACAAGGGCCTGGGCTGCGGCGTGGTGCCCACCGAGTCCGGCATGAATTTCAGCCAGAAGATTCCGCCCTTCCTCTTCGGAGATACACCTTTGAAGGACTCCGGTAGTGCTTTTCTTATAAAGCTCTCCTTCATGGACTTTATAGGCTTTAGATCACCGCATTATGCAGCGTGCCTCGTTTTGGTCCTCGAGAAGTTCCTGCCTAGTTAGGTAGGCTAGGAATGGTTCTGTCCACAGGGCAATGACTGCCATTATTACGTGGGCTGAGGATGTTACTTCGTTGGCATAGCCTCCCGTTGTGTCAGAATGTTCGGTGTCGGGCGATGCGGTTGGGTCCGGGTTGTTATTTCCGGATTCCCCTTCCCATAGTACGGATGGCTTGAATAGCCTTTCCAAGAAAATGTTGGGGGGGGGGGGACTGCATCGCGCTTTGCGCCGATGCGCGCCAAGACGTCTGCTGCCTGATTGTTTTCCCGGGCTATATGATGAAATTCGAGCCCCTCGAACCGAGCTGACATTTTTAGGACGGTGTTGCAATAAGCTGCCATTTTCGGATCCTTTGCATCAAAGTCTCAATTTATTTGGGATATCGCGAGGTTCGAATCCCCACACACCTCTAGGCATTGGATGCCCATGGAGACTGCCATCCAGAGACCATGTAGAAGGGCGTCGTATTTGGCTGCATTGTTGGAGTCCGTATACATTATCTGGAGTACGTATTGAACTGTATCTCCTGTTGGGGATGTCAGAACGACGCCAGCCCCCAGACCAGCTAACATTTTGGAGCCGTTGAAGTGCATGATCCAGTTGGAACATGTGCCGTACTCTTTAGGGAGTTCGGCTTCAGTCCATTCGGCGAGGAAGTAGGCCAAAACTTGCGACTTGATCGGTCGCCGTGGCTTATAGGTTATGTCGAACGGGAGGAGCTCAATGGCCCATTTGGCAATCCGGACCGTTACGTCGCGGTTGTTTATAATGTCGTTAAGGGGTACTTCAGAGGCTATTGTTATCAAACACTCTTGAAAGTAGTGTCGTAGCTTCCGGGATGCCATAAACACCGCGTACGCTATCTTTTGATAATGCGGGTACCGTGACTTGCATGGAGTGAGGAGAGTGGACATGTAGTAAACTGGTTTTTGAAGGGGGAATTTGTGTCCGTCCGTTTCTTGTTCGACGACGAGCACTGCGCTTACAACTTGATAAGTTGCCGCAATGTATAATATCATTGGTTCGCCGATGTTGGGCGCGGCCAGGACCGGATTTGTTGCCAATGTGGCTTTTATTTCTTTGAGTCCGGCCGTGGCGGCATCCGTCCACTCAAAGTGTTCGGTGCGCCGGAGGAGGCGATAAAGGGGTAATGCCTTTTCTCCCAAGCGGGAGATAAAGCGGCTTAGAGCCACGCATCCAGTCAATTTTTGTATTTGTTTGAGGTCCTTTGGAGTATCCAATTGTGATAGAGCTCGGATCTTGGCTGGGTTTGCTTCAGTTCCTATACCGGATACAATGAAGCCGAAGTGCTTTCCGGCTGGTACGCTGAAAACGCATTTTTCCGGGTTGAGCTTGATGTCATATGTTCGGAGGTTATCGAATGTGAGCCTCAAGTCGTCTACTAGAGTTTCGACATGCTTGGTTTTGACGACCACGTCGTCTATGTATGCTTCTACTGTTTTGCTGATCTGGTTGGCCAGACATGTCTGAATCATGCGCTGATATGTTGCGCCGACGTTTTTGAGCCCGAAGGGCATTGTGTTGAAGTAGAATGTGCCGTACAGGGTGATGAATGCCGTTGCGGCTTGGTCTGGCTCTGCCATCTTAATTTGATGGTATCCCGAGTATGCGTCGAGGAAACACAATGAATCGTGTCCTGCGTTAGTGTTGATAATTTGACCGATGCGGGGGAGGGGGAAGGGATCCTTTCGGCAAGCCTTGTTGAGGTCCTTGAAATCGACGCATAGGCGCCAGGATTTGTCCTTCTTTGGTACCATCACCAGGTTTGCTTGCCAGTCCGAATGTTTTATATCTCTGATGAATCCGGCCTCCAGTAGTTTGGCTAGCTCCTCTCCCATGGCTTGTCTCTTAGGTTCGGAGAAACGCCGAAGAGCCTGCTTGACAGGCTTGAATCCTTTCAGGATGTTTAGGCTGTGTTTGGCCAGCCTGCGTGGGATTCCTGGCATGTCTGAAGGGTGCCAGGCAAAAATGTCCCAATTTTCGCGTAGGAATTCTCGTAGTGCGGCATCTACATCAGGGTTCAAGTGTGCCCCGATGGAGGCCGTTTTTGTAGGGACCATTGGATGGACTTGGAATTTGACTATTTCGTCCGCCGGTTTAAAGGAGGTGGACTTGGATCTTTTATCGAGTATCATGTCGTCCCTGTTCACCGTGGAGCGCAGTGCAGTTAGTTCCTCGGCCGCTAGGGCTTCGGATAGTGCCTCAAGGGCCAGTGCGGCTGTCTTATTTTCGGCGCGGAGTGCTATGTCCGGGTCACTAGCAAGAGTGATAATTCCGTTGGGTCCGGGAATTTTGAGTTTCATGTACCCGTAATGGGGTATAGCTTGAAAAATTGTGAATGCCTCTCGCCCTAATAGAGCGTGGTACCCGCTGCTGAACGGGGCCACTTGAAATGTGACCTTCCTCGGACCTGTAATTATCCAGCGTGCCGAACACCACATCCAGTGTGATTTTTCCTATACAGCACGCTTCCCGACTGGGGATTATTCCTCTAAAGGTTGTGTTGCTTCGCTCAATGCGGCTCTAGTCTATTTCCATTTTTGAAGGGTTTCCTCATAAATGAGCTTCAATCCGCTGCCACCGTCCATGAGTACCTTGGTAAGGTGAAAGCCGTCCACTATTGGACTGAGGACCAATGCGGCTGGTGCTCGGGCTGTTCGGAATTTAGGTTCATCACTGACATTAAAGGTAATAGCCGTGTCACTCCATGGGTTTATTGTTGCTACTTGGTAGACTTCGGCAAGGCTGCGAAGTGTTCGTTTCCGCATATTATTTGATGCGAAAGTCTCGAAGACTGTTAATACCGTACTGGTATCCCTGGGCTGGTGCTCTGTGAATTCTGGAGTTAGAAGCTCCTCGCCACTCCTGGCCACTTGCCGGAGTATCCAACATGCTCTAAGGCTATGAGTTGGTGTGGTGCCCTCTGTACTATGAATTTTATAGGGTCCATTGAGCCATCCCTCCAGTACGGTTCCATGCCCTATATAGGGTTTTTGCTTTTTGGTGTTTAACCCAGGTGCCTGGTGATAATGCACCCTTTTATTTCGGACTGTGGTTGTATTCAGGGCCGGGTTGTCCCAAAATTTTATTTCGGTTTTCCAGGCGCTTTCCATCACATAGTACTTTTATACTATGGATGCCAAGTCGGAGAAGCGTGTAATTTCACGGCAACTTATGGCGTTGAGGATTCCGTTGTCCGTGCAATTATTGCAGAAGAATGAAATTGCATCCTCCTCGCGGCAGTCCTTTATCCTGTTCATAACTAGGAGGAATCTGGCCCAGTAATGGTGTACTGTTTCTGCGGGCTCTTGCCGAATTTGGGATAGATCCCTTATATTTGGGTGGGCGGGTGGAATCAAATCCGGAACCTCGCCCAATCTGAGACTTGGGGGCCAAGGAGTTTCCGAACTCGGAAGCTTGGGTTCTTGGATGTTGTCCAATGAATCTAGCCCGCTGTCTGACTTTAGGTTCAGTGCTTGAGTGACGTCCTCCCCTCCACGGGTATCCGGCTTGGAGGGGTCGGGAATCCGGACATAACTAGTCCTTAAGATAGATGAAGACTTGCCGCATTGTTCCTCCACCACTGCGACGTGGTGGGTGACCTGGGGAGAGTTAATCTCTCTCGGATCGGGTTTAAACCCAATCTGATCGTAGTCAGTAGCGACTCCCAGGGTGGCGATGCGATCCAAGAGCTCGTTTACAGAAGAGAGCTCCATCAGATCTAACTGCTTGGTGAGTTCCGAGTTGACATGGAGATTGCTTTTGATGACCCGAGAAGTCATCGTCGGCGCGGCGGCCGAACAGGCGGTCATAAGAAAACCGCCTAGCCGGAGAGTTTGGCCGATAGCCAAAGCTCCTTTAGTGACAGCGTTGTCTTTAAAGACGGGATGAGGCATCCTTCCTAATGGCGATGACACATCGGAACTCTCAATGAAAGCACCAATGTCGGTGTCAAAACCGGCGGATCTCGGGTAGGGGGTCCCGAACTGTGCGTCTAGGTGGATGCTAAAAGGAGACAAGGGACACGATGTTCTTACCCAGGTTTGGGCCCTCTTGATGGAGGTAAAACCCTACTCCTGCTTGATTAATATTGATGATATGGGTAGTAAAAGAGTAGATCTACCACGAGATCAGAGAGGCTAAACCCTAGAAGCTAGCCTATGGTATGATTGTTGTTCGTCCTACGGACTAAAACCCTCCAGTTTATATAGACACCAGAGAGGGCTAGGGTGACACAGAGTTGGTTACAATGGGAGGAGATCTACATATCGTATCGCCAAGCTTGCCTTCCACGCCAAGGAAAGTCCCATCCGGACACGGGACAAAGTCTTCAATCTTGTATCTTCATAGTCTAGGAGTCCGGCTAAAGGTCATAGTCCGACTATCCGGACACCCCCTAATCCGGGACTCCCTCAATTATCATTATAGAGAACACATAATGACTGTCGAAAGTATTGCAGTGAAGAAAATAGAACCAGTGGTGCTCGATGGAGACAAAGAGATTTGGTAGACCAGTTCACCCTTCTGCCAAAGGGCTGCGTCTGGTTGGAGGTGTTGTGACTTAACACGGAAGATAAACTCCGTTCACCCTATTCTCCTTCGACACAGAGTTGATCAGACTCAGGTTGATTTCACTCATGGTAGATCCTTGTCGGTGATCTCCAAACCTTCGGTCGACCTTCACAAACCATAATCACTCTTGGTTGCTGAAGATCTGGCTCGGTGAAGACAACAACTCTTTAACACTTGAACCAAAACCTATTCGTCTAGAGAGTGCATAGCTCTCAAGAGTAATAGGTACCAGAACTCTCTCTCAGAAATTCTATGATACTAAACAACTGTCTAAGTTTGGGCTGTTGGATTTTTCTCGATGGATCTTAAAGTCAAATCACTCGGAGAGGTGTTGCTCAAATCAATCTTCTCAGAAATCATAAGCGAAGCAGCCACCAGACAGAGCCGGGGCCAGGTGGCTATTTATAGCCGCAACCTTCCCAGATGGGAAAATACCAAATTATACATCGGGATCGGCCAATGGCCGAATGACACGAGTCCAATGGCCGGATTTGAGCACAACGATAACATTGCTTGCAGAGCAAGTAATGCTAACTCCTCGATCTAAGAAAAATCTCTTGCAGCGAAGAAGATCACAGTCTCTTGCTGACAAGTATTTGCTCGGAACTGAAAGAGATTTCTCTCAGAACTTCTCATAGGTTTGGCTAAGCATCATAGCGGATCTAAGCATCGAGAAACTATACCCCTCTTAATAGTATGGAGGTCCTATGACTCAGAAGAATGAAAGAAGAATAACGAAATGAGTACTACATCTTCACTTTGTCTTCGACTTCCATCAGTGCAGTCAATTTCTTTGGACGACAGCACCAAATCAAAAGCTTTGCTTCAGCAGAAAACTTTCGAGGGGTCGATTTCTTCACATTAATCTTCTTGACTCTCTGACTTATCAAAACTAGCTCGTTCTTCTCTACAACACAGATATACTTTGGTGAAGTTCCTTGAACTTAGCACCAGAGACAACATTCTATTCAGTTGTGTATGGAGTATTTCTCTCTGTATGCAGTAGCAAAAAAATCAGTCCTTGCCTGTTTCTATCAACAATATATTTTTTTCTAGAGTATGCAAAATGCGTACCTTAGCTTTATAGAAGAGAGAGAGAGAGAGAGAGAGAGAGAGAGAGAGAGAGAGAGAGAGACAGAGAGAGTTAATTATAAGAGATAAGACCAATGTGCACAACGACACTTGGCTATCACAACACCCCTCCACTCCACACCAAGCTAGGCTACTACTCTATACCGTTTTGTTCTCCTCTTCCTCGCATCGCTGCCGAAAGCATGAACTCATGATGGATTATATCGGCTACTTCCCGTTCGGTGGCAATGGCAGTGTTGCAGAATACTCTGTCATTCCTATGCTTCCATATGTTCCAGTAGACGGACGTTTAGCGAGCATCAAATCCTTTGCACCCCCTTGTCGATGCGCTTCCTTGAAGCCACCCACCAGTCTCCAAAGGTATCTTTAGTGGTCGGCATGAGATGAAGATTACCCAATCTCTTGAAGCATAGAAACCATACCCTTCTTGCATACACACATTGCATGAGCATATGTTCCACCGTGTCTTCCTCCTGCTCACACAGAAAGCAAGGAGAGTTTTGCTCTTGCAATCCGTGTATGTGCCTTCGGTTGGATGTCCATATCATGTGTTGTAAAGCAAGCCACATGAAGATTTTTCCTGTGAGGGGAGCCCAACATCACAAAACCGCCGAAGCACGTTGGAACCAGATGCCTCCTTGACACATCATCTTGTATGCAGATTTTGTAGAATATATGTCACTTGCCTCCCATTGCCAGATCGGTGTATCCTCTGTGTCAGGTATAAGCTCCATTTGTACCATCATATCCCACATTACAATGAACTGAAGTAACTCCTCAGTTGTCGTCTCTCCCATGATATCCTGAGTCTTTGCATGGAGAATTAGAGCTTCGTTGACCTTCCTCCTATTCACGACTTGTTTCCTAACCTTGCTGACTAGCAATGGTGCAATCTCTCTGACGCTCGATCCGTTGACCCAACGATCCCTCCAAAACAACACTTGCGCTCCATTTCCAACTTCCCACTTAACCAAGAAACCAAAAGTTGATGACACATGCTTGTCTACATTGAAATGCAACCCTTGCCAAGGTTGCTTGATGTCAGTCTACTTCAGCCATTCCCACGTTAATCTTAAAGCAAGCCTCTGTTTGTAAAGATCCATGACTCCTTGGCCTCCCAGGTCTTTTGGTTGGCACACCCTCTTCCACACCACCGCGCATTTTCCTCCCTAGATCTCCTTTGTCCCAGCCCAGAAGAACGCGCGATAACCCCTGTCAACCTTCTATAGGGCCTACTTTGGAGCATCTGCCACGATCAAGTGATATGTGGGCTGCACGCGCACGACCTGGTTGACAAGGATTAAGTGACCCAGCCTACTAACAAGGCCTTGCTGCGATCCTGGAATTAGTTTTAGCACGTTGTCCACAATGGGTTGCCAATCCGATCTTGTTAGTTGCTTAATACCTAGTTTCAGCCCCAGGAACTTAATGGGGAACTGCTCCATCTTCCACGGTGGCGCGTGTCCTACCAGCTCTTCAACGGCCTCGTCCGATCTGATCAGAATTTACCGATGATTTGGCAAAGTTAACCCTGAGACCCGAGGCCTCCCCAAAGATTCCGAGTTCTTCCAGGACAAACCAGAGGTCCGATCTCCATGGCCTTATGAACATGACAACGTCATCTATGTACAGCGAGATTCTCTGCATCGGCGTGCATCCTGGCATCTTGCTAACAACATTCATCTCTTGGGCTATGATCACCAAGGCTATGAGGACATCCATCGCTATCACAAAGATAAGGGGGATATTGAGTCTCCCTGTCTTAGCCCGCAAGCATGCATGAACTTCCTACCCGCACAATCGTTGACAACCACACCCGAGCTTGCTGTCATTAGCAGGGTGGATATCCATGATCTCCAGGTGCTAGAGAATCCCTTTGCCCACAACACTTCAAAAAGGAATGGCCAAGAGAAGGAGTCTATGGCGCGTGAGATATCCAACTTGAGAATCACTCCCTTCGTTCTCCTTTTGTGAAATTTCCTCACCAATTGCCTCACAAGCAGGAAGTTGTCATGAATGTTCCTTCCCCTAATGAACACAGATTGATTCACATGAACCAACTCACCCATGCGCGGTCAGAGTCGAGATGCTAGCAGTTTGGAAGCCATCTTCAATATGCTACGCACCAGGAAAATCGGCCTGAAATCATTGATCTAGCAGGCCTCCAGCTTTTTAGGAATCAACATGATCAACGCCTGGTTAAGCCTTCCAAAACCACGCCCATTGTTGAGGAATATCTTGTGCATGGCCGCAATGACATCCACCTTGACTATCACCCAAGCTTTCTGGAAGAAGATTCCAATGAAACCGTTCGGCCCTGGTGCGCAATCCGAGGGCATTTCCTTCACCACTTTCCATATCTCCTCTTCCTGGAACACCAGATCTTGGTCAGCCAAGTCAATTGGTTTGATGCCCAAGTACTCCAGTTTAACGCCCCGGATTCGATGCGCCAGGTGTCCGCCAGTTACTCGTCGTTGTTGCCATGTCATTTGATTGCGTGTTGCATTTTGCCATGTCATCATGTGCATCTCATTTTTCATACGTGTTCGTCTCATGCATCCAAGCATTTTCGCCGTTGTCAGTTTTGCAAACGGCACTCCTATGTCACCCGACGCCCCCTTTTGCCTCGTTTCATGTGCGGGTGTTAAACCTTCTCGGAATGGCCTGAGGTTTGCCAAGCGGCCTTGGTATACCACCGGTAGACCGCCTGTCAAGTTTTGTGCCATTTGGAGGTCGTTTGATGCTCCAACGGTTAACCGGGTAACCGTAAAAGCCTCTTTTATCTTGCAGCCCAACACCTCTCCAAAGTGGCCCAAAACCCATCCAAACCCCCTCCATTCTCTCGGTCGTTCGATCACTACCGCGTGGCCGAAAACCGCTCCTCATTTGGACTTTCCTAACTTCCTCTAGCTATAAAAACGTCCTCCCCGTCCATTTTCGCGGATGGAACCACCCCTAACCCTAGCCCCCTTCTTCCTCCGCGCGCCGGACACGTCCGCCCGTCGCCTCGGCCAATCCTGCCTCGCCACGTGGTGCGCCACCGCCGCCCTCCGTGCTGGCCCGCG
>NC_041381.1:140773643-140810633 GCF_002162155.2 Triticum dicoccoides
TGTCCGGTCGCCGCCGCCCCACGCCTCCCTCGTCGCCCCGCAGCCTCGGCCATCCATCCACCACCGTCGTCGCCAACTCGCCGGCCGCTGCGCCGCCTCCCGGCCGCCGCGCCGCGCGCGTCCTTCGGCCCCTCCCTCCGGCCTCCTCTGCCGGGATCCGGCCACCGCCGCCCGGATCCACCCCTCCCCTCGTCTCCCGTGCCGTCCCGTTATCCCGCCGAGCTCGCCGGCGTGCAGCTCCGGCGATCCTTGGGAACCGCTCCCCGATCCAGATCTAAGAAGACGAAGGTTGACTTCGAAATTCCTCTAAATCCCCGAATTATTTGCATTTTGGTCCCCTGTTCATTGCATCAGAACTTGTTGCATACTTCTCTGTTTCGTGCGTGTAATATATCAAAATGTTCGCTGTGAGATGCTCTACATTTCATTCCGTTGTGCCATGTTCATTTGAGTTCATCTTGATGCCTGAAGCATCATTGCAAGAGTGCTATATGATGCTAACGGCTGACTGTTAACAAAACTTGATGAATTGTTATTTTTGTGGCATTTGATGTGTGCATCCTATGAGCATGAGCTATACATCTGTTTTGAACTATGCCATGCCATCTTTACAGGGGTGCCATCCATGTATTTTTGTGAGTTTTGTAGTGAGTGCATCGTGCTGGTTAAGTAGGGTACTTGCTGTTGCTGTTTTGCTAGGCTGATTCTGTTACATTTTGCTGCCCTACAAACCTGCTGCTACAAGTCATTCTATGCCTAATCCGGAGATGTTCACTAAGGATGTTTTGTTATAAATGTCATGCTCTATCCTTCCATGCCCCTGGTTGCATTTATAGCCTGCTTTAGATTGTTGAAATCTTGCTCTCAAATTGCTAACTAATGTTGCTGTCAGCCTGTCAACTTTAAGTTCAGTTTTGCCATGTGTTTTGGGAGTGATCCATGCACCCTATGAACTTCCTCTTGCCATTCTTAGCTTCATAAACATGTCTTCTTACTGTTTATTGCCTTTTCATGCCATGTATTGCTCTGTGGTGAGTGGTACAAGCTCACCAACATGCCTACTTATCGTTGTTCCTGCCATGCTTGAATCTGTCATATCATTTGCCATGTTTACATGGGTGCCATCATCTCTTCTGATCCTTTTTGGCTCATGGTCAGTAAAGGACTTCTATTCTATGCAATTATTAGATTCATTACATGCCTTTTTGTTCCATGTTAAGTTCCTGTAACATGTTTTTTGATAGCTCTAAACATTGCAACCTGATGTTATTTCTGCTAAGCCTGTAAACTGTTATTATTTGCAATCTTGCCATGTCTTTTTGAGCATGTTCTATTGATTTCTGTAGATATCTAAGTGTTCATGTTTTGTTATGCTTTACCTGTACATCGTGTCCATGTCTTTAGTTTTTATGGTGAGGTGCTGTAGCATGTTGTTTTGATGCTTGCAATATGCCTAGTTGCTGTTTTGGACAGCTTGTCCTTTAAACTTGTATAGAGTGTATGTGTTGAACCATTGCTCCGTTTTCAGTGTGCTCTATATGAAACTTGCTTAGAATTGCATGTAGTTTCATATTATCATGTTGAATCCTTGTTTTGAGGTGTTTGCTTGATGTTTGTATGCATTTTGAATCAATGCCATGTTTGACTTGTTTTGCCCATATCTTCTAGGCCGTAGCTCCGAACTAAATGAACCTTATATGTAACTTGACTAGAATCTCGTGTAGATCATCTTGGTGCATCTTAATTTGCTGTTTAACAACTTGAACATAAAGTTTATTCAGATATGGACCAATTTCGAAATTTGCATATGAGGACTTACCGGAATTGTTATATGTTGTTTCTGGCCTCATTTAAACTTGCCTTGATGTGTTGTTCTTGTTTGCATCATCTCTTGCCATGAGTAGCTTCATGTAGCTTTGTCTTGCATCATGCTTGTTGTGCATCATGTCTTGTCTATGTGAGGTGTGTTCACCATGTTGTGTGCTTCTTCTCGATAGTTCCCGTTTGGTTGCGCTCGTGAGGATTCGTTCGTCTACGCTTGGTTCATCTTCGTGGTTTCATCTTCTTCATGGACTCATTCTTCTTCCTTGCGGGATTTCAGGCAAGATGACCACTACCCTGGATCTCACTACTATCATTTCTATGCTAGTTGCTTCGTTCTATCGCTATGCTGCGCTACCTATCACCTGTTTATCAAGCCTCCCAAATTGCCATGTCAGCCTCTAACCTTTTCACCCTTCCTAGCAAACCGTTGTTTGGCTATGTTACCGCTTTTTCTCAGCCCCTCTTATAGCATTGTTAGTTGCAGGTGAAGTTGAAGATTGCTCCATGGTGGACAGGATTATGTTGGGATATCACAATATCTCTTATTTAATTAATGCATCTATATACTTGGTAAAGGGTGGACGACTCGGCCTTATGCCTGGTGTTTTGTTCCACTCTTGCCGCCCTAGTTTCCGTCATACCAGTGTTATGTTCCCAGATTTTGCGTTCCTTACGCGGTTGGGTGATTTATGGGACCCCCTTGACAGTTCACTTTGAATAAAACTCCTCCAGCCAGGCCCAACCTTGGTTTTACCATTTGCCTCACCACCACCTATACCCTTCCCTTGGGTTGGCCAACCCGAGGGTCATCATTATTTTAGCCCCCCCGGGCCAATGCTTGTCTAAGTGTTGGTCCGAACCGAGTAGACTGCGGGCCCCCTCGGGGAAACTCGAGGTCTGGTTTTACTCATAGGATGTCTCATCCGGTGTTGCCCTGAGAACGAGATATGTGCAGATCCTATCGGGATTGTCGGTGCATCGGGCGGCTTTGCTGGTCTTGTTTTACCATTGTCGAAATGTCTTGTAAACCGGGATTCCGAGTCTGATCGGGTCTTCCTGGGAGAAGGTATATCCTTCGTTGATCGTGAGAGCTTATTATGGGCTAAGTTGGGACACCCCTGCAGGGTTTAAACTTTGGAAAGCCGTGCCCGCGGTTATGTGGCAGATGGGAATTTGTTAATGTCCGGTTGGAGATAACTTGGCACCTGATTCGAATTAAAACGCATCAACCACGTGTGTAGCCGTGATGGTCTCTTTTCGGTAGAGTCCGGGAAGTGAACACGGTTTTGGGTTATGATTGACGTAAGTAGGAGTTCAGGATCACTTCTTGATCATTGCTAGCTTCACGACCGTTCCGTTTGCTTCTCTCGTCGCTCTCATCTGCGTATGTTAGCCACCATATATGCTTAGTCGCTGCTTCAACCCCACCACTTTACCCCTTCCTTACCCTTTAAGCTTTGCTAGTCTTGATACCCATGGTAATGGGATCGCTGAGTCCTCGTGGCTCACAGATTACTACAACAACAGTTGCAGGTACATGTATTGCGATGATCATGATGCGAGAGCGATGTTTGCTTGTGTTGGAGTTCTTCTTCTGCTTATTCTTTGATCAGGGGATATGTTCCAGGTCGGCAGCCTGGGCTAGCAGGGTGGATGTCGTTTGAGTTTCTATTTGTGTTTCATCCGTAGTCGGATGATGCTTTTATTTATTGTGATGTTGTATTCGTGTGGCATTCTATGCCTCTTGTATGTATCCCCATCTATTATGTAATGTTGATGTAATGATATCCACCTTGCAAAAGCATTTCAATATGCGGTTCTATCATTGGTGGGACCTTCGAGTCTCTTTAGGATAGTATCGCATATTGGGCGTGACATCCAGGTCCAACGTATGTTCGCGACGCGCACAAGTCCCAAGTAGCTCAATGTAGGCTTCAAAGAATGCCTCCTCCTTTCTAGCTTGGTCCGTGATAGTACATCCTACAACAGAGATCTTGGGGATGAAGTTCTTTGCTCTCCTGCCACTGGCAACCAAGTGAAAGAGCTTGGTATTGGCATCTCCCTCCTGCAGCCATCTGAGGCGCGGCCGCTGAATCGCAATAGTTCTTTCCTGGGATGCCAGGCCCAGAACTAAGAGTTTCAGGGATCCACATAGCCAGCTTTTGCCCTCTGAAAGGACTCGCGCCTACTGTGCGCAATCCAGACGGAGAATCACTATATTTGCAATAGCATTCTGGATTTCTAACTTTACGCTGCCCCCACGCTGTTAGATGCTTCGCATAGTTCCTCAACAGCACATCAAGCCGAACGAACGGTTCCGATATGCCCTCATCACATGTCCAGCCTTCTTGAACCGCGTCCATGAACCCGTCCAGTTTCACCTAGAATAGCTTGAATCTGAATTGTTTCCTAGCTAGGTTGCAGTTGATCCTCCATGATAGAAAAAGGGGGCAGTGATCCGAGATATTGCTAGAGAGGGCCTGAAGCAAACACTCTGGGTATGCGAGCTCCCAATCAACAGACAGCAGATCTCGGTAGATCTCAGTCATGGTGGGATTCTCTCTGTTGTTACTCCACATGGACCTTCTGCCATGTAGAAACAGTTCCTTAAAAGCATTGTCGTCTACAAACCTTTTGAACCTACCTGATGAGGATACAGACCTGGGGTAGGATCATAGGCCTGACATATACGTCCTACGCTAGAAGATAAAAGGTCCAAGAGACAACAGAAGGCCACCAGTCGGAGACGTCGAGTGCAATCCACTCGACGGACGTGTCACTCGGAGGTCTTCCTCCCTACCGTCACTCGACCATGTAGAGAACCACTCGACCTATTGAAGACCAGGAGCCACTCGGCGTGGTAACGGACAGACGTTCCTTCCATAGTCTTTAAGGTCATTAACAACACTTAAGGCCGATGTTACCAGTAAGGCCCCCACTTTATGTACATTAAGTCCCTTGTAATGGAGGATGGCTGGGTCCTGGAGCACTCTATATAAGCCACCCCCCTCCTCTAGCACAAGGGTTCGCACCCCCTGTAATATCACACACATAATCCAATCGACCGCCTCCGGGCACCGAGACGTAGGGCTGTTACTTCTACTGAGAAGGGCATGAACTCGTAAACCTCTTGTGTACACCTTCACCATAGCTAAGATCTTGCCTCTCCATACCTACCCCCCTTTCTACTATCAGTCTTAGGACCACGATAGTTGGCGCCCACCATGGGGCAGGTGTCTTGGCGACTTGTTGGTGAAGTTGCAAGTTTTACCGATCGTCATCATCATGGTTTCCAGCGGCGGATTGGCTGAGGGTCGCGAGATCCGTCTCGGCGCGATCGTTTTCGTCGCCGACGACTCCGCGTGGCTTCAAGAAGCCCCCCTGGACATTGAGGCGCTCCCCGTCCGAGGGGCGACGCTCTTTCGCGCGTGCGTTCACGGCGTTCTCCTCCGGCAGCGGTCGACTCAGTATTAGTCAGCTCCAGTGGTGTTTTCACTCCCCGCTGTTCGCCGCCACAAGCGGTTCGGCCGATCGCAGCTCAGCGGTTGGTGAAGCACGTGGTGGCTCGGCGTTCGACCACCCATCAAGTCGCGGCAATCGAGCCCGATGAAACTCTCCACGGCCTGTTCGATCTGTCGACTGGCTCCGCGAAGACCGCATCCGAGTGCGATAGCAGCGACCCTGCGGCTGAAGTCTTGATGGTCGACGGGCCTCACAACCCGCCTGGTTTTCGCCTTGAGGACAGCGGAGACGGGGACGACGATCTTTCACGCGTCCACGAGGAATACCGACCCGAACCGCTCTCTTTGCAGCAGAGGGAAGAACTCGTTGCTTCAACATGGATGCACTCCACACACCCATCATTGGAGAAACCCCCGAGGCCTGGGCCTTGGAGGAGGTGCGCCTAGCCAATTTGGCTGAGCGCACTTGACTGGATAACCTTCAACGTGCTCTCGACGAGCATGCTCAGGAGCGGATCCATGAGTCCAGTCGACGACAGCTTTTTCCGCCTCCACCTAAGGTATACCGTACTCCGCTTCAGAACCTCACAACTGCGGCCCCAATAGCAGAGTCGATCCAACCTTCCCAGTCAGAGGCTAGCAGAGGGTTGATGCAGATTCGGGACTTGCTCTGGGCAGTAGGAGAGCAAAACACAGCAGTATCTTAGTCAGGGAATAGTATTCACAGTAGATCCGTTTTAGCGGACACAGTTCAGTCGGCTCACAGCCCAAGATCGCCCCCGCAGCGTGAGGGCCGTGGACAGTATGATCATCCACTCGACCGCGACAATCATCGTCAGGGACCCATGCCTCCTCCGAGGAGTGTGTCATATGTACCTCGGCAGAATGATGACAGGCGCCATCACAGCGGCGAGTGCAGAGCCTCAGTCGACCCAAGAGAACCAGGCTTCGACGCGAGATCCATCCTCGTTCAAGGCCTGGTCGACCGGAACAGAGCGCACAGAGAAGACCCTGGCAGAGATCGTCCAAGTGGCAGTAGAATGCATGTCTCTGGTCCGGAGTGTTTCAGCAGAGCCATCAGGGCAGCGGTGATTCCCCCCAACTTCAGGTTGGCGACCGGAGTCAGTAAGTTCACTCGAGAGTCCAAGCCTGAAACTTGGCTTGAGGGTTACCGAGTGGCTATGCAGATTGGTGGTGGAAACGATGAAGTAGCAATGAAACATCTCCCTCTGATGTTGGAAGGGTCAGCCCGAGCGTGGTTGACTCAGTTAGCTCCAAGCAGCATATACAGTTGGGAAGAGCTGGCTCGAGTGTTCGTCAGAACCTTCGAAGGCACGTGCAAACGACCAACGGGATTGGCCAAGTTACAACATTGTGTGCAGAAGCCGAGTGAGACCTTGAGAGATTTCATTCAGAGGTGGTCCACTTTGCATCACACTGTTGAAAATGTATCAGAGCATCAAGTAGTGTGTGCCTTCAAGGAGGGCATCAAATACTAAGAGTTAGTCCTGAAGTTCGGTCGGACTGGTGATATGACTCTGACTCGGATGATGGAAATAGCCACCCGGTACGCTAACAGAGAAAAAGAGGATCAACTCTGTAGCGGAAAGAGTAAGCCAGTCGGCCAAGAGATCGGCGGAGGTAATTCCAATCGGAAACAGAAGCGTAAGGCCGAGCCCGCAGCGCCCGGTGAGATTGCAGCGGTGGACCAAGGAATGTTTAAGGGAAAACCTAAGGGGCCCTGGCCCCCTAAGAAATTGAAAGATCAGGCTGGAAATGATGTGTTGGATGTACCGTGTCACATCCACATGGAGAAGGACAAAGAGGGGAATCTGATTTACCCTAAACATACCACTCAACAGTGTCGACTCCTGATCCAGTAGTTCCGAGGAGATCAACCCAGTGAAAAAGGAAAGGAGTCGGACAGAGACGAAGATGAAGGAGAACACGACGGTTATCCCAAAGTCAATTCAACCCTGATGATTTTTGCTGATGTTGAGAGCAAGAGTCGATTGAAGGTCATCAACAGAGAAATGAACATGGCCGCTCCGGCGGCGACGACCACATACTTAAAATGGTCTCAGACAGCCATCACATTCGACCAGTCTGACCATCCTGCTCGTGTAGCCACCCCCGGGAGGCAAGCACTGGTGGTCGACCCCGTGGTTGGAGGCACTAGACTGACTAAAGTACTGATGGATGGTGGTAGTGGTCTGAACATCCTTTAGGCTGAAACCTTGAAGGGGATGGGCATTCCGATGTCCAAACTTAGCGAGAGTAACATGAGTTTCATGGTGTTATTCCTGGAAAGAAAGCCGAGTCACTCAGCCAGATCGCCCTTGACGTGGTTTTCGGTGATTCCAAGCATTTCTGTAAGGAGAAGTTGACATTTGAAGTTGTGGATTTCCAGAGTGCTTATCATGCCATTCTCGGTAGGCCGGTTTACACACGTTTTATGGCTCGACCATGTTATGTGTATCTCAAGATGAAGATGCCTGGCCCCAAAGGTGTGATCACAGTTACTGGCAATCGACAGAAGGTAGAGGACTGTTTCCAAAAAGGTTCCAAAATTGTCGATGCGCAGATGGCAGCAGTTGAACTCCAAGAGTATCAGAAGAATGCAGATCCAAGTGATTTGCTCCAAGCCAAGAAGCCTGCTACAAATTCTGCATTTTAGTCGACTGGTGAAACAAAGCCGATTCATGTTCACCCAACCGATCCCAATGCCGCACCGACTCATATATCAACAACACTCGATAGAAAATAGGAAGAAGCGCTCATCCAGTTCCTCCGTGAGAACTGGGACATCTTTGCATGGAAACCCTCTGACATGCCAGGTGGACCCAGGGGACTGGCTGAGCACCGTTTGCGTGTCGACCCCAAGGTGAAACCCGTCAAAGAGCACCTTCGACAGTCCGACGCATAGAAGAGGAAAGCAATTGGCAAAGAAGTGGCTCGACTGCTAGTAGCAGAGTTCATCTGTGAGATCTACCACTCCGAGCGGCTGGCCAATGTAGTCATGGTCCCTAAGAAGGATGATTCACTCCGTATGTGCATTGATTTCAAGCATATTAATCGGGCCTGCCCGAAAGATCACTTCCCTCTCCCTTGCATCGATCAGATTGTTGACTCGACTGTTGGGTGTGAGCGCTTGTCTTTCTTAGATGCATATTCGGGGTATCATCAGATCCGATTATATGGTCCCGAGGAAATAAAAACAGCCTTCATCACCCCATTCGGGTGCTTTTGTTATGTCACCATGCCATTCGGTCTTAAAAATGCCTGAGCCACATTCATGAGAATGATTCAGAAATGCCTGCTCACTCAAATCAGTCGGAATGTGGAAGCATACATGGATGACATTGTGGTCAAGTCCCGCTAAGGTTCCGACCTATTGACTGACCTCGCAGAAACCTTTGCCAACCTAAGAAGATACGATATCAAGCTTAATCCTCAAAATGTACATTCAGAGTTCCAGGCGGAAAGTTACTCGGTTTTCTCGTTTCCAAACGAGGGATTGACGCCAATCCAGAAAAAGTTGATACCATCCTCCGAATGAAGCGCCCTGTTCCAGTGCATGACGTTCAGAAGCTGACTGGTTGTTTGGTCGCCTTGAGTCGATTCATTTCTCATCTCGGTGAAAAGGCCTTGCCTCTTTACCGACTGATGAAGAAATCTGATAAGTTCTAGTGGACTGAGGAAGCTGATGCAGTGTTTGCAGAGCTAAAAACCCTGTTGTCCACCCAGCCGGTGCTCACTGCGCCAATCAGCAAAGATCCTTTACTGATTTACATTACAACCACTGGACAAGTTGTCAGTACAGTACTCACAGTCGAGTGGGTAGAGGAAGGAAAAGCTTACAAGGTTCAACGCCCAGTTTACTATCTCTCTGAAGTTTTGACTCCATCCAAGCAATGATATCCACATTATCAGAAGCTTGTCTATGGAATATACATGACCATGAAGAAGGTTGCTCATTATTTCTCTGATCACTCCATTACAGTCGTCAGCGACGCACCACTATCTGAAATCCTGAATAACAGAGATGCAACTGGTCGAGTGGCTAAATGGGTGATTGAACTCCTTCCTTTGGATATCAAGTTTGAGGAAAAGAAGGCCATCAAGTCCTAGGAGATCACAGATTTCCTTGCCGAGTGGATTGAACAGCAATTGCCGACTCAAGTTCACTCGAAGCATTGGACTATGTTCTTTGATGGCTCCAAGATGCTGAATGGTTCAGGTGCCGGAGTAGTACTGGTATCCCCCCGTGAAGACAGGCTTAGCTATGTTCTCCAGATCCACTTTGATTCCTCCAATAACGAAGCCGAATATGAAGCACTTTTATACGGGTTGCGTATGGCCATTTCAAAGCGTCCATTGCCTTATGGTCTACGACGACTCGGATTTGGTGGTTAATCAAGTGATGAAGGAATGGGATGTCAGGAGCCCGGCCATGACTGGTTATTGCAACGCAGTAAGGAAGCTGGAAAAGAAGTTTGAAGGGTTGGAACTTCACCATGTACCCTGACTGAAAAATCAAGCTGCAGATGAGTTGACAAAGATAGGTTAAAAAAGAGAGGCCATTCCCCGTAATGTGTTTTTGGAACATATTCATTCACATTCAGTTCAAGAGGATCCTTTCACTGAAGGGTCACCACAGCCCAAGAGCGCCACAGATCCGACTGAAGTCGAAGTCCCAGCCGTGGTCGACTTTGTCATGGAGGTTTTGGTCATCACCCCCGACTGGACAGTGCCATACATTGCATACATTCTTAGGAAAGAACTTCTAGAGCATGAAGAAGAGGCTCGTCAGATCGTCCGACAGTCTAATGCCTTTACCGTGATGAGATGTCAGTTGTTCAGAGAAAGTGTAACTGGGGTCTGCCAGAAGTGCATCACGCTAGAAGAAGGCCGACTGATCCTCAATGATATTCACTCGGGGACCTGTGGTCACCATGCGTCCTCTCGGACCATTGTGGCCAAAGCATACCGAGCCGGATTTTACTGGCCACATGCCAATGAGATGGCAAAGGAGATAGTGGACAAGTGTGAAGGCTGCCAGTTTTACTTCAACATGTCCCATAAACCTGCATCAACTTTGGATACTATTCCACTTGTCTGGCCTTTTGCTGTTTGGGGATTAGACATGGTTGGACCTTTGAGGACCGACAGGAACGGATTTACCCATGTGCTAGTGGTAGTCGACAAGTTTACCAAGTGGATTGAAGCCAAGCCCATTAAAAACCTCAAAGCAAGTACTGCTGTGAGTTTCATCAGAGAATTGATATTCAGATATGGTGTGCCGCACAACATCATCATGGACAATGGATCGAACTTCGACTCTGATGAATTCAGAGCCTTTTGTGCTTCCCAAGGTACGAGGGTCGATTACATTTCGGTCACCCATCCTCAGTCGAATAGGCAGGCTGAGCGAGCGAATGGGTTGATTCTCAAAGGACTGAAACCCCGGTTGATGCGTGACGTCAAGCATGTAGTAGGAGCTTGGGTTGATGATCTCCCATAAGTGCTTTGGGGACTGAGGACAACTCCCAATCGGTTGACTGGACGGATTCCATTCTTCTTAGTCTATGGAGCCAAAGCCGTACTCCCGAGTGATTTGCTCCACAACGCACCCTGAGTCAAACTCTTCTTAGAAGAGGAAGCAGAGCAAGCTCGGCAAGATGCAGTCGACCTCTGTTGGGGATATAACTGTTTGGGTAAGCCGCTCAGGAGGGGCCGGGTTACGCAAAGAGGACTCAACAGAGAGAAGCCCAAGACAAAGTATGAAGATGGTGTTTCATAGAGAGCTTAAGGCCCGCAGGCGACTTGAGGCCCGTTGTAGTAACCCGCTGTAATAATATTACTTGTATCATAAGGTAGACTTAATTAGTCACCGAGCTGGACATTGTTTATGAGCCGACCGGGACTCTGTAAGCCACAGGGCGACGACCCGTGTATATAAGGGGACGACCCGCTGGCGGCTTAGAGGAGAGACAACTCATCGAGAGCCAGGCATAGCGTATCTCGCTCCCTGGTCATCGAAACATCAATACCAACCCAACTAGACGTAGGCCTTACCTTCACCGTAAGGGGCCGAACTAGTATAAACCCTCTCGTGTCCTTTGTCCCGTTTAACCCCTTCAAGCTTCCTAGTTCCGATGGCTCCACAACTAAGTCCTTTCACGAGGACATCTGACGTGACAATTCCACGACAGTTGGCGCCCACCGTGGGGCCAGCGCACGGTGGATTTGAGTTCTTGAAGGGCAACTTCGAAGGGCTCAAGGGATACATAGTGGGTCGGATGACCAAGAGTCGTCGCGACAAGATCTACATCGACGACGAAGGCTGGGGCCCCGACGCCGGCTCAATTGAGTATGGGTACCGGGTCCCGTTCGGAGGGATCCGCTGTCAGGACCCCGACTCAATGCCACATCGACCTAGCATGTAACACCTCATATCACTTTGCGGCCTCACGCACGGTATTCCCACGGGTGTCGCCTTACCTTTGCCCAGGACCGTTTGCGCCTTTTGGCACACGTATATGACAGTGTCGCTAGCATCCATATGATAAGGAGCCCGGGCTGACATGTCTAGTCGTAAACCCAAAGTGGCACAGACTTACAGGGACAGGCATCCATGACCCAGCATCGAACGTGTCGGTCATCAGCGAGTGAATCCAGGCTGTAGCACTGGGCTAGCAGGACTCCGATGAACTGGGCTGTAGCGGGCTAACAGGACTCCGGTATTCGTCGCGTGACATTTCCCCAAAGGGACAGACACAGGAACGAAGAAGGACACATGCCGGCCAGCCTAAGTGTTCCGGAGCAGTAGCAAGCTACCAAGGCTCAATGGAAACACTAGGAGACATTTCCCGGTAAGAGAGGCTACTAAAGATAAACAACTAGATGGTCAGATCCCACACATACCAAGCATTTCAATAGCATACACACAATATGCTCGATATGTGCAAATACAACATGGCATCACAACATGACTCTACGACTCAAGTAATTAATCAATAGGCTCCGAGGAGCGAGATATTACAAACATGGGTCTCATGACCCAACACTCAGAGCATACAATTCAAAGCACAAGCGGAAGCTATCATGTCTGGGTACAGACATCTATAAATGAAAAAGGCTGAGAAGCCTGACTATCTACCAGATCCTGCCGAGGCACAAGATCGTAGCTGAGGTATCAAGCTAAACGTCGAAGTCCACGTGGAACTACTAGTGAGACTGAAGTCTCTCTGCAAAAACATAAAATAGGCAAACGTGAGTACAAATGTACCCAGCAAGACTTACATCAGAACTAACTACATATGCATCATTTTCAACAAAGGGATGGTGGGGTTTAACTGCAGCAAGCCAGCTTTGACTCGGTGGCTATCCTGAACTACGACTGCAAGTAACTCTTTTGAGGTGGCGCACACGAGTCCACATATTCACCATATCAATACACCACTATGGATCCGCTCCCGTCTACCTACGAGAACGCCATCCATAGCACTCACGCTTATCTTGCGTATTTTAGAGTATCCACTTTCACTTGTCTATGAACTGATATAAGCAATCCAGAAGTCCTTTTCCGCGGACACGGCTATTCGAATAGATGATGTTAACCCTGCAGGGGTGTACTTCTTCATACATGTTTCCACCACTTAGCGTCTGCACACGACATGTGCTCGGCAGACTTCAAGCGAAAGCCGACGTGGGTGTAGACCACGACCTACCTAAACACTCAAGTCTCTAGTCCAGGTTTATCGCCTATTCGGGTTCCATCCACGAGGAGATCCGGCCGGAGTTTCGCTCACAGCCCCAAACGATGTGAACAGGGTTCCCGAGATACCAAACGGGCATCCGGTACACCGTGCCACGTACCTACCGCATCACAGCCCACCCCTACGGTCAGCGCTGTCCACGGCCTCCAGTAAGCTACAAACACCAGAAACTACTTGCAACTCCTGGACAGAGGACTAGGGTGAATAAGAAGTCGAGCGGGGTCATATTTCAGGGCCCAATGTATGGTAGTAGCTGAGTCATGGATCACAAACACAGAACTCAGTTCCTAAGGACGGCTTCAATGAGACAACCCACCATGTACTCCTACATGGCCTCTCACCGCTACCTTTACCAAATCGTGTTCACACACTTAGCTCACACACAGTAGGACATGTTCACACGCCTCTGATTCATCCCCGATGAATCAGACCTGACTCAACTCTAAGCAGTAGCAGGCATGACAAACAAACATGAATGAGTAGGCACAACAGGGCTCAAACAGCTCCTACTCATGCTAGTGGGTTTCATCTATTTACTGTGGCAATGACAGGTCATGCAAAGGATAAAGGGGTTCAGCTACCGCAGCAAGTAACAGTTGAATCGGTGTTGTCCTAATGCAGTAAAAGAGAGCAGGAGCGAGAGAGTAGGATTGTATCGGAATGAACAAGGGGGTTGTGCTTGCCTGGCACTTCTGAAGATAACATTGAGTCTTCATCAGTGTCAACGATCACATCATCGGTATCACGTCTATCGAGAGGGGACAAATACCGGCAACACAGAAGAACACAATCAATGCAATGCACAAAATGATGCATGCTATGACATGGCAATATGAATGTGTTTTGAGCTAATGCAACTAGCAACAGATTAAATGAAGTTGGTTTGAATACAAGATTCAAATTCAAACTCCATATGTGATTATTCAAATGCCATTCACTTCATTTGCCCTAAACAGTAGTGATAAGTTGTTCTAACATGCATGAAAATGGTACAGATGGATTCCTTGAATTTTTCTGATAATTTTTCATATATAAATTATTTAATTTGGAGTTACGGTTGAATTTCTATGATTTTTAGAAGTTTATACAATTTTCTGGAATTTATAAATTATTTCCTAATTTATTTTAATTCCAGAAAGGAATTATTGCGTCAGCATGACCTTATCCTGACGTCATCAGGTCAACAGGGCGGGTCCAGGTCAAACCTGACGTGTGGGGGCCACACGTCAGTGGCACAGGGCTAGTTAGTGTCAATGACAGGTGGGGCCGGGTCAAAGGCCACGTCAGCGCGGTCAAAGCTGACGCGTGGGGCCACTGCAATTAGATTAAACCTAATCTATTTTAGTTAGCCGGTTAGTTAGGCGGTGGGGCCCGGCTGTCTGTGACACGATGCGGTGGTTAGTGGCTAATTAAGCCAGCCATGTCAGCTGGCCGGAGATTAGCCGGCGACGACCATAGAGCACGGCGGGGGCACGCCGGACTTGCGCTAAAGGCGACAGAGGCGGCGGCTGAGGGCACCGGGGCGTAGCCCGGGCTCTCCCGCATCTGATGGGGTAGGTGGGAGGCTACGGGAACACCGGGGCTCGCCGGAACGGAGCTCGCGGCGGCGCCGGAGTTTGGTGAGTGCGGGGTTGGCGCTGCAGGGCGCTAGGGGAGGCGTTGGTGCGTGCTACGTGCTCCTGGTGAGGTGTGGAGCACGATGGTGTGCTCGGCTTCGAGCTACAATGGCTCCAGCCACGGCGGTGACGAGGCACGGCGGCGGCGAGCTTCGGAGCTCAAGGGGACGGCAACTACAGGATGCTAGGGATGACGGGCAAGGGGGAATCGGGTCAGCGGCTCACCGCGGAGCTGCAGGGATGGTTAGCGGGCTCGGGGACGTCCGGTAGCTCTCGAATCGACGACGAGGATCCACGGCGGCCGGCGACGGAAACGACGATGGTGGCGGCGTTGCAGCGCGTCCGGGGCCTCGTGGCTCGGTGGAGAGGAAGAGGGGGTCGAGGCGGAGCCTCTGGGCTAGTCGGGGGAGCGAGGGAAGGCGGTGGCTGCAGCTACGGCGAACGGCGTCGGCGGCTGCGCTCTGCTTCGGGAGAGGGGCGAGGGAGGCAAAGCAGGGAGAGAGGGAAGAGGTGCACGGGAGAGTGAGGGGGGTCAGGGGGATCGGGACGGCCTGCGGAAGTCATCCACGCGGCCAGGAGCTCGTGGGCAAGCAGGAGGTGGCCGCACGGCCGTGCGCGTGCGAGCACGCAGCAGCTTCGGGGCGAGGGGAGGAAGACAACGGAGGGCTGCAGTGGTGGGCTGGGCCGGCTTCTGCTGGGCTGCACAGTAGCGGGCCGCGTGGGTGGGTTGGCCTCTCTGGTGGGCTTCACAAGTGAGGCCAGGTAAGTTACAGGTACTCCCTCCTGCTCTGTTTCTATTTTAATTATTGTTTTCTATTTGTTTCAATCTGTTTTGATTTAGTTCAAACACTAAATCATTTTTGTTTCTTCTGACAATTTTTGCAGGGACTAAAAAGAATAATCTAGAGCCCCTCACAAAATAACAGAATTATTGAAGCATTATATATATTTATAGCATATATTTGCTCCAACTCAAATACAATATGTATTAGTTCAAAGATCCAAAATGACATGGAAAATGTGCATCATCTCTGGTTACTGTTTCCAGCATTTTCCAAAAATGATGAACATTTTTGAAAGCCACTTGGATTGACTGAAAATATTTTAGGTGAACCTGGTGAATTCCTTTAATGCTAGGGTTTGGACAATCCCCATTTCAACTTTCCGTAAAAGTAAACATGATGCATCACCAAAGACTAGTACTAGTGCATTGCCAGAAGCTAGGGATGTGACAACTCACCCCCACTAAACAAGAATCTCGCCTCGAGATTCAAGCGTAGAGTAAGATGAAGGGGAAACGCAAACTAGTATAATCTTCACGATCCAGGTTGCACTTCGAATGAACGTTGATTCGATTGCCATCATTGTCTTGATGTCTTGCTTCGAGAACTTCAGCTAATCATGACAAGAAGGGGAAAGGGAAACTCTAGAAGGATTGAACTTCTTGAAGGTCGAACAACTCACGGAATGAGACATAGAACCATCTCTCGGGTTGAGACACGAGATACACATCAAGAGGGGTGGAAAGAAACGGATGACGAAGGTTCACTAGGTGGACAATAATTCCACACTTAAGAAGGTGGCGATCGGTTGTCAACGTAGCGAGGAGTTGAATTGCCATGATACCACGACGAAACATCCTGGAGAAGGGTGATTCGTAGATTATTATCTTAAGTGGCAAAAAGAATTACCTTTGATTCAGAGATCATTGAAACTCTTTAAACCAGCCTAAGGCAAATCACAGCAATCGATTGGCGGGGGTCGGTAGAATGGCATACTCGGACTTGGATGATGTGGATTACCTTGTTGAAGACAACGTAATGGATGAATTTGCTTATCACCGGAAATGGAAGAAACCCATGGTAGAATGGCACATTGGCGGTGCAAGCTGGGAACAAAATGCAAATGCTGGGAATGATTCTGGTAGCTGGGGAAGAACCCAACAACAGGGAGTGAATTCACTGTTTGAGAAGGTCACAGCATTGCCGAGGGAACTGAGAGCATCCCAATTAGAGCCGATGATAACACGTAGCGCTTGTGCATGCTCTCAAGAACTCGAGCATTTCCACAATCATCAAGATTCTACCAATATCCGTGTCAAGAATCCTGGCAACACAACTTGCTACCATGATGAATGATGCAGATGCAAAGGAAGATAACACCTTCTCAGATTTCACCCTTGGCGGGGCCAAGGAAAAAAAAATCTGGATGATCGACCGAGAGACATTTAGCACTCCGCTTCTAATGTTCTCCTTGATGTGCTAGTGTAACCCACTCATAGATATGGCTTGATATCTAGAACATCAAGTAAAAAGGTCGGACTTCGGGAGCACTAGAATCCATAAGGAACAGTTACGGAGGTAAATCCTACGAAATCCTTATGGGGAGGTGGCCAACTTATTTGATCAAGATACTATAATAACAGGTCTTTCGGCTGGGTGGTGCTGGCCACGACATCCACTTTACCAGTTATCGAGGAACCAATATTATAGTTCTTGGGGAAATGTTCCAACCATCATATCTTCCTGAGATTCAGATCTGGTTGGTGTCAGATATTCCAGACCCATCGAGTCTAGGAAGAAAAATAAAAGTTTGCAACTCAAATCGACGAAATGACGTTGCGAGATTCTCGGGAAATGAACTATGATAGCAAGCTCCAAAACATGAGCTGGGTCTGCTACAACATGTGAACACGCTGTCCTAGACAAACATTATCACATGGTAGTCTTACAATAAAACACTACCGAGTTCAGGTGGGAACCATCACCGTGGATAACGAAGTCCTTGCATAAGTCATATGATTAGCTCTTATGAAGGAACTTCTTCTCCTTGAACAAATCAATCAGTGGCTTGGTGTGCTCGGGACACATGTGGAATGAAGGTTGCAAGTCTCCAGACCACAGAATACTTCGCACGTGTGCATGACTGATTTGGGATGATTCCAAGGAAACAAAACAATCTTCCTCAAATTCATGGCGGCAACTTGCATCATATGCACATGAATTAGGGAAAGTCACTACTTTCATTCAAACATATGCTTCATGAACGAAACACGAAGAAATGCTTACACAAGTTTCCAACACTAGGTTGATGTTCAACATGATTCATGGGGGGAGACAAAATGCTACTGATGGGCTCAACAGCAACTCATCGGAATTTCCATATCACTGGACTTCCACCATCATGTGAACACGGTGATAGCATTGGTCAGACCAAAGATGTAATGGTGTATGCTCGAGGGATCGACCACGAGTAGGACAACATTACGAGCATCGTTGGTACTGATTTGATTTGACGATAGCCCACACTCAAATCAAGGGATAGATAAGACAATAGGTCCAGCAACTGATCACAGGGACCAGTCGATGAAGATATCATCTTCTTTCAACACACACTACACAAGAATATCCCTTTGGAACGAACTAAGTCAGACAAGCTTTTATCTTCCAACTCTCCAAGTTGTTGTCTAGCTTAACCAACTAGCTCCGGGATATCCATCACAGATTCTTGGAGAAAGGGTGGTTCACAAGAACCCGACTTGATCACGAGCTCAACATAGCAGTCAGGTGACAACCTGGTAATACTTCCGAGAAGATATTCGGAAAATCACGAACCACCGGTATGTTACTAAGCTTGAGAACAAGCTCGCTTTTGAGGGCAAGACGATATGATCAAATGAGTGAGGACTTGACAAGATCCTAACTCATCGATCGAGGAGTGCACCGAGAACAAGGACTAGGTAGCACGATCAATCTTAGAATGATGATTCACTAACCAACACGCTAAGAATGAAATTATTGTCCTTTAACTACCAAACAACGGAGTTGCTAGCAGTATTGATTTCACACGCCATGATTCATTTGTCGGCATTCCGGTTACAATAACACAAAAACCGAGAAATTATCAATGATGATCAGAAGTATCACTGTACCAAGAGTTCATAGGATGGTGTGCAATTCCTACAACAATCCCGATATAAAATATGTAATACTCCAAGGTAGAGCAGAACAAAAGCTGGATTAGCAATTTGATCTGCGGAGCACAACTTCTTTGACCCAATCCTGGATATGGATGAGGTACCGGAGTTTGTTTCTCCTAGTCATTCCGCGATAGAATGGCTTGACGGACCACAAGAGTAATAGGCATCGATAAACGAACGCACGCATACCCTTGGACTATCAATTGATAGACGAAGGTCAGTAGACAACTAAAGAGGGACAACTCAAAGGAACATATAATTTTCTGAGTTGTGGATGCATAGATTAGTATGTCGAACAAAGTTCAACATAATTCTTCCGGATAATCCATGCCGAAAGGTTGAGCTGGCAGAGTCACAATATAACATGGAGAACTCATAGAGGGCCTGTTGTGATCTTTTGATCCAACAAACTTCTGCCATAATGGTTCGTGGTATTTGGAAGAACGATATACCATGGACCTCGAGGACTATCGCAAAGATTACTAATATCCTAAAGGCACTAGCAATTACTATCAACATGAAGTAGGTAGAGTGAATCTCGGGTTCAAGAACCCAGGGACAGAATACCTATTACTAAGTAGCATCACGAGATGCTTTCGAGAATAAAAGCCAGAATCATCACACCAGGACACAAAACATGGCTAGACTACTAGATGATCCCCTGAGACACCTAGGGTCATAATAACAACTCCAACATAAAGGTCGAGGCTGTAGAGTACCTCAACTCCACAATTTGTGTGATTAACCTGGCCTAAAGACATTGAAACCAGAGGAAAAGGATTTTGCAAATGCATCAGACTCTTTGGAAACCTGGGATGACTCGGACAGCATAACGGCTGTAAATGCTCAGAAAAGATTTGAGACATTCACAAAATGGTGGCATAACCACTCAGAAGCACAATATCAAGGTTTCGAGATCAACAATTAACATACGGAAGTAGTAGGAACTGAACTCAAGCTTAATCCAACAATCTATAAGTCTGCGGACTAGTAATACGTGATCCTAATAGAAAGAAGAGATAGCCTAGTTCTTAATCCCCGTAGAAGAGAAGATGATGACTCAGATCAGAAGGCCATGAGGTATAAGGAGTAAAAAGAGCCTTACGTTCCATCCCACAATCAATTCCCCTACATATAACTAAAGAATTTCTAGACTCAACTTCGACCAGTTTGGCTTGGTAATCCTACAGGCAGTCAAGCTCTGATACCAACGCTGTCAGGACCCCGACTCAATGCCACATCGACCTAGCATGTAACACCTCATATCACTTTGCGGCCTCACGCACGGTATTCCCACGGGTGTCGCCTTACCTTTGCCCGGGACCGTTTGCGCCTTTTGGCACACGTATATGACAGTGTCGCTAGCATCCATATGATAAGGAGCCCGGGCTGACATGTCTAGTCGTAAACCCAAAGTGGCACAGACTTACAGGGACAGGCATCCATGACCCAGCATCGAACGTGTCGGTCATCAGCGAGTGAATCCAGGCTGTAGCACTGGGCTAGCAGGACTCCGGTGAACCGGGCTGTAGCGGGCTAACAGGACTCCGGTATTCGTCGCGTGACATTTCCCCGAAGGGACAGACACAGGAACGAAGAAGGACACATGCCGGCCAGCCTAAGTGTTCCGGAGCAGTAGCAAGCTACCAAGGCTCAATGGAAATACTAGGAGACATTTCCTGGTAAGAGAGGCTACTAAAGATAAACAACTAGATGGTCAGATCCCACACATACCAAGCATTTCAATAGCATACACACAATATGCTCGATATGTGCAAATACAACATGGCATCACAACATGACTCTACAACTCAAGTAATTAATCAATAGGCTCCGAGGAGCGAGATATTACAAACATGGGTCTCATGACCCAACACTCAGAGCATACAATTCAAAGCACAAGCAGAAGCTATCATGTCTGGGTACAGACATCTATAAATGAAAAAGGCTGAGAAGCCTGACTATCTACCAGATCCTGCCGAGGCACAAGATCGTAGCTGAGGTATCAAGCTAAACGTCGAAGTCCACGTGGAACTACTAGTGAGACTGAAGTCTCTCTGCAAAAACATAAAATAGGCAAACGTGAGTACAAATGTACCCAGCAAGACTTACATCAGAACTAACTACATATGCATCATTTTCAACAAAGGGATGGTGGGGTTTAACTGCAGCAAGCCAGCTTTGACTCGGTGGCTATCCTGAACTACGACTGCAAGTAACTCTTTTGAGGTGGCGCACACGAGTCCACATATTCACCATATCAATACACCACTATGGATCCGCTCCCGTCTACCTACGAGAACGCCATCCATAGCACTCACGCTTATCTTGCGTATTTTAGAGTATCCACTTTCACTTGTCTATGAACTGATATAAGCAATCCAGAAGTCCTTTTCCGCGGACACGGCTATTCGAATAGATGATGTTAACCCTGCAGGGGTGTACTTCTTCATACATGTTTCCACCACTTAGCGTCTGCACACGACATGTGCTCGGCAGACTTCAAGCGAAAGCCGACGTGGGTGTAGACCACAACCTACCTAAACACTCAAGTCTCTAGTCCAGGTTTATCGCCTATTCGGGTTCCATCCATGAGGAGATCCGGCCGGAGTTTCGCTCACAGCCCCAAACGATGTGAACAGGGTTCCCGAGATACCAAACGGGCATCCGGTACACCGTGCCACGTACCTACCGCATCACAGCCCACCCCTACGGTCAGCGCTGTCCACGGCCTCCAGTAAGCTACAAACACCAGAAACTACTTGCAACTCCTGGACAGAGGACTAGGGTGAATAAGAAGTCGAGCGGGGTCATATTTCAGGGCCCAATGTATGGTAGTAGCTGAGTCATGGATCACAAACACAGAACTCAGTTCCTAAGGACGGCTTCAATGAGACAACCCACCATGTACTCCTACATGGCCTCTCACCGCTACCTTTACCAAATCGTATTCACACACTTAGCTCACACACAGTAGGACATGTTCACACGCCTCTGATTCATCCCCGATGAATCAGACCTGACTCAACTCTAAGCAGTAGCAGGCATGACAAACAAACATGAATGAGTAGGCACAACAGGGCTCAAACAGCTCCTACTCATGCTAGTGGGTTTCATCTATTTACTGTGGCAATGACAGGTCATGCAAAGGATAAAGGGGTTCAGCTACCGCAGCAAGTAACAGTTGAATCGGTGTTGTCCTAATGCAGTAAAAGAGAGCAGGAGCGAGAGAGTAGGATTGTATCGGAATGAACAAGGGGGTTTTGCTTGCCTGGCACTTCTGAAGATAACATTGAGTCTTCATCAGTGTCAACGATCACATCATCGGTATCACGTCTATCGAGAGGGGACAAATACCGGCAACACAGAAGAACACAATGCAATGCACAAAATGATGCATGCTATGACATGGCAATATGAATGTGTTTTGAGCTAATGCAACTAGCAACAGATTAAATGAAGTTGGTTTGAATACAAGATTCAAATTCAAACTCCATATGTGATTATTCAAATGCCATTCACTTCATTTGCCCTAAACAGTAGTGATAAGTTGTTCTAACATGCATGAAAATGGTACAGATGGATTCCTTGAATTTTTCTGATAATTTTTCATATATAAATTATTTAATTTGGAGTTACGGTTGAATTTCTATGATTTTTAGAAGTTTATACAATTTTCTGGAATTTATAAATTATTTCCTAATTTATTTTAATTCCAGAAAGGAATTATTGCGTCAGCATGACCTTATCCTGACGTCATCAGGTCAACAGGGCGGGTCCAGGTCAAACCTGACATGTGGGGGCCACACGTCAGTGGCACAGGGCTAGTTAGTGTCAATGACAGGTGGGGCCGGGTCAAAGGCCACGTCAGCGCGGTCAAAGCTGACGCGTGGGGCCACTGCAATTAGATTAAACCTAATCTATTTTAGTTAGCCGGTTAGTTAGGCGGTGGGGCCCGGCTGTCTGTGACACGATGCGGTGGTTAGTGGCTAATTAAGCCAGCCACGTCAGCTGGCCGGAGATTAGCCGGCGACGACCACAGAGCACGGCGGGGGCACGCCGGACTTGCGCTAAAGGCGACGGAGGCGGCGGCTGAGGGCACCGGGGCGTAGCCCGGGCTCTCCCGCATCTGATGGGGTAGGTGGGAGGCTACGGGAACGCCGGGGCTCGCCGGAACGGAGCTCGCGGCGGCGCCGGAGTTTGGTGAGTGCGGGGTTGGTGCTGCAGGGCGCTAGGGGAGGCGTTGGTGCGTGCTACGTGCTCCTGGTGAGGTGTGGAGCACGATGGTGTGCTCGGCTTCGAGCTACAACGGCTCCAGCCACGGCGGTGACGAGGCACGGCGGCGGCGAGCTTCGGAGCTCAAGGGGACGGCAACTACAGGATGCTAGGGACGACGGGGCAAGGGGGAATCGGGTCAGCGGCTCACCGCGGAGCTGCAGGGATGGTTAGCGGGCTCGGGGACGTCCGGTAGCTCTCGAATCGACGACGAGGATCCACGGCGGCCGGCGATGGAAACGACGATGGTGGCGGCGTTGCAGCGCGTCCGGGGCCTCGTGGCTCGGTGGAGAGGAAGAGGGGGTCGAGGCGGAGCCTCTGGGCTAGTCGGGGGAGCGAGGGAAGGCGGTGGCTGCAGCTACGGCGAACGGCGTCGGCGGCTGCGCTCTGCTTCGGGAGAGGGGGCGAGGGAGGCAAAGCAGGGAGAGAGGGAAGAGGTGCACGGGAGAGTGAGGGGGTCAGGGGGATCGGGACGGCCTGCGGAAGTCGTCCACGCGGCCAGGAGCTCGTCGGCAAGCAGGAGGTGGCCGCGCGGCCGTGCGCGTGCGAGCACGCAGCAGCTTCGGGGCGAGGGGAGGAAGACGACGGAGGGCTGCAGTGGTGGGCTGGGCCGGTTCTGCTGGGCTGCACAGTAGCGGGCCGCGTGGGTGGGTTGGCCTCTCTGGTGGGCTTCACAAGTGAGGCCAGGTAAGTTACAGGTACTCCCTCCTGCTCTGTTTCTATTTTAATTATTGTTTTCTATTTGTTTCAATCTGTTTTGATTTAGTTCAAACACTAAATCTTTTTGTTTCTTCTGACAATTTTTGCAGGGACTAAAAAGAATAATCTAGAGCCCCTCACAAAATAACAGAATTATTGAAGCATTATATATATTTATAGCATATATTTGCTCCAACTCAAATACAATATGTATTAGTTCAAAGATCCAAAATGACATGGAAAATGTGCATCATCTCTGGTTACTGTTTCCAGCATTTTCCAAAAATGATGAACATTTTTGAAAGCCACTTGGATTGACTGAAAATATTTTAGGTGAACCTGGTGAATTCCTTTAATGCTAGGGTTTGGACAATCCCCATTTCAACTTTCCGTAAAAGTAAACATGATGCATCACCAAAGACTAGTACTAGTGCATTGCCAGAAGCTAGGGATGTGACATCCACGTCTTCATCGGCCGGATCGGTGAGCCGGACAACTGCACCGACCTTGTCGAGATGGCTCAGCGTGCGAAACCCGCCCGAGTTCAATCCGGCATGAAGCGTGTTTTTGTGGGCTGCGTCCACGGAAAAGAGCTTTCTGAAGTCCCTGAAGATGGCAATGAGACGGCCGTCCCCTATGACGGTGATTTGTCCACCGATTCAACAGATTCTTTGTATCAAGTTCAAGATGGTGCGCTCGGGGGCTGTTACAAAAGCCTTAGTATTCCGGACCTCTGTGAGCCGCCAAATTGGGTAGGAGTCTTTATGGCTGGGACTCAACCCGGACAAAACTCTATAGCCGTGGCCGCAATTACTTCCGGGTTAGGAGCAGCCGGGGCAGGAGGCCCTGTGCGTCCGCCGGCTCAAGTGCTGATAGACCTCATGGACAAGCTTATGACCCTGTTAACCGCCACGGTTATTCCTGCAAACAAAGATGAGCATGACGCGGAGGTAGCACAGGTACGCGAGGAGATAGCTCAAGCCAAGGAGGCCTTAGCAGCTGAGGATACTAGGCTAGCTACGGAGCGGGCGGCTCTCGACGCCTGGGCACAGCGGTTGCAGTCAGAGGCTTATCAGCTCACAATGAGTTTAAACACGTCCAATGAAGTAATGAGGAGGAGACACCAGAAGGCCCAATCCCGGTTGCCTCTGAATTACGATCCTAGGGTTCTTTTTGCCACACCAGGGGCCGGCCCAAGTAACCCACCCAATGCTAGTCAGTTTATGACACCGGGAGCGGGAGGACCGGCTCAGCGTCAGGAGATGCCACCTCCTCATATGAGCATGGCACTGCCGCGTTATGTACCAATACCGGAGGGTCACTTTTCCAACCCCATGGAGAATTTAATCGCAGCATCAACGCGTTTAGCAGCTCTTCCGGTGGACGGTGATGATCCAACAGCAGTGGAGACCTGGAGGATCAGGGAACTTGTCCAGACGACCCTGGCTCAGCAGGAGACCTATTCTTACAGCCGGGATAGGATTCATTCAACCCCTCCGCCTTGGTTAGTGCCGCCTCGTCAGAATCGGAGCCCGTGTTACAACAGGCACATGGAGTCCGAAGCTTTATCAAGCAACGCCCAACGCCGTAACCAACATGGGGGCTATAACCCGGTGCAAGACCGATACGTCAGGAGAACGAGCGGGCGGCTCAATAGGCGGCTCAGCTGACGGCTCATCAGGACATCCCGGAGTACCCAACGACTTCTATTGAGTGTGGAGTAGCCACCAAAACCGGTGGAGTTCCTTGTTTGATACCGGCTTTGCGCAATGTGCGCCTGCCTAAGGACTTCAAGGGACCTCGAAAGATGCCGAATTACACGGCCGACTTACAACCCAGAGCATGGATTGAGAGCTATGAGATGTCCATGGAGCTGTTGGAGGTTAGCGACGCGGCAATGGCTAAATAGTTCACCATGATGGTAGATGGAATGGCCCGGTCCTGGCTAAAAGGTTTACCACCCAATTCCATTGGTTCGTGGGAGGAGTTAAAGGCCTGGTTCATCCAGAACTTCAAAGACACCTGTAAGCAGTCCATGTCAATCGTGGACTTGACAAGTTGTAAGCAGGGGGAAGGTGAGTCCACCACCCATTGGGTACGCCGGGTCAAGGAGATAATTCATTCATCTGATAAGATGGATGCCGGCTCTGCAGTCCTCATGTTGGAGAAAAATTGCAACTTTGAGCCGCTGAGGCAGAAATTGGGACGCCTAAAGCGTGACTGCACCGATATGGGAACGTTGATGGCGGCTTTAGTCAAATACGCCAATTTTGATAATACCAAGGACCCTGCGTCTAACGATAAGAAAATAGGGAAGGGTAAAAGGAACGGTAATGGAAAAGGTCAACAGCATAACCCGGGGAATCAAGCCGGCAATAAGCGTAAGGCGGACGGTAGTCCAGAGCTTGTGGCTAACGCTAGTACACAGGGTAACAATCAGAGACGCAAGGGTAATTGGCCTCGAACCGGCGGGTCAGGTCCATCTCTTGAGTAGCTACTCAACGAGCCCTGTCCGAAACACGGCACCCGGGAGCACCCCGCTACTCACCTGTGGAAAGATTGTGCGATCATGAAGGCGTTTAAAAATTCCAATATCTTCGATGGTGGTCATGGACCTGGTGGCGGTTCAGGGGCCGGCGGCTTTCATGGCCTGGGTGGCGGTTCAAATTCTGGTTTTCAGGGACAACCGGGTGGAAATAATCAACAGCAAGCTGGTCAGGGAGGACAACCGCAACAGCAGTTGGGTTACTAGAGCCAACCGAAACAGTTGAGCGATGGGCAATACCATGTGTTCACCACTAGCTTATGCAAACGTGACCAGAAGGTTCATAAAAGGGCTGTAAATTCGGTTGAGCCGGCGGTCCCTCGTTATTTGAGATGGTCAGAGCAACCTACCATTTGGAGCAGGGAGGATCACCCGCTACGAGTTGATAATCCGGGTCAGTTAGCCTTGGTTGTAGCACCCCAGGTTGGTGGATATAAATTCACTAAAGTACTCATGGACGGAGGTAGCAGCATCAATATCCTCTATTATGAGACCTTCCAGCGTATGGGGTTAACCGAGAAGAATCTGAGGACGTCCAACACTGTTTTCCACGGGGTGGTCCCAGGTAAGTCAGCTTACCCAGTTGGTAAGATTGAATTAGAGGTGGCTTTTGGAGATGAGTATGATTCCAGGCTGAGAAGTTGACGTTTGAGGTGGTCAAGATCAAGAGCCCATATCACGCTCTATTTGGGTGACTGGCTTATGCTAAGTTCATGGCCCGGCCGTGTTATATTTACTTACAGCTCAAGATGCCGGGTTACAAGGGCACCATCACCGTGCATGGGAGTCGAAAGGTAGCTTTGGAATGCGAAGAAGGCGACGCGGCTTACACTGAGACGGCCTGTGCCGCAGAGGAGCTCAAATTTTATCAAGACAATGTTGACCCAATGGATATGACCTCCCTCAAGAAACCAACTACAGAGCACGACCCGGCGTTGAAGTTTAAATCGGCCGCTGATACAAAGCTTGTTGACTTCACCCCGGGGGACACCTCTAAACAGTTCAGTATCAGTGCCAATTTGGATCCTAAATAGGAAAGCGCGCTCATCGAGTTCATCCGTGAGAACCGGGACATCTTTGCATGGAAACCTTCTGACATGCCGGGTGTACCGAGGGAACTCGCTGAGCAAACTCTCAATATTGATCCGAAGTATAAGCCGGTCAGGCAGTTTCTCCGACGATTCAACAAAGAGAGACGAGCAGCCATTGCAGAAGAGGTGGCCCGACTCTTAGCGGCCGGGTTTATTGTCGAGGTCTTTCATCCAGAGTGGTTGGCTAACCCGGTGCTGGTACTCAAGAAGAACGACACTTGGCGGATGTGTGTGGATTACACGGACTTAAACAAGGCTTGCCCGGCTGATCCCTTTGCACTCCCCCGTATTGATCAAATCATTGATGCTACGGCAGGTTGTGAACGTTTGAGCTTTTTGGATGCTTACTATGGCTATCATCAGATCAAGATGGCAGTTAAGGACCAGGAGAAGACAACTTTCATCACTCCGTTTGGGGCCTTCTGTTATGTATCTATGCCGTTTGGGCTCAAGAGTGCCCAGGCAACTTATCAGCGATGTTTGCAGAACTGTTTGCACTATCAGATTGGGCGCAATGTTCATGCTTATGTGGATGACACTGTGGTGAAATCAAGAGAAAAGGAAACTTTAATATCCGATTTGAGAGAAACCTTTGACAATCTCCGGGTTTACAAGATGATGCTTAACCCGACCAAGTGTGTATTTGGTGTACCTGCACGCAAGCTCTTGGGTTTTCTAGTGTCAAATAGAGGCATTGAAGCTAATCCGGAGAAGATCACGGCGATCACCTCTCTAGCTAAGCCGGCGTGTATCAATGATGTTCAAGGCCTGGCGGGACGTGTTGCTGCTTTAAGCCGGTTCATAAGCCGGTTAGGCGAGAAGGCCTTGCCACTATACCAGATGATGAAGAAAATGGACACTTTCGTTTGAAGTGATGCTTCTAACACTGCCTTTGAGGATTTAAAGAGACAGTTGTCTGAGCCACCGGTTCTTGCAGCTCCCATTGATAAAGAGCCGCTATTGTTATACGTGGCTGCTAACTCACGGGCTATCAGTGTTGCCATCGTGGTGGAACGTAAGGAGGCAAGCAAGAAGCATCCGGTTCAACGGCCGGTTTACTACATCAGCGAGGTGCTTATTGAGTCTAAACAAAGGTATCCACATTGGCAGAAGCTTGTTTATGGTGTGTTCATGGCGAATCGGAAACTGAAGCAGTACTTCCAAGGTCACCCTATAACGGTGGTGAGCTCAGCTCCTTTGGGAGATATCATTCAGAATAGAGAAGCTACAGGCCGAATCGCCAAGTGGGCCATTGAGCTTGGGCCTTATGGTTTAAAGTACATGCCCCGTACTGCCATCAAATCTCAGGCGTTGGTGGATTTTATCAATGATTGGACAGAGTTGCAGGCACCTGAGGAGAAGCCGGACAATACGTATTGGACTATTCATTTTGATGGGTCCAGGCAGCTAGAAGGATCAGGGGCTGGGGTTGTCTTAACTTCCCTCGAGGTGACAAATTTCATTATGTTCTCCGGCTCATGTTTCCTTGCACTAACAATGCAGCTGAATACGAGGCCTTGCTCCATGGTCTCCGGATGGCTAATGAGATGGATTTAAGCCGGGTAAGGTGCTTGGGCGACTCAGATCTTGTGGCTCAGCAGGTTTCAGGCACATGGGATTCTAAGGATCCCCTTATGGAGGCTTATTGTCGTGAATTCGATGCTGTAGCCGGGTACGTCAAAGGGTATCAGGTGGAGCACATTGACAGAAGGAAGAATGAGGCGGCGGATGCTTTAAGCCGGTTGGGCTCTCAGCGTAAGCCGGTGCCGCCTAATACCTTTCTAGACATCTTACATAATCCTTCTGTCAAGGTACCTACAGAGGAAGAGCTTGCAGTGCCAGACCTGGAGGCACAGTTGGTGGCTGCACTTCATATCATCCCGGATTGGACATTGCCTTATTTGGCTTATATGACCCGGGGAGAGCTTCCTGAGGATGAGACCTTGGCGAGACAAATTGTCAGACGATCCAAATCCTTGACAATTGTTAATGGCGAGTTACATCATCTCAGTGTCACAAGTGCGTTCCAGCGTTGTGTGTCGCCTGTAGAGGATCAAGAGATACTTCGAGAGATCCATGAAGGGGATTGTGGTCATCATGCCGGCTCAAAATCTCTGGTGGCCAAGGCTTTCCATCATGGTTTTTATTGGCTGACGGCTCATGCTGATGCAGAAGATCTTGTTAGCAAATGTGACGGGTGTCAAAAGTTCTCAAGACGAGCTCATGTGCCGGCTCAGGAGTTGAGGATGATTCCAATTACTTGGCCGTTCGCAGTATGGGGGCTTGACATGGTGGGACCTTTCAAAAGGTCTAAAGATAAAAAAAACGCACCTCCTGGTGGGAGTGGATAAATTTACAAAGTGGATTGAGGCAGAGCCGGTCAGTCAGTGTGATGCGGCCACATCGGTGCAGTTCATCAAAAAGGTGATCTTTCGTTTTGGTTTTCCACATAGCATCATAACTGATAATGGCACTAATCTCTCCAAGGGTGCCATGGAAGAGTTCTGTCAACGGGAACATATCCGGCTTGACGTTTCGGCTGTTGCTCATCCTCAGTCCAATGGTCAAGCAGAGCGAGCTAATCAGGAGATTTTAAGGGGTATCAAACCACGACTCTTGGTCCCCTTACAACGGACTCCGGGTTGCTGGGTGGAAGAGGTGCCCTTTGTGCTGTGGAGCATCAACACTACGCCTAACAGATCAACGGGTTACACGCCTTTCTTCATGGTTTATGGAGCAGAGGCAGTTCTGCCAAGTGATATACGGCACGATTCACCCCGTGTGGCGGCTTACGTTGAGGCTGATAATAAGATGGCTCGATAGGAGGCTCTTGACTTGTTGGATGAGGAGCGAGACTTGGCACTAGCCCGCTCGGTGATTTACCAGCAAGACCTTCGTTGCTATCACAGCCGCCGGGTCAAAAGTAGGACATTTCAGGAAGGCGATTTAGTGCTCCGGCTCATCCAGGATCAGACCGATATGCACAAGCTATCCCCTCCTTGGGAAGGACCCTTTGTGGTTAGCACGAATCTGCACAACGGGTCATATTACCTCATCGATATTCGAGAGCACAAGGACTCAGGTAAATCGGAGGAGGAGACCCGCCGGCCGTGGAATATAGCCCATCTTCGGCCTTATTATACTTAAGCCACCGGCTTTTTAGATGTATATATTTTTGACAATGTACATATTATATAAAGTAATAAAGCAGGACCTCTGTCCTTTTTTCACCCTCAAAAAAGTGTATATGTCCTTTTTGACAGGTGGTGGAAACAACCAATAGGGACCGGTTCAAATATGAATCCGGTTTTAATGTTGGTCCGGCTTATGATCATATCTGAATCTAGCCATGGTCATTTGGGGGCTTCCTGTTCAAACATAGGTCGTATCCGAACCAAAGAGAACATAGCTGTCGATACCCACTTGATCGGCATATTTGCCAAGCCTACTTGGGGGCTTCCTGATCATATTTGAATCACAGCTTAACCCCTTCAGGTCTGACGTGGATCATATATGAATCGGCGTCATTAAACAAATCCTATGGTCACTTGGGGGCTTCCTGTTCAAACATAGGTCGTATTCAAACCAAAGAGAACATAGCTGTCGATACCCACTTGATTGGCATCGCCACGCCACTGGGGGCTATATGATCGTATCCGAATCTTAGCTTAACCCCTTTGGAACGGTTTATTGATCGTATCCGAATCAGTAGCCTGTAAAAGTATTTTGATTATTCTGATACCTTGTGGAAAGCATTTTAAGGTGTTTTTTGTCTTGCCGGTTTAATATTCGTCACCCCAGGTTATTAAGTTCCGGGTGAACATTATATGAGCCGGGAAGATCTTTAAAGGATTGCAAAATAAGGCAAGCAAAATTTAACACGCCAAGGAAGTAAAAGCCAGAAATACGCAACCATGACGGCTTACTAAAAGCGTTAAGTGATAAGAGCATGCACAAAGGCATGATGAGTATTAAGAAGTTACTTCTACCCTATTACATGACTCCCCGAGTCTGAATAGATGAAGCATTGTATTTTAGCCAAACACCTGGTGATTCATTCCTTCGGCGGGCTTGAAGGCTCCGGGTTACCCTTCTCCGCTTCTCCGTCGGCTGTTGTTTCCTGGAAAGTTGATGAAGCCCAATCAATGCCGCTCAAAGCTTCAAATTCAGCTTCATCATCTATTAAACCGGCCGGGTCCACTTCAGGGGCAAAAGTATGCTTACGAATTGGAGGGATCAGGCTGATTTGATCATATGGAGCGTTTGGGATTTTCCGGTTGTTACTGTCATAAGCCGACGCATACTTGCTGAGGTCAGTATCGTTTCCAATAAGGGTGGCCACCGGACGTATGGCTTTAACACAGGCGTGGAAGTCATGATCATCAAAGGCATTGCCGTCTTCCTTTATACTCGGATATCCAAGAGCAAGGTCTGCCAGGTCTAGTTCTGGGAGCCATGCTTTTGCCCGGCTCAATGCGGCTACGGTCCCGGCTCTTGAAGATGAACGCCTTAAGTCTTGGATCCGCTGAGGTAGAAAGGCAAGGCTCTTCAAAACATTTTGCAAAAGGCGGGGGTGTGGAGTTGATAAAGCTACAACGGCCAGGACACGTTGTGTTCCAGAGTATAATTTTTCCACTAACGTGTAAACAACTTTAAGCTTGATTAGCGTGTTTTGCTTCAGATTGACACTCCTGGAGCCTGTATGTGCACAAGCATAATGGTAAGCCGGAAGTAATTATTACAATAGTCATTGTACGGTTGCCATGTTAAAACTCTGTCACAATAACTTACCAAAGATGGCGGAGGCCATTTGGGATATTTGCTGTTTTAAGTTGGACAGCTCGGTTGTTGCTTCTGCAAGAGATGTTTCGGCTATTTCGGCCCGGGTCACCAGGGAAGCCTTTTCATTAGCCCAAATTTTCTTTTCCGACTCAAAATTCTTCTTTAGTTTCTCATTTTCAGAGACAATAAATTCAAATTTGGAGTTAGCTTTTTGCGTCTAAAGCTCTTGAGTTTCCAGACGACTCTTCAGGGCAGCGAGCTCTGATTCAAATTGACTTATGGCCGCCTGCAATTGACACCGGGTAATGGTAAGGATTCTAGTAAGGTAAACATTCAAGTCCCAAGAACTTTACAAGTAAAGATACTTGGCACTTGGGGGCTAATGTATGCTGAAAGAAATTTTAACTTTATCCTGCCGGGTCAGGCATATTAAGTCTCAAGCACCTTACAAGTAAGGATACTTGACACTTGGGGACTAATGTGTATTGCAAATTTAAAGGCTTTATGTTATACCGGGTTAAATAAATTCTTTTAAGCCGGATAAGTTAACAAGTAAAAGCAGATTTCTAAGTCTACAGCGTATTTGTTCATAAGCAATAGACTTGGGGGCTGGTACAGTATATATAAGGCTCAGATAAAAGTATAAGTTTATACCTCAGATTTATGCTGTATTTGTTCCACCATGTCAACTTCCAGGTCACGGCTATTATGCACTTGATTCAGATAGCCTGAGACTATATCACCAATGCTTAGGTGAGTATAATCTGTAATGTCCTGCTTGGCTTTTCGGCATTGGGCAAACTCTTCCTTGGCAGTACATTTGGCAAGGACTGTAGGCCGCCCTGGTTCAACAAATTGGGACTTCACAATCTCAACTTCCGGGTCATTTCTCTTCACTTGGCTAGGAGTCTCCGGGTCACTTGTGTGGAGAATGTCTTCGGTAGGTGGATCAGAGGTCGGCACTGGAATATCAGAAGCCGGGGCAGGCGGCGGCTGATGGGTAGCGCTGTCTGGAGCAGACGCATTAATCACCGGTTCAGCCAAGACCGGTTCTTCGGATGGCTTATTCTTCTTTGCCCGTTTGCTGGGCTTCACTTGCATACTGTTAACAAAAGCATAAGGATGAATACGCAAGCACGGGTAAGGTAAAAATTGCATAAGTTCACATTACCCGGGAGCAGTTTTGAAAGTCGACATATTTGACTGCATGGATTCACCAGAAGAAGGAGAGGTATCCTGATAATTGGAGTCAGATGAATTGAGAGGTTGACAAATTAAGCCCGCTAAAGGTAAGACAGAGCGTGAATCGGAGATAACCTCAGTCCGACGTTTCCTGGTTACATCAGGTAAGCCAGAGGAGAGTTCTGCATCCTTGTTGTTCCGGGTCTGCCTCCGGTTCTCAAGCTGTTGTTGCTTCAAAATAAATTGAGGATCTTGATAAGCAAGTGGATGTGAAAATCTTACTTTCCGGGTCACCCTTCGGGTCTTTCGCTTTGGCAAAGGCTCTGAGTCGGCGGAGATTATAGTTACCTCTTCATTAGCTGCTCGACTGTTCCCCGTATCCTCCTGAAAGGATAAAATGTCAAACAGGTGATAACAAGGGACTTAAGAAAGTTTAAAGATTACCTCTTCCTCATTCGAAGAGCTATCCTCCAATCTAAGTAAGTCGGAGGCGCTGGGTTTCTTCTTCTTTGAGGTTCCCACCTTGGCGGCTTTCCTTTCAGCCTTCTTGGTCGTTATGGCCTGTTTGGCAGCTTCATGGTCATATTTAACTTTCCATAAGTCATTACCGGCCTGTGGAAAAAGTTAAAGAATTATGAGTATCAAGAAAGGTATAATATATTCGTAAACATTTGTTACGACTGCTAACTTACCGCAGGGGCCGGGTTATTCTTGCAAAATGTAAGTAAGCCGAAGGCGTTGCTCATCACAGTGCCCTCCTTCAGCAGTGACTGGGTTGTAGCATCCACCACGTCATCTGGTAAGTCGTCAGGGCTATTGCGTTGCGGATCAATCTTTTCTCCAGTATAAGTACACATTAAGCCGGGACGACGGCTTAATGGAAGTATACGCCAAGTGACCCAGACCCGGACCAGATCGATGCTGTTTAAACCATTTCCCAATAGAGATTTAATCTTGTTGATGGTGGAGTTAAGAGGCACGCGTTCAATGGTTGTCAGCTTGTCTGGTAGCGGATGATTAGATTCAAGGCGCAGGGCGCGAAAGCCGGGCAGAGGCTTTTCATAAGCCGGAGAAGTGTCCTGACAGTAGAACCACGTCTGGTTCCAAGATTTGGGGTGACTCGGTAGCTCAGCATAAGGGAAAAGACAGTCTCTCCGTCGCTGGATTGAGATACCGCCAAGCTCAAGGCTGGGCCCGTTGGCACGTTCATTTTGCCGGTTCATATAAAAAAGTTCCCTGAACAAAAGCAGACTTGGCTCCTCTCCCAGGTACACCTCGCAGAAGACTTGAAAATTGCAAATATTTGACACGGAATTGGGTCCGATGTCTTGAGGTCTAAGGTCAAAGAAGTTCAAAACCTCTCTGAAGAATTTTGAGCCGGGAGGAGCAAATCCATGGCTCATATGATCAGTAAAAATTATTACTTCCCCTGCTTTGGGGTGAGGCTTTTCTTCAGACGGGTCAGGGGCACGGTATGATATGACGTCCTTTTTTGGCAGATGCCCAGACTTTACAAATTCAGCTAGTTTGCTATTGGTCACTGTGGATGGAACCCAATTGCAAGTTACAGGGGCCTTGGTAGCCTTAGGAGCCATCACAGCAATTGGCCTATGGAAAACAAGAAGATCCGGTTCAATTTTAACCCGGGAGGAAAATCTTGATTAAAGTGGCGGCTTAATGAGGGGCCTAATGATATAAGGATGACTGTGCAACAATATTTAAGCTGCTACAAGTATCAAGTGCAATTCAAAAAATTTCCGAGTCATGAGGAGCAGTCAAGGTTCTGTATCATCTATTTAAGCCGCCAAAGGAGGTTTACCAAAGGAGGTTTTCCGGGTGATGAAGACAAGTTTCATAGAGGACAGTTATTTCTCTGGATCAAAATATTGCCCTGGAAAGAAATTTCCTAGACCTAAAAACAAAGCAGAGAAGCTCATATACTTGAAAAGGTGTTCTACGCAAGGGAAATGAGATCTATTCCTGCGCGAGATCAATACAAGTAAGCACCGCAACAGTTCTATGTAGTTTTTACGGTCTAAACAGGGCGTTGGAGGAAAGAACTAGAGAAAGTTTGCGTCGGGCAGTGATGAACACCGGCGAACTCGGCAGGAACCTAACACAGATCTGAGAAATAAAATGAGAAGAGCTCACAGATGCGGATGCGCCGTGGAGGTTCGATGTCGATCTCTGGTCGGCGTCAGGTCGATGCAGCGGCCTGAGTCGGTGACGACGAGGGGGTCGACGGTGGCAGCGGTAGAGCATGGGAGGAGGCAAGAGGAAGAAGACAACTGGGGAAGACCTAGGTCACTCTATTTATAAGGGAAGACTGACTGGACAGTCACAAAAAATGAGGAGATAACATTCATTATCCAGCGGCTCTAGCGCCTCGATTCTCGGGATGGTCAGTAAAGACAAAGATCCGTTGAAGATGTGACGGCATAAAAAAATAAAGCTTTAATGAAGATGACGTCACAGAGATTTAACCCGGGGTTAGATGATGACATCACGGCGGGTTAAAATCCTTCGCGCAAGATAAAAGACTGCAGGGAGGTTCATAAGGTATTTTAAGATTGACATGAACCAGTTCAAATCAATCTAGGCCTAATGTTGGGGATATAACTATTTGGGTAAGCCGCCCACGAGGGGCCGGGTTACACAAAGAGGACTCACCAGAGAGAAACCCAAGACAAAGTATGAAGATGGCGGTTCATAGAGAGCTTAAGGCCCACAGGCGACTTGAGGCCCGTTGTAGTAACCCGCTGTAATAATATTACTTGTATCATAAGGTAGACTTAACTAGTCACCGAGCCGGACATTGTTTATGAGCCGGCCGGGACTCTGTAAGCCGCAGGATGTCGACCCGTGTATATAAGGGGATGACCCGCTGGCGGCTTAGAGGAGAGACAACTCATCGAGAGCCAGGCATAGCGTATCTCGCTCCCTGGTCATCGAAACATCAATACCAACCCAACTAGAGGTAGGCCTTACCTTCACCATAAGGGGCCGAACTAGTATAAACCCTCTCGTGTCCTTTGTCCCGTTTAACCCCTTCAAGCTTCCTAGTTGCGATGGCTCCACAACTAAGTCCTTTCACGAGGACATCTGACGTGACAATTCCACGACAACCTCCTGGAAGAAGAAAGAGAGATGGCCTTGATCCGGTCGACCATTTATCAGCAAGACTTGCATCGATTCCATGCCAGAAACATAAGGGGTCGGGCATTTCAAGAAGGAGACCTGGTTCTCCGAGTGGACCAGCAGAAGCCACACAAGATCGCTCCCGCTTGAGAGGGCCCTTTCATCGTCACCAAGGAGCTCCACAATGGAGCATATCATCTCGTCAACGTCGAGCACAACGAAGATAAACCATGCGCTTGGAATGTGAAACCGCTTCGCCCTTTTTACTGTTAAGTACTTAGACTAAGGAGATGTAATAAGAAGTACCTTTTTAGTTTGGTTATCAAAAGACATAATTTTACAGTCTTCCGAATGATTGTTGTTTATTTCTTTCGTACATGTCGCCTTAGCTGCGAATCTGTTTCACCTAAGATGAAGGAAAAATTTTACCGAGTGGTGAGTCTGTCTCTCACTCGAGGACTTAGCTGTAGTCCAGTACTCGCCTAAGTGATGAAAATCCTACCGAGTGGTGAGTCTGCCTCTCACTCAGGGGGCTTAGCTGCAGTCCACTACTCGCCTAAGTGATAAAATTCCTACCGAGTGGTGAGTCTGCCTCTCACTCGGGAGCAGTCCAGTAC
>NC_041381.1:140811038-140814196 GCF_002162155.2 Triticum dicoccoides
CCGAGTGGTGAGCAGCCCTCCCACTCGGGGGCTTAGCTGTAGTCTAGTACTCGCCTAAGTTTGAGAAATCCTACCGAGTGGTGAGCAGCCCTCCCACTCAGGGGCTTAGCTGCAATCCAGTACTCGCCTAAGTTTGAGAAATCCTACCAAGTGGTGAGCAGCCCTCTCACTCGGGGGCTTAGCTGCAGTTCAGTACTCGCGTAAGTTCGAAAAGTCCTACCGAGTGGCGAGCAGTCCTTCCACTCGGGCGCGTAGCTGCTGTCCTGCACTCACCTAAGTGTGAAAATCCTACCGAGTGGTGAGCAGTGGTGCGGGTCGACCACATCCCACCCCCCCTCCTGGGGGCTGCACCGTCAAGAAGAAGGACGAGATTGTGCGCACTGTCAAAGGCCCATCGAACGCCTGGCCCTTGCTGATGACAGGAACGTCAAGACCATTGTTGAGTACCTTGTTGATGAGCTGATCAATGCTGCCCAAGGCCCATCCAACTGGTCGACTGCTGATCCTTCTTCAGCACCTGCATCAAACGAGGAGAAACCGATCCAAGAGAAGAACAGATTCCACTTGAAGATAAACGCAAAATATTCAAAGATAAATCCAAAGGTTCCTAACCGCAGATTAAAAGTACTCGGGCATCAGGCCCGAAGGATTTTTAATGATTACAGAATCACTCGGCATTCCGAGGCAGATAAAAGTGGGGCATAATGTTCTTCCGTCACTCGACGGGAGAAGGACTGGCTGGATCGCAGAAGCTGTCAAGAACGTTGTTGTCGGCAATGCGGGTAGCTGCCTCGAGGAAGGTGTCCATGAAGTCCTGGAAGGAGTGATTCTTTGTATTTGCTACCTTGAGGGCCGCCAGCTTCTCTTCTTTAGCCTCCTTGTAGTGCACTCGAACCAATGACAAAGCAACGTCAGCACCACAGGCAATAGAGGACTTCTTCCACTCTTGTACTCGGCGAGGAATCTGATTCAGTCGAGTCATCAGTGACTCAAGGCCTTGACAAAGTTCTGCCTGAGGCCAGAGTTCGGCGTCCACTCGGGTCATCGCAGCCTTCAGCCGATCCAGATAGTCGACAGCGCCGTCCAACCGTGATTCCAGTCGAAGCAAGTTCATCGCAACCTCATCTTTCACGGGACAGTTGATGCCCAGTTTCAGCTTCAAAGTCCTGGCAAAGTTCTGTTCCATCACAAAAAACAATGAGTCGACAATATTGCAACAAATTTCATTCGACGACAGTTACCTAATCGAACAGCCATACCTTCAAGCTTCAGGACAAGCTTCACTGCAAGTTGTTCCAGGTAGGACTCAAGCTTGCCCGTTTTGGCTCTGAGGCCGCCCACTTCAGTGTCTAGGTTCTCCTTGTCCTTCTTCAGTTGCTCGACCACCCGATTAGCGTCCGAGATGGCAGTCTTCAGCTTTGCATTCTCCTCCCCCAATTTTCTGACTAAAGCTAGCTTCTGGTCCGCAAGCGTCGTCTTCTCACATGCTTCCTTCTGAGCAGCAGCAAGGTCCATGTCCTTCTTCTCCAAAGCCTCCTTCATTCTCTCTAAAGAAACAACACTCTTCATATGAGCCTGAAGTTGGCGGTTTTCACTATGCACATCTGCTTGTGTGAAGTTACTCGGTTCAAAGAGACTAAATGAAAAGCAGTGGAAAGTGCAAATTGCTAAGCACACAAGGCAGTCAAATGGTTACCTCCCATGATGGCAGTCTCTTGTTGAGCAGTCTTGAGATTCTTCTTTCCGAGTTCAAGGTCAAGTTCAACATTGATATGCTTCTTCTTTGACTCAGAAAGCCGAGCTCCAAGATCACAAGACCTCTGCAGTCAGCAAGAGTGATACGTTAGTCGACAGAAATAGGAGACAGTGACAGAGAAAAGTTACTCTAAGACTACTGCCGAATCAAATATTCATCAGTAGTCTTGGGGACTACATCCATGGGTGCACTTAGCGTGCCCCCACTGGTTCAGATCAACGCTCAGCAGGGTCTGCCCAGTGTGAGTTCAAAAAAAAACAAAAAGGAAAGAGATACATTCTAAGACCTCAGTCGACTGCCAGCAGTCGACCGTGGTCTCGGGGACTACACCTAGTGGGTGCACTCGGCGTGCCCCCACTGATACAACAAGTATACTAAGACTCAACTGTAACACCCACGATGCGGCTATATCTCCCACGTGTCGAAGCACGACTTAGAGGCATAACCGCATGGTGGTTTTGTCGCAAGAAGGGTCATCTTCACACAATCCCATGTAATGAACACGAATGGGATAAAGAGAGTTGGATTACAATCGCCACTTCACATAATGCATAATTAAGATCATACATCATTCAAATACACTCATAGACCGGCTATGGTCAAGTTCAAAATGAAAAGAAGACAACCCCAAAAGCTAGATCCCCGATCGTCCCGACTGGGCTCCTCTACTGATCATCTGGAAACGATACATAGTAACGACCAAGGGCCTCATCAAATTCCCACTTCAGCTCAGTTGCGCCATCTGCGCCAGTATCCTCGGCACCTGCATCTGTTTTGGTAGAATCTGTGAGCCACGAGGACTCAACAATCTCACACCCGCGAGATCAAGACTATTTAAGCTCAAAGGTAGGTAAGGGGTAATATGGTGGAGCTGCGGCAAGCACTAAGCATATATGGTGGCTAACATACGCAAGTGAGAGCGAGAAGGGAAGCAACGCGTCAGTCGAGAAGCTAGAAGTGATCAAGAAGTGATCCTGAAACTACTTACGTCAAGCATAACTCAAACCGTGTTCACTTCCCGGACTCCACCGAGAAGAGACCATCACGGCTACACACTCGGTTGATGCATTTTAAAGATGTCAAGTGTCAAGTTATCTACAACCAAACATTAACAAATTCCCATCTGCCTCATAACCGCGGGCAAGGCTTTCGAAAGATTATATACCCTGCAGGGGTGTCCCAACTCAGCCCATCACAAGCTCTCACGGTCAATGAAGGAATAGACCTTCTCCCGGTCGGAATCCCGGTTCGCAAAACATTTCGACAGTGGTAAAACAAGACCAGCAAAGCCACCCGATGCGCCGACAAATCCCGATAGGAGCTGCACATATCTCGTTCTCAAGGCAACACCGGATGAGACTAGCTACGAGTAAAACCAGCCCTCAAGTTTCCCCGAGGTGGC
>NC_041381.1:140814618-140816676 GCF_002162155.2 Triticum dicoccoides
AAATAAAGATGACCCTTGGGCTCGCGAAAACCCAAGGGAAAAGGGCTTAGGTGGCAAATGGTAAAACCAAGGTTGGGCCTTGCTGGAGGAGTTTTATTCAAAGCGAACTATTAAGGGGGTCCCATAAATCACCCAACCGTGTAAGGAACGCAAAATCAAGGAACATAACACCGGTATGACGGAAACTAGGGCGGCAAGAGTGGAACAAGTCACCAGGCATAAGGCCGAGCCTTCCACCCTTTACCAAGTATATAAGGTGCATTAATTTAACAGGAGATATTGTGATATCCCAAAATATCCATGTTCCGACCAGGAACAAACTTCATCTTCACCTGCAGCTAACAATGCTATAAGAGGGGCTGAGCAAAAGCGGTGACATAGCCAGACAAAGGGTTTGCTAGGACAGGATGGTTAGAGGTTTAACATGGCAATAGGGAGGCATGGTAAACAATGGCAGGTAGAACTAACATAGCGATAGAGCGAGTACTAGTAAGCAGAGATAGAAGTGATATCGAAGGTATGATCATCTTGCCTGCAAGGTTCTCAAAGTTGTCGAAGGCTGCATCCTCGTTAGCATACTCAACAGGTTCCTTGTGCACGTACTCGTCTCCCGGCTCTACCCAAAGCAAGAACACAAGCAAAGGAACCACAATAAATCATGATGCAATGCACAAGCAACATGATGCAATACATGTCATGATATGCGAGATGTGATATGCAATGCATATGCGTGCTTCGGAAGGAAAGATGGTGAACAAGGCATAAACTTGGCAAACCAAGTATGCCGCTGGAAAGATGAGATGATTTCGGTTGAAATCGATATAAAGATCACCGGATTCGGATGCACGGTTTGCAAATGGCAAGCAAAACAATGGCACAAAGTTGCGTTTAACAGCACGAAGCTACTTAGCATGCAACAAGAAACTATGCTACAGCACCCCAACATGAAAACAAAGCATATGGCAGTGATCTACAGGAGATGCTTTACAAAATAGGAACACTGAGCTACGGCTAAATCACATCATAACAGGTTCAAACAAGCATGGAGAAAGTGCAAAAAATTATCAGGCTGGACATGGCATAAACAACATCACGAAGCAATGTTCGGAGCAGGTTATCAACATGCTACATGAACTTATAATAGAAAAGCAAGTCATGGCATGAATCTACTCAAAGAATAGATCAAAAGTCCCTTACTGAACATAAGCCAAAAAGGATCAGAAAATATGATGGCACCCACGTAAACATAGCAAGTTTCGTTAACAGATTCAGCAAACAAAGCATGGCATTGAAATAATTACGAAGGCACCTTCGTGAGCTCGATGCACTCACTACAGAGCATTTCATGATAAACTAAGCATACATCCATCAAGAAGACATGTCATAGAAGCTATACATGGCAATAAACAACATCATATCATATCCGGACCAACTACAACAACCTTGGCCATATTGAATAACATGTAAACAATCTGCCAGGAAACATTTTGAAGCAAAAGTAGAGCACGAAAATGACATGCTAGACTACTCTAAAATTGCAACCAGGACCATGGATGGATAGAGCATAACCATGTTTTCAAAACACCCTTACTGAAGTATCTCAAATTATGCATGTATCTCTCTGTAGCAACATGTTTACATGGCATCAAAATTACAGCAGAACAGGAACTAAAATCAGCATTATCACGAAGCCTAGTTTGCATGCTTGTGCTAGTCACAACATTGATCACAAAAATACATGGTAAGCACCTCTGTAAAGAAGACATAGCCTAGTTCAAAACACATTTAGGGACCAAGTCCATAGGATGCACACATCAATCATGGCAAAAATGACAAAAGAGCTCGTTCTGATAAGAATCTGAAACTAACATTATGAAGCCCTCTTCCAACAGCATTTCGGGCATCAAGATGACCTCAAATGTAAATGATGCACTGGAATGGATTGATGTACTCTTCGAGGCGAACAATTTGACATATTACACGCCCAAAACGGAGCTACGGATGCGCAGATGTGATGCGATGAAGATGCAACAATTTAACAGCAGAATAATGACAGTG
>NC_041381.1:140817276-140826496 GCF_002162155.2 Triticum dicoccoides
TCGCGATTGGCCGGGTGGCGGCGGGCGGACGCGTCCGGATCGCCCGGACGTGTCCGGCGGCGCGGAGAGGGGAGATTTTTAGGGTTTCGTCCGGATTTCGGGGAAGGGATCTATATTTATAGGTAGAGGGAGCTAGGAGTGTCCGAATGAGGTGCGGTTTTCGCCCACACGATCGTGATCTAACGACCGAAAGCATGGAGGGGAGTTAGATCGGTTATTGGGCTGTTTTGGAGGGGTGTTGGGCTGCAACTTAAAAGAGGCCTTTGCGGATATGCAGATAACCGTTGGATTACCAAACGAGCTCCAAATGACCCGAAACTTGACAGGTGGTCTACCGGTGCTATACCAGGGCCACTTGGCAAGGCTCGGTCCATTCCGAGAACGTTCAACACCCGCACATGAAAAGAGACAAGAGGGGTGCGCCGGTGCATGTGGGAGTGTCAGATTGCGAAACGGACAACGGGGAAAATGCTCGGATGCATGAGACGAACACGTATGCAAATGAGATGCACATGATGACATGATATGATATGCATGACATGAATAAAATGCAAAACAAAAGACAAAACCCAACCACGAAGGGAATTTCATATCACATAGCCGAAAATGGCAAGAGTTGGAGTTACAAAGATGGAAAGTTACATCCGGGGTGTTACAACACTCCACCACTACAAGAGGATCTCGTCCCGAGATCTAGGACTAAAAGAACTCCGGATATTCGGAACGGAGGTGATCCTCGCGCTCCCAGGTGGCTTCTCGGTCGGAATGGTGTGACCACTTCACTTTCAGGAATTTGATTGACTTGTTGCGAGTCTTGCGCTCGGTTTCTTCAAGAATAGCAACCGGGTGCTCATGATAAGAGAGATCTTCTTAGAGGTCGATCTCTTCGAAGTTGATAGTGCGCTCAGGAGTCTTGAAGCACTTGCGAAGCTGTGACACGTGAAACACATCGTGCACGTTTGCAAAGTTGGATGGAAGCTCAAGTTGATAGGCGAGGTCGCCTCTTTTGCCAATGATCTTGAAAGGACCCACATATCTAGGGGCAAGCTTCCCTTTGATACCGAAGCGACGAGTGCCTTTCATTGGAGAGACGCGGAGGTAGACATGGTCTTTGATTTCAAAAGCCAAGTCACGGTGCTTGCTATCATAGTAACTCTTTTGTCGCGATTGCGCGGCCTTGAGATTCTCACGAATGACTTTGCACATTTCTTCGGCTTCTGTGATCAAGCCATTAACAAGAAGTTGGCGTTCACCTGTCTCAGACCAGTTGAGAGGAGTACGACACTTTCTGCCATAGAGAATTTCGAATGGGGCCTTGCCCGAACTCGCTTGGAAGCTGTTGTTGTAGGAAAACTCGGCATATGGAAGACAATCTTCCCACTTCATACCGAAAGAGATGACACAAGCCCTGAGCATATCTTCAAGGATTTGATTTACTCGCTCGACTTGGCCACTTGTTTGAGGATGGAAAGCTGTGCTGAACCAAATGTTGGAGCCCATGGCCTTCTGAAAGGAGTCCCAGAACTTAGAAGTGAAGATGCTTCCACGATCTAAAGATATCAATTGTGGAATACCGTGCAAGGAGACAATTCTGGAGGTGTATAGCTCTGCCAGCTGAGCTGCTGTGATAGATTCTTTGATAGGAAGAAAATGAGCCACTTTGGTAAGCTTGTCAATGACAACGAACATAGCATCATTTCCACGCTTGGACTTGGGAAAACTAGTCACGAAGTCCATCTCGATATGGTCAAACTTCCATTCCGGAATAGCAAGAGGTTGGAGGAGACCAGCTGGTCGTTGGTGTTCTGCTTTCACTCTTCTACAGACATCACATTCATTCACGAATTGAGCAATCTCTCGCTTCATTCGAGTCCACCAATATGACTGCTTGAGGTCATGGTACATCTTTGTACTTCCAGGATGAATGGATAGGAGGGAATTGTGTGCCTCATTCATGATGACTTTTCTCACATCACCTTTTGGAACCACAATTTGATCCTCGAAGAAAAGAGTATCTTTGTCGTCCAAGCGATAGCACTTGTATTTGGGAATGCCCTTGTCAATACCACGTTTCACCTTCTTCACCATGGTATCCAGGAGTTGTGCCTCACGAATTTGATCTTCCAAAGTAGGAGAGACTATGAGGTTGGCAAGAAAGCCTTGAGGAACAACTTGAAGATTCAGCTTGCGGAAAGCCTCACAAAGATCCGGTTGAAACAGCTTGAGAATTAGACTGTTGCAATAAGCCTTTCTGCTCAGAGCATCTGCAATCACATTCGCTTTGCCAGGAGTATATTTGATACTCGGATTGTACTCTTGAATCATTTCGACCCATCGAGTTTGCCTGAGATTAAGGTTGGGTTGAGTGAAGATATACTTGAGACTCTTGTGATCGGTGAAAATGTCCACTTGCCTTCCCAATAAGAGATGTCTCCATGTTATCAATGCATGGACAACTGCCGCCAACTCAAGATCGTGAGTGGGGTAGTTCTTCTCGTTGGGCTTCAACTGACGAGAGGTATAGGCCACAACTTTTTTCTCTTGCATCAACACAACACTGAGACCTTGAAGGGAAGCATCACAGAATACTTCGAATGGCTTGGATTCATCAGGAGGAGTCAAAACAGGAGCTGTGACTAGCTTATCTTTGAGGGTGTTGAAAGCGACGTCGCACTCAGGCGTCCAGACATACTTGACATGCTTCTGGAGGAGGTTGGAAAGAGGCTTTGCAATCTTTGAGAAGTTCTCAACGAATCTTCGGCAATAGCTTGCAAGACAGAGAAAACTGCGGAGCTTTTTGACATTCTGAGGTTCCCAATTCAGAACTGCAGAAACCTTCGCAGGATTAACAGCAATGCCCTTGGCAGAGATGATATGACCAAGATAAAGAACTTCATCAAGCCAGAACTCATATTTGGAAAACTTCGCATAGAATTGATACTCTATGAGCTTGTCGAGCACCAATCGCAAATGTTTGGCATGATCCTGCTTATTCTTGGAGAAGACCAAAATATCATCGAGATACACCAGAACAAATTCATTGGTGTAGGGGTTGAAGATAAAGTTCATCATGCGAGAAAATGTTGGAGGAGCATTGACAAGGCCGAAAGACATGACAGTATATTCATAAGAACCATAGCTTGTTCTGAATGCTATCTTGGGAATGTCTTCTTCACGAATGCGAATCTGATGATAACCCATACGAAGGTCAAGCTTGGAGAAAACTTTAGCCCCTTGGAGTTGCTCGAAAAGCTCATTGATGTTGGGAAGTGGATACTTGTTCTTGATTGTCTTCTTGTTCAATGGACGGTAATCGACGCAAAGTCGGTCCGTGCCATCCTTCTTCTGGACAAAAAAACTCCAGAACCCCATGGGGAAGAACTCGGTCTGATCAAACCCAGGCGCTCTTGTTCATCGAGCTGCTTCTTCAATTCCTTCAGCTCCTTAGGTCCAAGCTTGTATGGACGCTTGCAAACGAGTTCTGTTCCAGGCTCAAGATCAATAACGAACTTGACTGGCCGATGAGGAGGCATACCCGGAAGCTCTTCTGGAAAGACATCTTGGTACTTACAAACGACTGGAATTTGAGAAATAGCATCCAATTCGCCCTTCTCATTGAGAGAAAACAACCGAATGGTTTCATCACGAGCGGCATAGATGATAACATCCTCAGAAGGGTGTGTCAATTGAATTTGCCTGGCAGCACAATCAAGCTGAGCTTTGTGCTTGTAAAGCCAGTCCATCCCGAGAATTAGATCAATATCAGAATCGCCAAGAACAATTGGAGAAGACAGAAATTTATAGTCGCCCATCTTGATACCGACATTTGGAACCATCATGGTAGAGCTCAAACGCTTAGCTGGAGAAATAACTTGCATAGCTCTAGGTAACTCCTCTGTGTCAAAATTGTGCTTCGATGCAAAAGGATATGACATGAAAGAATGCGATGCACCAGTATCAAATAAGACTTTTGCAGGAATATCATTAACAGGAAGATTACCGATGATCACATCTGAAGAATCCTCTGCCTGAGCTGCATTCATCATGTTCACCTTTGCAGACTTGGAATTATGCTTGACCACTGCATTGCTTGAAGATCTCACAGGAGGAGGAGGAGGAAGGCGCCTTTGATTTAAGCATTTGTTCGCGTAGTGACCTTTCTGCTCGCACTTGTTCCAAGTCACTTCTGAGAGCGGACGATGATAAGGAGCATTTGACTTTGAAGCTTGAGGCTGAGACTTGTTCTGATAGCTTGGGTTGGGTGGGTGGGAAGATCCACGACCACCTGAGTTCTTCTGTTGGTAAGGCTGACGAAATGGAGGAGGAGGAAGATAAAACTTCTGCTGCTTAGCTGCCACTTGTGAGGAAGAAGAAGATTGCACTGCATCTCTGATTCTCTTCTTAGAAGCCTCACACTTGAGCTGAGCACCTTCTTGCTTGAGTGCCATATTGTAGAATTGATCAAACTGAGTAGGCTCAATAAGAACGAGAGCTAACTGCAGATCCTCTCTAAGGCCACCTCTGAACTGATAAATCATACTCTTCTCATCTGGAACATCTTGCTTAGCAAAGTGAGCAAGTTTCTAAAACTGCTTATTGTATTCGTACACTTACATGTTGCCTTGCTTGAGATTGCGGAACTCCTCACGCTTGCTCTCAACAACACTGGTAGGAATATGGTGAGCTTTAAAGTCCCGACAGAAATCAGTCCAAGTAATCACTCGACCACCTCTGGAATCCTTGTATTGCTGGAACCAATTAGCTGCCTGATCCTTGAGCTGAAAAGAAGCGAACTTGACATAGTCCTCAGGCCTGACATTGCTGCATTCAAAATGCTTGTTGATATCCACGAGCCAATCATCGGCGTCTGTGGCCTCGACATAATAGCTGAAAGACTTCGGCTGATTTGCAAGGAATTGGTTGAGGGTAGGAAACTGAGGCTGATGATTGAACTGCCCTTGACCTTGATTCCCTTGGTTGCCTTGGCCTTGGTTGCGCTCTTGCATGAGCTGGATCATCATCTGAGCATGGGCGTTAGAGGCTGCCATCAAAGCTTGCCATGCCTCCGGAGGCGGAGGTGGAGGTGGAGGGTTCGCCTGACTCCCATCATTGCGATCCGAATTCAGACGCGTTGGCGGAGCCATCCTGAAGAGGGTGATATCCGTTAGCATCTTGATAGACAGATAGACAAGTTGAATCAACGGATAGAAATTGCAACATATAGTCTTCACAATAAACATTCGAACAAGGATGAACGAATGAATTCCAAAGTAAACATCACACGTCCAATAAGGTGAGAAGCCACTTGATAAGAGATTGATGAATGAAATAAACAAGGTACGACTAGAACAAATAAGTGGTAAGGATTACCCAATCACAAACCAAATATCTGCGGGAAGAAATGCTAGAGCTACTTGAATCCCACCTATAATCTCCCGAAACTTTCTGGTTATGCAATCTGGTGTTGGGGATACAGGGGAAGCAATATATCTCACCCAAACTAACAATCCCTACATCCAGCTGTATCCATCCGTCAACACATAACCAAGAAACCTTCGGTAATCGTGTACCTCAACCTTCGAAAAGCATCCGTTATACGAGTTATGGCAATACTCCCGAGCTCGCCCCAGTACTGGGTAATCGGGGTTATCTCACCAACAACTGTACAAAAGAGATTTTGGATGTCGGCAAAGCTCAAGTATTCCAGAACTGCAACGATAAAATTGTGACGACAACACCTTGGAGCTCAACTCCCCGGGACACTACCACAACCCCTAAATGTCAGGAGGCACCAACAACAATGTTCTCGTCACAAAACCATCAGAACAATTCCAAGATACCCGCGTGATCCTAAATTTTTTTAGTGAAATTTGAGAGGAGGAAAGTCAAAACATCTACGTCAGGAGACCTCACCAGAGTGAAGAAAGGACTGACGAGTAAAAAGAATCCTACTCTCCGATATATATAATCCTAAGACTCAAAACATTTTTGTTCTAGACTCAACATCGTCAGCAAACAATCAAGCAGGGGGATCCTAAGTCGGGGATGGCTCTGATTACCAACTTGTAACACCCACGATGCGGCTATATCTCGCACGTGTCGAAGCACGACTTAGAGGCATAACCGCATGGTGGTTTTGTCGCAAGAAGGGTCATCTTCACACAATCCCATGTAATGAACAAGAATGGGATAAAGAGAGTTGGCTTACAATCGCCACTTCACACAATGCATAGTTAAGATCATACATCATTCAAATACACTCATAGACCGGCTATGGTCAAGTTCAAAATGAAAAGAAGACAACCCCAAAAGCTAGATCCCCGATCGTCCCGACTGGGCTCCTCTACTGATCATCTAGAAACGATACATAGTAACGACCAAGGGCCTCATCAAATTCCCACTTCAGCTCAGTTGCGCCATCTGCACCAGTATCCTCGGCACCTGCATCTGTTTTGGTAGAATCTGTGAGCCACGAGGACTCAGCAATCTCACACCCGCGAGATCAAGACTATTTAAGGTCAAAGGTAGGTAAGGGGTAATATGGTGGAGCTGCGGCAAGCAGTAAGCATATATGGTGGCTAACATACGCAAGTGAGAGCGAGAAGAGAAGCAACGCGTCGGTCGAGAAGCTAGAAGTGATCAAGAAGTGATCCTGAAACTACTTACGTCAAGCATAACTCAAACCGTGTTCACTTCCCGGACTCCGCCGAGAAGAGACCATCACGGCTACACACTCGGTTCATGCATTTTAAAGAGGTCAAGTGTCAAGTTATCTACAACTGGACATTAACAAATTCCCATCTGCCTCATAACCGCGGGCACGGCTTTCGAAAGATTATATACCCTACAGGGGTGTCCCAACTCAGCCCATCACAAGCTCTCACGGTCAACAAAGGAATAGACCTTCTCCCGGGAAGACCCGATCAGTCTCGGAATCCTGGTTCACAAAACATTTCGACAATGGTAAAACAAGACCAGCAAAGCCACCCGATGCGCCGACAAATCCCGATAGGAGCTGCACATATCTCGCTCTCAGGGCAACACCGGATGAGACTAGCTACGAGTAAAACCAACCCTCAAGTTTCCCCGAGGTGGCCCCGCAGGCAGCTCATTTCGGACCAACACTCGAAGGAGCACTGGCCCGGGGGGGGGGGTTAAAATAAAGATGACCCTTGGGCTCGCGAAACCCCAAGGGAAAAGGGCTTAGGTGGCAAATGGTAAAACCAAGGTTGGGCCTTGCTGGAGGAGTTTTATTCAAAGCGAACTGTTAAGGGGGCTCCATAAATCACCCAACCGTGTAAGGAACGCAAAATCAAGGAACATAACACCGGTATGACGGAAACTAGGGCGGCAAGAGTGGAACAAGTCACCAGGCATAAGGCCGAGCCTTCCACCCTTTACCAAGTATATAAGGTGCATTAATTTGACAGGAGATATTGTGATATCCCAAAATATCCATGTTCCAACCAGGAACAAACTTCATCTTCACCTGCAGCTAACAATGCTATAAGAGGGGCTGAGCAAAAGCGGTGACATAGAAAGTCAAAGGGTTTGCTAGGACAGGATGGTTAGAGGTTTAACATGGCAATAGGGAAGCATGGTAAAAAATGGCAGGTACAACTAACATAGCGATAGAGCGAGTACTAGCAAGCAGAGATAGAAGTGATATCGAAGGTATGATCATCTTGCCTGCAAGGTTCTCAGAGTTGTCGAAGGCTGGATCCTCGTTAGCGTACTCAACAGGTTCCTCGTGCACGTACTCGTCTCCCGGCTCTACCCAAAGCAAGAACACAAGCAAAGGAACCACAATAAATCACGGTGCAATGCACAAGCAACATGATGCAATACATGTCATGATATGCGAGATGTGATATGCAATGCATATGCGTGCTTCGGAAGGAAAGCTGATGAAAAAGGCATCAACTTGGAAAACCAAGTATGCCGCTGGAAATATGAGATGATATCGGTTGAAATCGATATAAAGATCGCCGGATTCGGATGCACGGTTTGCAAATGTCAAGCAAAACAAGAATGGCACAAAGCTGCGTTTAACAGCACGAAGCTACTTAGCATGCAACAAGAAACTATGCTACAACACCCCAACATGAAAACAAAGCATATGGCAGTGATCTACAGGAGATGCTTTACAAAAGAGGAACACTGAGCTACGGCTAAACCACATCATAACAGGTTCAAACAAGCATGGAGAAAGTGCAAAAAATTATCAGGCTGGACATGGCATAAACAACATCATGAAGCAATGTTCAGAGCAGGTTATCAACATGCTACAGGAACTTATAATAGCAAATCAAGGCATGGCATGAATCTACTCAAAGCATAGATCAAAAGTCCCTTACTTACCATAAGCCAAAAAGGATCAGAAAATATGATGGCACCCACGTAAACATAGCAAGTTTCGTTAATAGATTCAGCAAACAAAGCATGGCATTGAAATAATTACGAAGGCACCTTCGTGAGCTCGATGCACTCACTACAGAGCATTTCATGATAAACTAAGCATACATCCATCAAGAAGACATGTCATAGAAGCTATACATGGCAAGAAACAACATCATAGCATATCCGGACCAACTACAACAACCTTGGCCATATTGAATAACATGTAAACAATCTGCCAGGAAACATTTTGAAGCAAAAGTAGAGCACGAAAATGACATGCTAGACTACTCCAAAATTGCAACCAGGACCATGGATGGATAGAGCATAACCATGTTTTCAAAACACCCTGACTGAAGTATCTCAAATTATGCATGTATCTCTCTGTAGCAACATGTTTACATGGCATCAAAATTACAGCAGAACAGGAACTAAAATCAGCATTATCACGAAGCCTAGTTTGCATGCTTGTGCTAGTCACAACATTGATCACAAAAATACATGGTAAGCACCTCTGTAAAGAAGACATAGCCTAGTTCAAAACACATTTAGGGACCAAGTCCATAGGATGCACACATCAATCATGGCAAAAATGACAAAAGAGCTCGTTCTGATAAGAATCTGAAACTAACATTATGAAGCCCTCTTCCAACAGCATTTCGGGCATCAAGATGACCTCAAATGTAAATAATGCACTGGAATGGAATGATGTACTCTTTGAGGCGAACAATTTGACATATTACACGCCCAAAACGGAGCTACGGATGCGAAGATGTGATGCGATGAAGATGCAACAATTTAACAGCAGAATAATGACACTGAA
>NC_041381.1:140826936-140834096 GCF_002162155.2 Triticum dicoccoides
GGGGGCGTGGCGAAGCCCACTGGCAGCTCGCGATTGGCCGGGCGGCGGCGGGCGAACGCGTCCGGCTCGCCCGGACGTGTCCGGCGGCGCGGAGAGGGAAGATTTTTAGGGTTTCGTCCGGATTTCGGGGAAGGGATCTATATTTATAGGTAGAGGGAGCTAGGAGTGTCCAAATGAGGTGCGGTTTTCGCCCACACGACCGTGATCGAATGACCGAGAGCATGGAGGTAAGTTAGATGGGTTATTGGGCTGTTTTGGAGGGGTGTTGGGCTGCAACTTAAAAGAGGCCTTTGCGGATATGCAGATAACCGTTGGATTACCAAACGAGCTCCAAATGACCCAAAAGTTGACAGGTGGTCTACCGGTGCTATACCAGGGCCACTTGGCAAGGCTCGGTCCATTCCAAGAACGTTCAACACCCGCACACGAAAAGAGACAAGAGGGGTGCGCCGGTGCACGTGGGAGTGTCGGATTGCAAAATGGACAACGGGGAAAATGCTCGGATGCATGAGACGAACACGTATGCAAATGAGATGCACATGATGACATGATATGATATGCATGACATGAATAAAATGCAAAACAAAAGACAAAACCCAACCACGGAGGGAATATCATATCAGATAGCCGAAAATAGCAAGAGTTGGAGTTACAAAGATGGAAAGTTACATCCGGGGTGTTACAACACTCCACCACTACAAGAGGATCTCGTCCCGAGATCTAGGACTGAAAGAACTCCAGATATTCGGAATGGAGGTGATCCTCGCGCTCCTAGGTGGCTTCTCGGTCGGAATGGTGTGACCACTTCACTTTTAGGAATTTGATTGACTTGTTGCGAGTCTTGCGCTCGGTTTCTTCAAGAATAGCAACCGGGTGCTCATGATAAGAGAGATATTCTTAGAGGTCGATCTCTTCGAAGTTGATAGTGCGCTCAGGAGTCTTGAAGCACTTGCGAAGCTGTGACACGTGAAACACATCGTGCACGTTTGCAAAGTTGGATGGAAGCTCAAGTTGATAGGCGAGGTCACCTCTTTTGCCAATGATCTTGAAAGGACCCACGTATCTAGGGGCAAGCTTCCCTTTGATACCGAAGCGACGAGTGCCTTTCATTGGAGAGACGCGGAGGTAGACATGGTCTTTGATTTCAAAAGCCAAGTCACGGTGCTTGCTATCATAGTAACTCTTTTGTCGTGATTGCGCGGCCTTGAGATTCTCACGAATGACTTTGCACATTTCTTCGGCTTCTGTGATCAAGTCATTGCCAAGAAGTTGGCGTTCACCTGTCTCAGACCAGTTGAGAGGAGTACGACACTTTCTGCCATAGAGAATTTCGAATGGGGCCTTGCCCGAACTCGCTTGGAAGCTGTTGTTGTAGGAAAACTCGGCATATGGAAGACAATCTTCCCACTTCATACCGAAAGAGATGACACAAGCCCTGAGCATATCTTCAAGGATTTGATTTACTCGCTCGACTTGGCCACTTGTTTGAGGATGGAAAGCTGTGCTGAACCGAATGTTGGAGCCCATGGCCTTCTGAAAGGAGTCCCAGAACTTAGAAGTGAAGATGCTTCTACGATCTGAAGATATCAATTGTGGAATACCGTGCAAGGAGACAATTCTGGAGGTGTATAGCTCTGCCAGCTGAGCTGCTGTGATAGATTCTTTGATAGGAAGAAAATGAGCCACTTTGGTAAGCTTGTTAATGACAACGAAGATAGCATCATTTCCACGCTTGGACTTGGGAAAACCAGTCACGAAGTCCATCTCGATATGGTCAAACTTCCATTCCAGAATAGCAAGAGGTTGGAGGAGACCAGCTGGTCGTTGGTGTTCTACTTTCACTCTTCTGCAGACATCACATTCATTCACGAATTGAGCAATCTCTCACTTCATTTTAGTCCACCAATATGACTGCTTGAGGTCATGGTACATCTTTGTACTTCCAGGATGAATGGATAGGAGGGAATTGTGTGCCTCATTCATGATGACTTTTCTCAGATCACCTTTTGGAACCACAATTTGATCCTCGAAGAAAAGAGTATCTTTGTCGTCCAAGCGATAGCACTTGTATTTGGGAATGCCCTTGTCAATACCACGTTTCACCTTCTTCACCATGGTATCCAGGAGTTGTGCCTCACGAATTTGATCTTCCAAAGTAGGAGAGACTATGAGGTTGGCAAGAAAGCCTTGAGGAACAACTTGAAGATTCAGCTTGCGGAAAGCCTCACAAAGATCCGGTTGAAACGGCTTGAGAATTAGACTGTTGCAATAAGCCTTTCTGCTCAGAGCATCTGCAATCACATTCGCTTTGCCAGGAGTATATTTGATACTCGGATTGTACTCTTGAATCATTTCGACCCATCGAGTTTGCCTGAGATTAAGGTTGGGTTAGGTGAAGATATACTTGAGACTCTTGTGATCGGTGAAAACGTCCACTTGCCTTCCCAATAAGAGATGTCTCCATGTTATCAATGCATGGACAACTGCCGCCAACTCAAGATCGTGAGTGCGGTAGTTATTCTCGTTGGGCTTCAACTGACGAGAGGTATAGGCCACAACTTTTTTCTCTTGCATCAACACAGCACCAAGACCTTGAAGGGAAGCATCACAGAATACTTCGAATGGCTTGGATTCATCAGGAGGAGTCAAAACAGGAGCTGTGACTAGCTTCTCTTTGAGGGTGTTGAAAGCGACGTCGCACTCAGGCGTCCAGACATACTTGACATGCTTCTGGAGGAGGTTGGAGATAGGCTTTGCAATCTTTGAGAAGTTCTCAACGAATCTTCGGCAATAGCTTGGAAGATCGAGAAAACTGCGGAGCTGTTTGACATTTTGAGGAGGTTCCCAATTCAGAACTGCAGAAACCTTCGCAGGATTAACAGCAATGCCCTTGGCAGAGATGATATGACCAAGATAAAGAACTTCATCAAGCCAGAACACACATTTGGAAAACTTCGCATAGAATTGATACTCTCTGAGCTTGTCGAGCACCAATCGCAAATGTTTGGCATGATCCTGCTTATTCTTGGAGAAGACCAAAATATCATCGAGATACACCAGAACAAATTCATTGGTGTAGGGGTTGAAGATAAAGTTCATCATGCGAGAGAATGTTGGAGGAGCATTGACAAGGCCGAAAGACATGACAGTATATTCATAAGAACCATAGCTTGTTCTGAATGCTATCTTGGGAATGTCTTCTTCACGAATGCGAATCTGATGATAACCCATACGAAGGTCAAGCTTGGAGAAAACTTTAGCCCCTTTGAGTTGCTCGAAAAGCTCATTGATGTTGGGAAGTGGATACTTGTTCTTGATTGTCTTCTTGTTCAATGGACGGTAATCGATGCAAAGTCGGTCCGTGCCATCCTTCTTCTGGACAAAAAAACTCCACAACCCCATGGGGAAGAACTCGGTCTGATCAAACCCAGACGCTCTTGTTCATCGAGCTGCTTCTTCAATTCCTTCAGCTCCTTGGGTCCAAGCTTGTATGGACGCTTGCAAACGGGTTCTGTTCCAGGCTCAAGATCAATAACGAACTCGATTGGCCGATGAGGAGGCATACCCGGAAGCTCTTCTGGAAAGACATCTTGGTACTCACAAACGACTGGAATTTGATAAATAGCATCCAATTCGCCCTTCTCATTGAGAGAAAACAACCAAATGGTTTCATCACGAGCGGCATAGATGATAACATCCTCAGAAGGGTGTGTCAATTGAATTTGCCTGGCAGCACAATCAAGCTGAGCTTTGTGCTTAGAAAGCCAGTCCATTCCGAGAATTAGATCAATATCAGAATCGCCAAGAACAATTGGAGAAGACAGAAATTTATAGTCGCCCATCTTGATACCGACATTTGGAACCATCATGCTAGAGCTCAAACGCTTAGCTGGAGAAATAACTTGCATAGCTCTAGGTAACTCCTCTGTGTCAAAATTGTGCTTCGATGCAAAAGGATATGACATGAAAGAATGCGATGCACCAGTATCAAATAAGACTTTTGCAGGAATATCATTAACAGGAAGATTACCGATGATCACATCTGAAGAATCCTCTGCCTGAGCTGCATTCATCATGTTCACCTTTGCAGACTTGGAATTATGCTTGACCACTGCATTGCTTGAAGATCTCACAGGAGGAGGAGGAAGGCGCCTTTGATTTAAGCATTTGTTCGCGTAGTGACCTTTCTGCTGGCACTTGTTGCAAGTCACTTCTGAGAGCGGACGATGATAAGGAGCATTTGACTTTGAAGCTTGAGGCTGAGACTTGTTCTGATAGCTTGGGTGGGTGGGTGGAAAGATCCACGACCACCTGAGTTCTTCTGTTGGTAAGGCTGACGAAACGGAGGAGGAGGAAGATAAAACTTCTGCTGCTTAGCTGCCACTTGTGAGGAAGAAGAAGATTGCACTTCATCTCTGATTCTCTTCTTAGAAGCCTCACACTTGAGCTGAGCACCTTCTTGCTTGAGTGCCATATTGTAGAATTGATCAAACTGAGTAGGTTCAATAAGAACGAGAGCTAACAGCAAATCCTCTCTAAGGCCACCTCTGAACTAATAGATCATACTCTTCTCATCTGGAACATCTTGCTAAGGAAAGTGAGCAAGTTTCTGAAACTGCTTGTTGTATTCGTACACTGACATGTTGCCTTGCTTGAGATTGCGGAACTCCTCACGCTTGCTCTCAACAACACTGGTAGGAATATGGTGAGCTTTAAAGTCCCGACAGAAATCAGTCCAAGTAATCACTCGACCACCTCTGGAATCCTTGTATTGCTGGAACCAATTAGCTGCCTGATCCTTGAGCTGAAAAGAAGCGAACTTGACATAGTCCTCAGGCCTGACATTGCTGCATTTAAAATGCTTGTTGATATCCACGAGCCAATCATCGGCGTCTGTGGCCTCGACACAATAGCTGAAAGACTTCGGCTAATTTGCAAGGAATTGGTTGAGGGTAGGAAACTGAGGCTGATGATTGAACTGCCCTTGACCTTGATTCCCTTGGTTGCCTTGGCCTTGGTTGCGCTCTTACATGAGCTGGATCATCATCTGAGCATGGGCGTTAGAGGCTGCCATCAAAGCTTGCCATGCCTCCGAAGGCGGAGGTGGAGGTGGAGGGTTCGCCTGACTCCCATGATTGCAATCCGGATTTAGACGCGTTGGCGGAGCCATCCTGAAGAGGGTGACATCCGTTAGCATCTTGATAGACAGATAGACAAGTTGAATCAACGGATAGAAATTGCAACATATAGTCTTCACAATAAACATTCGAACAAGGATGAACGAATGAATTCCAAAGTAAACATCACACGTCCAATAAGGTGAGAAGCCACTTGATAAGAGATTGATGAATGAAATAAACAAGGTACGACAGGAACAAATAAGTGGTAAGGATTACCCAATCACGAACCAAATATCTGCGGGAAGAAATGCTAGAGCTACTTGAATCCCACCTATAAACTCCCCAAACTTTCTGGTTATGCAATCTGGTGTTGGGGATACAGGGGAAGCAATATATCTCACCCAAACTAACAACCCTACATCGAGCTGTATCCATCCGTCAACACATAACCAAGAAACCTTCGGAAATCGTGTACCTCAACCTTCGAAAAGCATCCGTTATACGACTTATGGCAATACTCCCGAGCTTGCCCCAGTACTGGGTTATCGGGGTTATCTCACCAACAACTGTACAAAAGAGATTTTCGATGTCGGCAAAGCTCAAGTATTCCAGAACTGCAACGATAAAATTGTGACGACAACACCTTGGAGCTCAACTCCCCGGGACACTGCCACAACCCCTAAATGTCATGAGGCACCAAGAACAATGTTCTCATCACAAAACCATCGGAACAATTCCAAGATACCCGCGTGATCCTAAATTTTTTTAGTGAAATTTGAGAAGAGGAAAGTCAAAACATCTACGTCAGGAGACCTCACCAGAGCGACAAAGGGACTGAGGAGTAAAAAGAATCCTACTCTCCGATATATATAATCCTAAGACTCAAAACATTTTTGTTCTAGACTCAACATCGTCAGCAAACAATCAAGCAGGGGGCTCCTAAGTCGGGGATGGCTCTGATTACCAACTTGTAGCACCCACGATGCGGCTATATCTCCCACGTGTCGAAGCACGACTTAAAGGCATAACCGCATGGTGGTTTTGTCGCAAGAAGGGTCATCTTCACACAATCCCATGTAATGAACAAGAATGGGATAAAGAGAGTTGGCTTACAATCGCCACTTCACACAATGCATAATTAAGATCATACATCATTCAAATACACTCATAGACCGGCTACGGTCAAGTTCAAAATGAAAAGAAGACAACCCCAAAAGCTAGATCCCCGATCGTCCCGACTGGGCTCCTCTACTGATCATCTGGAAACGATACATAGTAATGACCAAGGGCCTCATCAAATTCCCACTTCAGCTCAGTTGCGCCATCTGCGCCAGTATCCTCGGCACCTACATCTGTTTTGGTAGAATCTGTGAGCCACGAGGACTCAGCAATCTCACACCCGCGAGATCAAGACTATTTAAGGTCAAAGGTAGGTAAGGGGTAATATGGTGGAGCTGCGGCAAGCAGTAAGCATATATGGTGGCTAACATATGCAAGTGAGAGCGAGAAGAGAAGCAACGCGTCGGTCAAGAAGCTACAAGTGATCAAGAAGTGATCCTGAAACTACTTACGTCAAGCATAACTCAAACCGTGTTCACTTCCCGGACTCCGCCGAGAAGAGACCATCACGGCTACACACTCGGTTGATGCATTTTAAAGAGGTCAAGTGTCAAGTTATCTACAACCGGACATTAACAAATTCCCATCTGCCTCATAACCGCGGGCACGGCTTTCGAAAGATTATATACCCTGCAGGGGTGTCCCAACTCAGCCCATCACAAGCTCTCACGGTCAACAAAGGAATAGACCTTCTCCCGGGAAGACCCGATCAGTCTCGGAATCCCGGTTCACAAAACATTTCGACAATGGTAAAACAAGACCAGCAAAGCCACCCGATGCGCCGACAAATCCCGATAGGAGCTGCACATATCTCGTTCTCAGGGCAACACCGGATGAGACTAGCTACGAGTAAAACCAACCCTCAAGTTTCCCCGAGGTGGCCCCGCAGGCAGCTCATTTCGGACCAACACTCGAAGGAGC
>NC_041381.1:140834203-140836195 GCF_002162155.2 Triticum dicoccoides
GACCCTTGTGCTCGCGAAAACCCAAGGGAAAAGGGCTTAGGTGGCAAATGGTAAAACCAAGGTTGGGCCTTGCTGGAGGAGTTTTATTCAAAGCGAACTGTTAAGGGGGTTCCATAAATCACCCAACCGTGTAATGAACGCAAAATCAAGGAACATAACACCGGTATGACGGAAACTAGGGCGGCAAGAGTGGAACAAGTCACCAGGCATAAGGCCGAGCCTTCCACCCTTTACCAAGTATATAAGGTGCATTAATTTAATAGGAGATATTGTGATATCCCAAAATATCCATGTTCCGACCAGGAACAAACTTCATCTTCACCTGCAGCTAACAATGCTATAAGAGGGGCTGAGCAAAAGCGGTGACATAGCCAGACAAAGGGTTTGCTAGGACAGGATGGTTAGAGGTTTAACATGGCAATAGGGAGGCATGGTAAACAATGGCAGGTAGAACTAACATAGCGATAGAGCGAGTACTAGCAAGCAGAGATAGAAGTGATATCGAAGGTATGATCATCTTGCCTGCAAGGTTCTCAGAGTTGTCGAATGCTTGATCCTCGTTAGCGTACTCAACAGGTTCCTCGTGCACGTACTTGTCTCCCGGCTCTACCCAAAGCAAGAACACAAGCAAAGGAACCACAATAAATCACGGTGCAATGCACAAGCAACATGATGCAATACATGTCATGATATGCGAGATGTGATATGCAATGCATATGCGTGCTTCGGAAGGAAAGATGATGAACAAGGCATCAACTTGGCAAATCAAGTATGCCGCTGGAAAGATGAGATGATTTCGGTTGAAATCGATATAAAGATCGCCGGATTCGGATACACGGTTTGCAAATGGCAAGCAAAACAAGAATGGCACAAAGCTGCGTTTAACAACACGAAGCTACTTAGCATGCAACAAGAAACTATGCTACAGCACCCCAACATGAAAACAAAGCATATGGCAGTGATCTACAGGAGATGCTTTACAAAAGAGGAACACTGAGCTACGGCTAAATCACATCATAACAGGTTCAAACAAGCATGGAGAAAGTGCAAAAAATTATCAGGTTGGACATGGCATAAACAACATCACGAAGCAATGTTCAGAGCAGGTTATCAACATGCTACAGGAACTTATAATAGCAAAGCAAGGCATGGCATGAATCTACTCAAATCATAGATCAAAAGTCCCTTACTGACCATAAGCCAAAAAGGATCATGATGGCACCCACGTAAACATAGCAAGTTTCGTTAACAGATTCAGCAAACAAAGCATGGCATTGAAATAATTACGAAGGCACCTTCGTGAGCTCGATGCACTCACTACAGAGCATTCATGATAAACTAAGCATACATCCATCAATAAGACATGTCATAGAAGCTATACATGGCAAGAAACAACATCATAGCATATCCGGACCAACTACAACAACCTTGGCCATATTGAATAACATGTAAACAATCTGCCAGGAAACATTTTGAAGCAAAAGTAGAGCACGAAAATGACATGCTAGACTACTCCAAAATTGCAACCAGGAACATGGATGGATAGAGCATAACCATGTTTTCAAAACACCCTTACTGAAGTATCTCAAATTATGCATGTATCTCTCTATAGCAACATGTTTACATGGCATCAAAATTACAGCAGAACAGGAACTAAAATCAGCATTATCACGAAGCCTAGTTTGAGATACATGGTAAGCACCTCTATAGAGAAGACATAGCCTAGTTCAAAACACATTTAGGGACCAAGTCCATAGGATGCACACATCAATCATGGCAAAAATGACAAAAGAGCTCGTTCTGATAAGAATCTGAAACTAACATTATGAAGCCATCTTCCAACAGCATTTCGGGCATCAAGATGACCTCAAATGTAAATGATGCAATGGAATGGAATGGTGTACTCTTCAAGGAGAACAATTTGACATATTACACTCCCAAAACAGAGCTACGAATGCGTAGATGTGATGCGATGAAGATGCAACAATTTAA
>NC_041381.1:140836522-140929425 GCF_002162155.2 Triticum dicoccoides
TGGGCCCGACGGGCCGGCGGCACGGGGGCGCGGCGAAGCCCACGTGGCAGCTCGCGATTGGCCGGGCGGCGGCGGGCGGACGCGTCCGGCTTGCCCGGACGTGTCCGGCGGCGCGGATAGGGGAGATTTTTAGGGTTTCGTCCGGATTTCGGGGAAGGGATCTATATTTATAGGTAGAGGGAGCTAGGAGTGTCCAAATGAGGTGCGGTTTTCGCCCACATGATTGTGATTGAATGACCGAGAGCATGAAGGGGAGTTAGATGGGTTATTGGGCTGTTTTGGAGGGTGTTGGGCTGCAACTTAAAAGAGGCCTTTGCGGATATGCAGATAGCCGTTGGAGTACCGAACGAGCTCCAAATGACCCGAAACTTGACAGGTGGTCTACCAATGTTATACCAGGGCCACTTGGCAAGGCTCGGTCCATTGCGAGAATGTTCAACACCCGCACACGAAAAGAGACAAGAGGGGTGCGCCGGTGCACGTGGGAGTGTCGGATTGCGAAACGGACAACGGAGAAAATGCTCGGATGCATGAGACAAACACGTATGCAAATGAGATGCACATGATGACATGATATGATATGCATGACATGAATAAAATGCAAAACAAAAGGAAAAACCCAACCACGGAGGGAATATCATATCACATAGCCGAAAATGGCAAGAGTTGGAGTTACAAAGATGGAAAGTTACATCCGGGGTGTTACATCAACTCAAGTCGAGTGGTGTGGAATATTTTCCAAACTCTAAGCAAAGAAACACCCCAGTGGGTGATCGGATAGAAAACAACATTCAAAAGATCAGTTAGAGTTTTGCTGACCTGAACATTGGTCTGAAGGGCAGTACTGGCGTTGTAAGTCACCTGGCTAGCCTCGTGCATCACCTTCACCTGCTCCATGACAAGGTTCACCTGGCAAAGAGCTTCCCTAGCGGCACTCGGCGAGTCGTCCGGGGTCTGATATGCAGCAAAGAGTGATGGCTGCAAGGCAGTCAAAGCAGTTGCTGGATCAGAGACGTGGAGTTGCACTGGAGCAGCAGGAGTCGGTGCAGTCGAGCTCGATAGTCGATTAGTCGTCAACGGGCTGGCGAATGTGACGCTGGTCCAAACCGGCTCTCCGGAACGTTCGACCACCGCCTCAAGCGCCAGCGTCGACTAAGGGACTTGAACTTCAAGCCTCCTCCTACCAGAACTCCCACCCCTCTTCCTCCTCTCCTATAGAGGTACTTCTTCATCATTAGGAAGCACAACGACCTCTTGCGGAACTACAGAAAGAGAGAAATGTCAGAAACTCTGCTGATTGGCGATCGACTCAACATAACAAAGCTTGGTCGAACGGACTTACCGACTCGCGAGGTGGCCTCTTCGTCTCCTGGCGCCTTGTCGATGTCCATGTCAGTGGTAGCAGAGGTGGGACTAGAAAGATGCATGAATCGGCTAGTCAGAACAAAACAAATCTTTAGTCGACCAATGTAAACACAAGCGAGACACTCACCTAGAAGCAACAGGGACGTACATCTTGATCCGTGGCAAAGTCTTTCGAGCCTTGGGAGGAGCAACTTTGGGCTGCTTGGCCACCTTTTCCGTTGGCTCCAGGGTCGACATCCGACTGCGCTTCTGAGTGCTGGTACTCGGAGCCACGCTTTTCCCGCGCCCGCCAGACGGGTCATGCTGCTGTGTGGATCGACATTCGGAGCGCGACGGCGAGTCGACTTCTTCCTCCTCGTCTGACTCCTCGCTCTCCTCGTCCTCCTCCTCTTCACCCGGAGACTCCCACTCGCCACTCTCCTCCGCACTGTCCTCTCCCTCCTGGTCCTGCTCCAAAGCTTGTTCTCCATTGGGCATTGAATGCATCTCAGTGAATACCTGCAGTAAAAATTAGTCGAGTAGGAGTCAGTCAACATCAAGTACAGTCGGAGCGTGAGCGTGAAATAGTCGGAACAAAGAGCATACCTTGTCAGGAGGATTACCATCGCCGAAGGGGATGACCCGCCTGGATGCTCTGGGGTTGTCCTGGTTGCCTGTGATGCTCCTCAGCCATAAATCCACGGTATCGGACGGCACTTCTTCTGGATGGACCCGAGCGGTGTCGTCCGGTCCAGAGTACAACCACATAGGATGATCGCGAGCCTGGAGAGGCTGGATGCGTCGACTGAGGATCATTTCCAACAGGTCCAGGCCGGTGACACCCTCATTGATATGTTGGACCACTCTCTCCACCAACATCTTCGTCTCCACAGTCTCGGTAGCAGTTACTTTCAGTGTGGCAGGAGTTTGAACACGGTCGAATGAGAAGTGGGGAAGACCAGTCGACTGACCTGGAGCTGCGACGTCCTGGCAGTAGAATTAGGTCGACTGCCAGCCTCTAACCGGATTCAGGGAGAGTCATGGCAGGAAAGGCACTCCTATGCCTCTTTTGGATACCTAAATCCCCACACATTTGAATGACGTGGGTTTTTGAGTCACTCTACTTCGCCTTTTTAACCGACTGGGAATGGATGGTGAAGATATGTTTGAAAAGACCCCAGTGCCGTCGACACCCTAAGAAGTTCTCGCACATCGATACGAATGCAGCCAAATACGTGATGGTGTTGGGAGAAAATGGTGGAGTTGAGCGCCAAAGAAGTTCAGGAATCCTCGGAAGAAAGGATGCGGAGGGAGCGAAAAACCCCGGTCGACATGAGTGGCGAGTAGTACACACTCACCCGGTCGAGATTAGCCCGGACTCCTCCAGCTCAGCCAAATCCTCTTGCCGGACCGAAGACTGGATCCAATCGCCCTGGATCCATCCTGGCAGCAGCCACGCGCGCGATGACGACCCGCGGTTCTGCTTCTTGCCTTTCGACGCCCCTGTCGCCTTCTTTGCACGCTCTAGCGCCGTCGTCTTGTCCTTCACCATGGCGGTAGGGCAGCGGCGTCGAGAGCGAAGGAGCTGGGCGCGGTGGAGAGGCGGAGGAGAAAGAAGGAGTAACAGGCGTGCACAGTGCAGGCGCCTTGGCCCCATCGCCTTATAAAGGGTCGCTTCCGAGTGACTGACGCGTGGGGCTAGGAAATCCTGTCAAATCCCGCAACAGTTACGCATAACGTACGTGGCGAAAAAGGTGGCACGGTAATCGAGGCATCGCTGCTTATCTGGTCCGCCCGTTTCGGCACCCTTCATCCTGCGCGCTTCCCTGAAATTTTGTATCCCGTGAAATCTGGGATACGCAGCAGTCAATCGCGCCCAAGATCCCGCGCTCTAATACAACACTAGGCACATGATGCCACAAGTTCAGTCGACAACTCACTGAATGGATCAAGGCGACTGAGTCGACACTGAAGTACCGGCGTAGGTTTTCAGTCTTGCAAAAAACGCTCACGAAGGTGCAAAGCTCAGAACAGGTTCAACTTCAACCTACTATCCACTCGAACCTTAATCCATTCGGGGCTACTGATGAGGATACAAACTTGGGGTAGGGTCATAGGCCTGACCTATACGTCCTACCCAAGGTCACTACCCTAGAAGATAAAAGGTCCAAGAGACAATAGAAGGCCACCAGTCGGAGACGTCGTGTGTAATCCACTCAACGGACGTGTCAGTCGGAGGTCTTCCTCCCTACCGTCACTCGACCATACAGAGAACCACTCGACCATACATAGAACCACTCGACCTATCGAAGACCAGGAGCCACTCGGTGTGGCAATGGACAGGCGTTCCTTCCATAGTCCTTAAGGTCATTAACAACACTTAAGACTAGCGTTATCAGTAACGCCCCCACTTTATGTACATTAAGTCCCTTATAATGGAGGATGGATGGGTCTGGAAACACTCTATATAATCTACCCCCTCCTCTGGCATAAGGGTTCGCACCCCCTGTAATATCACACATATAATCCAATCGACCACCTCCGGGCACCGAGACATAGGGTTGTTACTTCTATTGAGAAGGGCATGAACTCGTAAACCTCGTGTGTACACCTTCACCATAGCCAAGATCTTGCCTCTCCATACCTACCCCCCTTTCCACTGTCAGTCTTAGGACCACGACAGTACCCATCATTCTCCTGTCCAAAAGGGACTTATTCTTATCCATGGTGTTGAGAATCATGTTGAAATCTCCTATAGCCATCCACGGCCCCGGGCAAAGTGCTCTTCTAGTTGTCAACTCCTCGAGCGTTAGAATCTTATGTGCATCCTCTTGCAGGCCATATATCACCGACAACCACCAGGGGTCACCCTCTCTTGGTGTAACATAACCCGTGATGAAATTCATGTCCAACCCCGTATTGAAAATCGATACCCTCAACGAGTCCCAAGCAATGAAAATACCACCACAAGTCTCAGACATAGGAAAGTACATGAAACCATCATATGCTGGCCCAAGGCGCTGCAAGATTACATGTTGGTCTACACGCTCCAGTTTAGTCTCCAAGATACACCATATATCTACTTTCATAGAGTCAGCGAGCTCCCTAAGCGCATCCTTTTCAGTCGAGATGTTGAGCCCCCTCACATTCCAACACACCAGGTCCAGGACAGTGTACGACATTTGGAAGCAGCATGCCTCCAATGTCCGTACCCACACAGGAAACTCTATGTGACCATCATACTATCCATTGCACTGGCAAGATTGACTGGCACAGTCTTCCCAAAGATACACGCGATCACCTTGAGCTGAGGTTCGCGGAGGGGTGAGTAGAAGATGACTCACAGCTGCTCCAATGCTCCCTCCAAGACTTCTAGATCATCCTCCGTGATTCCTAGAGTTTTGAGTAGAACTATTTCCGCCACCGATGCCTTAGACTTGTAATGGTTGCCCACTCCAACGGACCAGGTATTGCGCCTTGGGGTGAAAGGACCTTGTCCCGCTCGGACACCCCACATCGTTTCAATCTCCTTCAACAGGGGCGGTGCCAGCTTCTTCAACATTCCGGTGCAAAATGACTTAATGTTACCCAGAGCCACTTGTTCTTTGGCTGAAACTCCTACCTCCACTACCCTGTGGGCCACGGTTTGCATGCCATTGGACATGGTCATGTCAAGGGTGCATGCATCCCCTGCCAGAATCTGCATGTCACATCACTACAAAACAAAGACACATCTGTGACATTTTGGGCCGAATGATTTTTCAGTCATGCTTATGACACTTCTATGATGATAATTGTGACAAAACCCGATATCATCATAGATGTAGTGGGATCCTACTTCTATGACAAAAAATTATGATAGAAAATGGCCTTCTTGTCCTGGGCGGGCAGGAGATGCACCTGCATGACATTCTTTGGGCCGTCCATGACGGGAAAAATCATGGTAGAAGTGAGGGCGAGGAAAATTTCGGGGAGTTCCCGATTAGGGAGGGTGGTCGGGGCCGAGCGATGCATGGAGGGATTGTGCGTTTCTATTGTACATGTACGTGTGTGTGTGCGAGGTGTTGGGCTCTAACTGAACCCGAGCGAGGTATTCGCTTACTGAACCAGAGAGATTTCACTAGCTACATTAATGAATTCAAGCGATCAATTGATCCCTGGCTATTAACTTAACCCAATCGAGGTATTCCTTCGCTACTACTGCTAACTGAAGTTGATCATGTTGGGGAACGTAGCAGAAATTCAAAATTCTCTATGCATCACCAAGATCAATCTATGGAGATTCTAGCAACAAGAGAGGGAGAGGATGAGCATCTTCATACCTTTGAAGATCGCTAAGCGGAAGCGTTACAAGAACGCGGATGATGGAGTCGTACTCGCGGTGATTCAAATCGCGGAAGATCTGATCTAGCACCGAACGGACGGCGCCTCCATGTTCAACACACGTACATCCCGGGGATGTCTCCTCCTTCTTGATCCAGCAAGGGGAGAGGAGAAGTTGAGGGAGGACTCTGACAACACGACGGCGTGGTGGTGGTGGAGCTCGTGGTTCTCTAGCAGGGCTTCGCCAAGCACTATGGAGGAGGAGGAGGTGTTGGAGGAGGGAGAGGGCTGCGCCAGGGGAAGGGTGCGGCTGCCCTCTCTCTCCCTCACTATATATAGGGGGAAGGGGGTGGAGGAGGCGCTCTAGGGTTCTCTAGGGGATGGGTGGCTGCCACAGGGGAAACCCTAGATGGGTTTGGGCGCCCCCACCCCTAGGAAACTTGCCCCCAAAGCCGGGAGGGGCCGCTACCCTAGGGGAGGCGCCCCCACCTCTCTAGGTTATGTGAGAGGGGTTGGGAGGGGCGCACAGCTGATAACCCACAAGTATAGGGGATAGTTGTAGCCTCTTTCGATAAGTAAGAGTGTCGAACCCAACGAGGAGCTAAAGGTAGAACACATATTCCCTCAAGTTCTATCGACCACTGATACAACTCTACGCACGCTTGATGTTCGCTTTACCTAGAACAAGTATGAAACTAGAAGTACTTTGTAGGTGTGAAAGGATAGGTTTGCAAGATAATAAAGAGCACATAAACATAAACTAGGGGTTGTTTAGATAAAGACACAACTAAATTAGTAAAAGTAAAGAGCTTGTTGTCACGAGAAGTTTATTTGTCCCTAGGCAATCGATAACTAGACCGGTAATCATTATTGCAATTTTATTTTAGGGAGAGGCATAAGCTAACATACTTTCTCTACTTGGATCATATGCACTTATGATTCGAACTCTAGCAAGCATCCGCAACTACTAAAGATTTATGAAGGTAAAACCGAACCATAGCATTAAAGCATCAAGTCCTCTTTATCCCATACGCAAACAACCTACTTACTCGGGTTTGTGTTTCAGTCACTCACGCAACCCACCATAAGCAAATCATAAGCATATTGCAACACCCTACAGTGGGGATCCCTCATGCTTGCGCGACACGGAGAGCACCATAGGACAGCACCAATAATAAAACATACAACTCAAACCAATCATGATCATCTAATAGCCATAGAACAAAACGGATCTACTCAAACATCATAAGATAGCCATACATCATTGGGGAATAATATATAGCGTTGAGCACCATGTTTAAGTAGAGATTACAACGGGTAAGAGAGAGGTTACACCGCTGCATAGAGGGAGGAAGAGTTGGTGGAGATGTTGGTGAAGATGGCGGCAGTGTTGGTGAAGATCGCGGTGATGATGATGGCCCCCGGCAGCTCCGGCGCCACTAGAAAGAAGGGGGAGAGGGCCCCCCTTCTTCTTCTTCTTCCTTGACCTCCTCCCTAGATGGGAGAAGGTTTTCCCTTTGTTCCTTGGCTCCCATGGCGTGGGAAGGGCGAGAGCCCTTCCGAGATAGGATCTATCTCTCTGTTTCTGCGTTCTCTGCGTTCCCTGATTCTACCCCTTCACCGTTTCTTAAATATCCGGAGATCCGTAACTCCGATTGGGATGAATCTTTTACCCAGATCTTTCTCATAAAATTAGCTTTCTTGCGCCAAAAGAAGAGCATCAACCACCTTACGGGTGGACCACAAGGGTCAGGGGCGCGCCTGGGGGGGGGGTAGGGCGCCCCCCCTACCTCGTGACCACCACGGACACCTTTTGGCGTTGATTTCACCTCCCCAAAATCATAAATATTCCAAAAAAATCTCCGTCCGTTTTTATCCCGTTTGGACTCCGTTTGATATTGGGTTTCTGCGAAACAAAAAACATGCAACAGACAGGAACTGACACTAGGCACTGGATCAATATGTTAGTCCCAAAAATAATATAAAAAGTTGCCAAAAAGTATATGGAAGTGAATAATATTGGCATGGAACAATCAAAAATTATAGATACGACAGAGATGTATCAGCATCCCCAAGCTTAATTCCTGCTCGTCCTCGAGTAGGTAAATGATAAAAAAAAATAATTTTTGATGTGGAATGCTACCTAGCATAATCTTGATCATATGTCTTATCATGGCATGAATATTAATAAACGAGTGATTCAAAGAAATAGTCTATCATTTGACATAAAAACAATAATACTTCGAGCATACCAATAAAGCAATCATGTCTTTTCAAAACAACATGGCCAAATAAAGTTATCCCTACAAAATCATATGGTGTGGTTGTTTCTCTATCTTCATCACACAAAGTATTTAATCATGCACAACCCCGATGACAAGCCAAGCAATTGTTTCATACTTTAATAATCTCAAACCTTTTCAACTTTCACGCAATACATGAGCGTGAGCCATGGATATGGCATTAAATGTGGAATAGAATATAATGGTGGGGGTTATGTCGAGAAGACAAAAAAAGAGAAAGTCTCACATCGACTAGGCTTATCAACGGGCTATGGAGATGCCCATCAATTGATGTCAATGCGAGGAGTAGGGATTGCCATGCAACGGATGCACTAGAGCTATAAGTGTATGAAAGCTCAAACTGAAACTAAGTGGGTGTGCATCCAACTTTCTTTCTCATAAAGACCTCGGGCATTTGAGGAAGCCCATCATCGGAATATACAAGCCAAGTTCTGTAATGAAAATTCCTACTAGTATATGAAAGTGAAAGCATAGGAGACTCTCTCTATGAAGAACATGGTGCTACTCTGAAGCACAAGTGTGGTAAAAGGATAGTAACATTGCCCCTTCTCTCTTTTTCTCTCATTTTTTTTATTTTTTTGGTGGGCTTCTTTGGCCTCTTTTTTTTATTTGAGCTTCTTTGGCCTCTTTTATTTTTCATAAAGTCCGGAATCTCATCCCAACTTGTGGGGGAATCATAGTCTCCATCATCATTTCCTCACTGGGGCAATGCTCTAATAATGATGATCATCACACTTTTATTTACTTACAACTCAATATCTAGAACAAAGATATGACTCTATATGAATGCTTCCGGCGGTGTACCAGGATGTGCAATGATCTAGAATAGCAATGACATCAAAAAACAGACAAACCATGAAAACATCATGCTAGCTATCTTATGATCATGCAAAGCAATATGACAATGAATGCTCAAGTCATGTATGTGATGATGATGGAAGTTGCATGGCAATATATCTCGGAATGGCTATGGAGATGCCATGATAGGTAGGTATGGTGGCTGTTTTGAGGAAGATATAAGGAGGCTTATGTGTGATAAAGCGTATCGTATCACGGGGTTTGGATGCACCGGCGAAGTTTGCACCAACTCTCATGGTGAGAAAGGGCAATGCATGGTACCGAAGAGGCTAGCAATGATGGAAGGGTGAGAGTGCGTATAATCCATGGACTCAACATTAGTCATAAAGAACTCATATACTTATTGCAAAAATCTACAAGCCATTGAAAACAAAGTACTACGCGCATGCTCCTAGGGGGATAGATTGGTAGGAAAAGACCATCGCTCGTCCCTGACCGCCACTCATAAGGAAGACAATCAATAAATAAAATTGTGCTCCGACTTCATCACAAAGCAGTTCACCATACGTGCATGCTATGGGAATCACAAACCTCAACACAAGTGTCTCTACAATCCACAACCACCCACTAGCATGACTCTAATATCACCACCTTTATATCACAAAACTATTGCAAGGAATCAAACATATCATATTCAGCGATCTACAAGTTTATGTAGGATTTTATGACTAACCATGTGATTGACCAATTCCTGTCATCTCTCTAAATAGATATAAGTGAAGCAAGAGAGTTTAATTCTTTCTACAAAAGATATGTCCATGCTCTAACAAATATAAGTGAAGCAAAAGAGCATTCTACAAATGGCGGTTTTCTATGTGAAGAGAAACAGGCAATCCAGACTTCAAATGATATAAGTGAAGCGCATGAAGCATTCTATAAAGCCATACTTAAAAGATATAAGTGAAGTGCAAAGAGCATTCTTATAAATCAACCAAGGACTATCTCTTACCAGCATGGTGCATAAAAGAAAAAAAGTGAAAACTAAATGCAAAAGACGCTCCAGGACTTGCACATAATGCATGAACGAAACGAATTCGAAAACATACCGATACTTGTTGAAGAAAGAGGGGATGCCTCCCCAGCATCCCCAAGCTTAGACGCTTTAGTCTCCTTGAATATTTACTTGGGGTTCCTCGGGCATCCCCAAGCTTGAGCTCTTGCCTCTCTTCCTTCTTCTCACATCGAAACCTTCTCAATCATCGAACACTTCATCCACACAAAACTTCAACAGAAAACTCGGTAAGATCCGTTAGTATAATAAAGCAAATCACTACTCTAAGTACTGTAGAAAAACAATTCATATTTTGTTTTTGCATTGTGTCTACTATAATATAGCTTTTCCATGGCTTAATCCACTGATATAAATTGATAGATTCATCAAAAGAAGCAAACTATGCATCAAAAACAGAATCTGTCAAAAACAGAACAGTCTGTAGAAATCTGAACATCCACCATACTTCTGGTACCCCAAAAATTCTACCAACATTAGGAAAAATAAACAAGTTGTATAGGAAGACAGTGCAAAAGGAATCAGAACCAATTGACGTTCCATTTAAAAATGTAAAATCGTGCACTTCAGACAAAGTTTCTGTCCTGCACCGTACAAACCAACAAGCATCGTAAACATCCTAAAGGCAAACCTTGGCACATTATTTTTATAATACAATTGAATTGTACAAGGGGATAATTATTTTTGATGAAAAGTTTCTGTAATCAATATTCAGAAAGTTTCCGTGAGCATGAACAAAGTTCAAGGAGCTCTCCCACTTCAACAATGCTTGTCTTTCTCACTTTCACTTTCCTTTTTGAAAAGTTTTTAGGTTCCCCTATTTATTTTTGTGTTTTTAAACTATATAAAAGCACTCAACAGAAATAAATGACTCTTTAAAACTTCTGGGTTGTCTCCCTGGCAGCACTTTCTTTAAAGCCATTAAGCTAGGCATTTAGTGCTCAAGTAATGAATCAACCCGGATCCCAAGGTATATCAAAGCCAATTTTAATTAACAATGATTTGTAATTTAGTAGTGAGCACAAAGTAACATATATCATGCAACAACAAAGTCTAACTCTCTTCCTATGCATCGGCATGTCATAAAAGAACAATTCATGCACACCAAGTAAAGGCCAATGCATAGTATAAGCAATTTCTTGCAATTCTATCGTATGGGAAACATAGAGAGGTGGAGGTATAGTTCCTCTCTCATAATAATTGCAAGTAGTAGCAGCAAGCACATGCATATTATATTCATCAAAATCATCATGTGCAACGGTAAAAGGCAACCCATCAATATAATCCTTAATAAGCACAAATTTCAACGATATAGTGTAGTTGGTAGAATTCAAAAAGATAATAGGACTATCATGCGTGGGTGCAATAGCAACAATTTCATGTTTAACATAAGGAACTATAGCAAGTTCATCTCCATAAGCATAATTCATATTGGCATCTTGGCCACAAGCATAGCAAGCATCATCAAAAACGGATATTTCAAAAGAATCATAGGGATCATAACAGTCATCATAGCAATCATCCTTCGGTAAGCACGAAGGGGAATTAAATAATGTATGAGTTGGAGGGTTACTCTCATTAGAAGGTGGGCATGGGTGATCAATCCACTCTTCCTCCTTTTGTTCTTCGCTCTCCTCCTCATCTCTTTCATCCAATGAGCTCATAGTTTCATCAATTTCTTCTTCCATAGATTCCTGCAAAATACTAGTCTCTTCTTGGACAGCGGAGACTTTCTTAATAAGAGCATTAATTTCATAATTGTATTTATAATTCTCATAGCAATATTTGAGGATAGCTAAATTTTCAGATCTATAAACAGCATCATCAAAATCCTCAAATTCTTTGCACATAGCTTCAATTTCATAAGCACCCATAAAAGCAACAAATTCTTCTATTTGTTCCACATCATAGTAATCATATATACCATTAGCATAAGAAGCTAAGGTTTTATTATCATTAAATTTGCATGAAAAGGGAAGGTGCGGAGAATTTATCCTAGAGCAACAAGTATAATCATATTCCACGCATAGTTACCAAGCATACCACTTCAACATATTAATTTGATCCCATAATAGTTTCCCTTTTTGTGTCGAGCGATAATCCCTAAAGTATTCACATTGATCCAACGTTACTCCCATTATAAAGTTGAATGTGGTTTTCTCAGGATTATCGAAGTAGTACAAAATATTTTTCTCATGATGAGAATCGAGGGTTTTAGGAGTTACCCCATCCTCATGAGTAGCAAGTACACCTAATTTTTTTGTTATTTTGTGTTCCATATCCATAACTAAAGATAGAGAACAACTTAGAACAACAAATAAGAATTACTTAGTGATAAAGCAAACAAGCACACACGAGAATATTCACCCCACACTATGACTCCCCGGCAATGGCGCCAGAAAAAGGTCTTGATAACCCACAAGTATAAGGGATAGTTGTAGCCTCTTTCGATAAGTAAGAGTGTCGAACCCAACGAGGAGCTAAAGGTAGAACAAATATTCCGTCAAGTTCTATCGACCACCGATACAACTCTATGCACGCTTGATGTTCGCTTTACCTAGAACAAGTATGAAACTAGAAGTACTTTGTAGGTGTGAAAGGATAGGTTTGCAAGATAATAAAGAGCACGTAAACATAAACTAGGGGCTGTTTAGATAAAGACATAACTAAATTAGTAAAAGTAAAGAGCTTGTTGTCACGAGAAGGTTATTTGTCCCTAGGCAATCGATAACTAGACCGGTAATCATTATTGCAATTTTATTTGAGGGAGAGGCATAAGCTAACATACTTTCTCTACTTGGATCATATGCACTTATGATTCGAACTCTAGCAAGCATCCGCAACTACTAAAGATTCATTACGGTAAAACCCAACCATAGCATTAAAGCATCAAGTCCTCTTTATCCCATACGCAAACAACCTACTTACTCGGGTTTGTGTTTCAGTCACTCACGCAACCCACCATAAGAAAATCATAAGCATATTGCAACACCCTACAGCGGGGATCCCTCACGCTTGCGTGACACGGAGATCACCATAGGACAGCACCAATAATAAAACATACAACTCAAACCAATCATGATCATCAAATAGCCATAGGACAAAACGGATCTACTCAAACATCATAAGATAGCCATACATCATTGGGGAATAATATATAGCGTTGAGCACCATGCTTACAGCGGGTAAGAGAGAGGTTACACCGCTGCATAGAGGGAGGAAGAGTTGGTGGAGATGTTGGTGAAGATGGCGGCGGTGTTGATGAAGATCGCGGTGATGATGATGGCCCCCGACAGCGCTCCGGCGCCACCGGAAGCAAGGGGGAGAGGGCCCCCTTATTCTTATTCTTCCTTGACCTCCTCCCTAGATTGGAGAAGGGTTTCCCCTATGTTCCTTGGCTCCCATGGCATGGGAGGGGCGAGAGCCCCTCTGAGATTGGATCTATCTCTCTGTTTCTGCGTTCTGTGCGTTCCCTGATTATACCCCTTCACCGTTTCTTAAATATCCGGAGATCCGTAACTCCGATTGGGGTGAATCTTTCGCCCAGATCTTTCTCGTAAAATTAGATTTCTTGCGCCAAAATAAGAGCATCAACCGCCTTACGGGTGGAACACGAGGGTTAGGGGCGCGCCTGGGGGGTAGGGCGCGCCCCCTACCTCGTGACCACCACGGACACCCTTTCGCGTTGATTTCACCTCCCAAAAATCATAAATATGCCAAAAAAAATCTCCATCCGTTTTTATCCCGTTTGGACTCTGTTTGATATTGGGTTTCTATGAAACAAAAAACATCCAACAAACAGGAACTGGCAATAGGCACTGGATCAATATGTTAGTCCCAAAAATAATATAAAAAGTTGCCAAAAAGTATATGGAAGTGAATAATATTGGCATGGAACAATAAAGAATTATAGATACGACGGAGACGTATCAACAGCCCCTTAGTGGGCTGGTGTGCCCCCTCCCCTTGGCCCATACGGCCCCACAAAGCTTGTCGGGGCCTCCGAAACACCTTTCGGTCATGCTGGTCGTCACCCGGTACTCCTAGAACAATTCCGGACTCCAATACCCTTCGTCCAATATATCGATCTTCACCTCTGGACCATTCCAGAGTTCCTCATCACGTCCGGGATCTCATCTGGGACTCCGAACAACCTTCGGTAACCACATACTATTTCCCATAACAACTCTAGCATCACCGAATCTTAAGTGTGTAGACCCTACGGGTTCGGAAACCATGCAGACATGACCGAGATAGTTCTCCAGCCAATAACAAACAGCGGGATCTGGATACCCATGTTGACTCCCACATGTTCCACAATGATCTCATCGGATGAACCACGATGTTGGGGATTCAATCAATCCCGTATACAATTCCCTTTATCAATCGGTATGTTACTTGCCCGAGATTCAATCATCGGTATCCCAATACCTCGTTCAATCTTGTTACCGGCAAGTCACTTTACTCATTTCGTAATGCATGATCCTGTGACTAACTACTTAGTCACATTGAGCTCATTATGATGATGCATTACCGAGTGGACCCAGAGATACCTCTCCGTCATACGGAGTGAAAAATCCCAGTCTTGATTCGTGCCAACCCAACAGACACTTTTGGAGATACCTGTAGTGCACCTTTATAGCCATCCAGCTATGTTGTGACGTTTGGTACACCCAAAGCATTCCTACGATATCCGGGAGTTGCACAATCTCATGGTATAAGGAAATGACACTTGACATTAGAAAAGCTCTTAGCAAACGAACTACACGATCTTGTGCTATGCTTAGGATTGGGTCTTGACCATCAGATCATTCTCCTAATGATGTGATCCCGTTATCAGTGACATCTAACGTCCATGGTCAGGAAACCATAACAATCTATTGATCAACAAGCTAGTCAACTAGAGGCTCACTAGGGACATGTTGTGGTCTATGTATTCACACATGTATTACGGTTTCCAGTTAATACAATTATAGCATGAACAAGGAAATACAGTAATAACCATTCTATTATTGCCTCTAGGGCATATTTCCAACATTCTCCCACTTGCACTAGAGTCAATAATCTAGTTCATATCACTATGTGATCTTAATGAATTCAACACCCATGGGGTTTGATCATATCTCGCTTGTGAGAGAGGTTATTAGTGAACGGTCTGAACCTTTCAGATCCGTGTGTGCTTTACAAATCTTTATGTCATCTTGTAGATTCAGCTACCACGCTCTATTTGGAGCTTGAGGGAGTCCTAGATTAGGGGGTGTCCGGATGGCCAAACTATGACCTTTGGCCGGACTCCCGGACTATGAAGATACAAGATTGAAGACTCCGTCCCGTGTCCGGATGGGACTTTCCTTGGCATGGAAGGCAAGCTTGGCGATACGATATGAAGATCTCGTCCCATTGTAACCGACTCTGTGTAACCCTAGCCCTCTTCGGTGTCTATATAAACTGGAGGGTTTTAGTCCGTAGGACGAACAACAATCATACCATAGGCTAGCTTCTAGGGTTTAGCCTCTCTGATCTCGTGGTAGATCCACTCTTGTACTACCCATATCATCAATATTAATCAAGCAGGAGTAGGGTTTTACGTCCATCCAGAGGGCCCGAACCTGGGTAAAAACATCGTGTCCCTTATCTCCTGTTACCATCCGCCTAGACGCACAATTCGGGACCCCCTACCCGAGATCCGCCGGTTTTGACACCGACATTGGTGCTTTCATTGAGAGTTCCTTTGTGTCGTCACCTTTAGTCCCGATGGCTTCTTCGATCATCAACCACGACGCGGTCCAGGGTGAGACCTTTCTCCCTGGACACATCTTCGTATTCGGCGGCTTCGCACTGCGGGCCAACTCGCTTGGCCATCTGGAGCAGATCGAAAGCTACGCCCCTGGCCATCAGGTCAGGTTTGGAAGATTAAATTATACGGCCGACATCCGCGTGGACTTGATCTTCGATGGATTCGAGCCACGGCCGAGCGTGCCGCTCTGTCCCGATGGGCATGATCTAACTCTGCCGCCGGACAACGCCCAGAGTGCCGGTCAGGTGTCCGCTCCGATCATTAGCTCGGAGCCGACTGCGCTAGTCGGGGATGGACGGTTGGACGCCACCCCGGGAGCCGCAATCTCTACAGCGATAGAGCCAAATACCAGCCTAGTCCTTTGCAGGGCCCGTGACTCTAAGGTGCCGGACTCCGCTCCGGACTCCGATTCCGCACCCCTTCCGATCGAACCCGATTGGGCTCCGATCATGGAGTTCACCGCCGCGGATGTCTTTCAGCACTCGCCCTTTGGCGATATCCTGGATTTACTAAAGTCTCTCTCTTTGTCAGGAGAGCCTTGGCCGGACTATGGCCAGCAGGGTTGGGATGCGGACGACAAGAAATTTGAAACCCACCCACCACCCATTTTGTAGCCACTGTCGACGATCTAACCGACATGCTAGACTTCGACTCCGAAGACATCAACGGTATGGACGCCGATGAAGGAGACGACCAAGAACCAGCACCTATAGGGAACTGGAAAGCCACCTCGTCATATGACATATACATGGTGGACACCCCCAAAGCAGGGGGTGGCGATGAAAAAATGGAGGATGACCCCTCCAAGAAGCAACCCAAGCGCCGACGTCAGCGGCGCCGCTCTAAATCCCGCCAAAGCAAAAATGGCGATTCCGGCACCGGAGATAACAACACGCCGGACAGTGCCGAAGACAACCCCCTCCAGCAGGATTTAGTGCAGGAGGACGAAGGAGCCAGCCCTCATGAGAGAGCGGCCGACAGAGAGGTCGAGGACGACCATTATATCCCTCCCTCCGAAGACGAGGCAAGCCTCGACTTCGACGAATTTGTCGTGCCAGAGGATCCTGTCGAACAAGAGCGTTTCAAACGCAGGCTTATGGCCACGGCAAGCAGCCTCAAGAAAAAACAGCAACAGCTTAGAGCTGACCAAGACTTGCTAGCCGATAGATGGACCGAAGTCCTGGCGGCCGAAGAGTATAAACTCGAACGCCCATCCAAGAGCTACCCAAAGCGCAGGCTGCTACCCCAACTTGAGGAGGAAGCAACTAAACCTACATCACCAGCGTACGATGCGCCCGATCGGCCACCCCGTGGCCGCGACAGAGAGGCCTTCAGGCCCTCGACCCAAGCCGCACCCTGGCACTGCTCAAAACATACCAGAGTACGGGGAGACGCAACAAACCTGCAAGACATATTGGAGAATAAGGCAAGGCAAACAAGATCGATCTATGGATCACATCGGCGCCCCGCTTCACGTGACGCTAGCCGTCTCGCCGGACATGATAAATACGGCTAGGCCGAATACAACAGACCCAGCTCATCTGAGTTGCGTCGTGATATAGCCCAGTACAGGGGCGCCGCACACCCACTATGCTTCACAGACGAAGTAATGGATCATCAAATCCCCGAGGTCTTTAAACCCGTAAACATCGAATCATACGATGGCACAACAGATCCTGCGGTATGGATCGAGGATTATCTCCTTCATATCCACATGGCCCGTGGTGATGATCTACACGCCATCAAATACCTCCCGCTCAAGCTTAAAGGACCAGCTCGACATTGGCTTAACAACCTGCCAGCAGAGTCAATTAGTTGCTGGGAGGACCTGGAATCTGCATTCCTTGACAACTTCCAGGGCACTTATGTGCGACCACCAGACGCCGATGACCTAAGCCACATAATCCAGCAGCCAGAGGAACCGGCCAGACAATTCTGGACACGGTTCCTAACCAAGAAAAAACAAATAGTCGATTGTCCGGACACCGAGGCCCTTGCAGCCTTCAGGCACAACATCCGAGACGAATGGCTTGCCCGGCACCTAGGACAGGAAAAGCCGAAATCTATGGCAGCCCTCACGACACTCATGACCCGCTTTTGCGCAGGAGAAGACATCTGGCTAGCTCGTAGCAATAACATAACCAAGAGCCCTGGCAATTCGGATACCAAGGACAACAATGGCAGGTCACGTCGCAACAAGCACAAGCTTCGCATTAACAGCGACAATACTGAAGATACGACAGTCAATGCCGGATTCATAGGCTCTAAACCCGGTCAGCGGAAGAAGCCATTCAAAAGAAACCCTCCGGGCCCATCCAGCTTAGACCGGATACTCGATCGCTCGTGCTAGATCCACGGCACCCCCGAACAGCCAGCCAACCACACCAACAGGGATTGTTGGGTGTTCAAGCAGGCAGGCAAGTTAAGCGCCGAAACCAGAGACAAGGGGTTGCATAGTGATGACGAGGCGGAGCTCCGGCCGCCGAACAACAGAGGACAGAGGGGATTCCCCCCGCAAGTGCGGACGGTGAACATGATATACGCAACCACATCCCCAAAAGGGAACGAAAGCGTGCTCTCAAGGACGTCTATCCATTGGAGCCAGTCGCCCCAAAGTTCAACCCATGGTCCTCCTGCCCGATCACTTTTGATCGAACGGACCACCCCACTAGCATCTGTCACGGCGGATTCGCCGTATTGGTCCTAGACCCAATTATCAACGGATTTCACCTCACCAGAGTCCTAATGGATGGCAGCAGCCTGAACCTGCTTTATCATGATACAGTGCGAAAAATGGGTATCGATCCCTCAAGGATTAAACCCACAAAGACAACCTTTAAAGGTGTCATACCAGGTGTAGAAGCCAGCTGTACAGGCTCGGTTACACTCGAAGTGGTCTTCGGATCCCCGGATAATTTCCGAAGCGAAGAGTTAATCTTCGACATAGTCCCATTCCGCGGTGGCTATCACGCCCTGCTCGGACGAACCGCATTTGCAAGATTCAATGCAGTGCCGCACTACGCATATCTCAAGCTCAAGATGCCAGGACCTCGCGGAGTCATCACGGTAAATGGAAACACCGAATGCTCTCTCCGAACGGAGGAGCACACGGCAGCCCTGGCTGCAGAAGTACAGAGTAGCCTCTCAAGGCAACTCTCCAATCCAGGTGTCAAACATCCGGACAACGTCAAGCGAGCCTGAAGTAACCTACAACAAATCCGTCTAGCACGTTTCGAGCAAGCATAGCAGTGCGGCCCCAACCCCAGCCCTCGCCAGATGGTGATATCGGTACCACGCGTACATAATTACACCTTGGAGATACCATGGGCATAAGGGGAGGGGCACAACTACGGCACGCCTAGAATGCGGCTCAACCGCACTAAGGGGCTCCCTATTACGCCGTTTCCTTTTTTAAACACTTTCAGGACCCAACTATTCGGAAGGCCTGTCCGGCAATAGAATCGCCAAACACACGATGGAACAGCCAGGGAGAGAACAAGCCGCGTCAAATGTCCAGGTGGTCTCTATAACGAGCTTAATACCTGTTTTACTTAAAGTCCCGCAGCTTGCCCCTGGAGGGGGACATGTCCAATAATCCCATCTCTTGCTTATCGCACTACTCGTATCGTTCTGCTTTCATAGAAGCCCTTTTTCAATAAACAATACATAGCTGTTATCTATTATTGTACTCATCTATTTTTTATATACAAATATGTTCAGTCATGACATTCTGCAACCGTACACTTTAGTACGACCAATACACCAGGGGCTTAAGCACCCCATAACATGGTGTGAGAAGACCGAACACTCTCATCAGTGCGGTACCCCAAACTTATAGCACTATATGCATCGGCTCCGAATCATGTCTTTGGTCAATAGTTGGGTTTGCCCGGCTCCCATGTTTTGGTACCTTATGTTCCGCAATGTTGGCTAAGGTAGCGCTGGGAGAATTACTGTGATTGTGCCCCAGTTGAGCTGGGTTAACACCTCAGTAGAGAAAGCTAAAACTGACCGTCATGATAGTGCGAGAGACCGATCACTGTTCGCGAGGTTTTTCGAGTCCTTAAAGACTTATGCCTCTTAGAGCAAGGAGCCGGACTTATCCGGCCTAGGCGTGGATAGCGCCCCAAACTCGGTCTTTCGAATACTAGGGGCTTCACCGAAATTTAAAATTATAGAATTCTATGGCTAAGTGAGAGTGATAAAGCATTATAAGTCCGATGGCCTAGTTTGTTGTGCTGAGCGCCTCCCTAGATGGACCCAAGAATGGGAACAAAAGCGCTCAGGTTTATCCCGAACACCCCAGCACTCGTGGCATGGGGGTAGAAGCCGACGACTTGCATCTCTCAGATTTGATAAACGGCCACACATAAGGTAATATTTTAAATTAACAAATTGTTGCTTAACGCATATGAACAAAGTTTTCAGTGTACAGGATAACAGATGCGAGTCTACTCAAAAATTACATCTTTGGAGCATTCGTCCGCTATAAGGCAGGCACCCTTTAGGACGCCCTTATAATACATCTCGGGCGTGCGATACTCCTTGCCCGGCGGTGGCGCGTCCGTCAAATGCTTTTCAGCGTCCAGCTTGCCCCAGTGCACTTTAGCACAAGCAAGGGCCCGACGGGCACCTTCGATAGAGACGGATCGCTTGATGACCTCAATCCATGGACACGCGTCCACCAGCCGCCACACCAGACCGAAGTAACTCCCAGGCATGGATTATCTAGGCCACAGCCAAACTATGACGCCCTTCATGGCCTGTTCGGCCACCTTGTGGAGTTCGACCAGCTGCTTCAGCTGGTCGCTCAGGGGCACAGGATGTCCGGCCTCAGCATATTGAGACCAGAACACCTTTTCCGTTGAGCTCCCCTCTTCGGCTCAGTAGAATGCGGCAGCATCAGACACACTATGGGGCAGATCGGCGAACGCTCCTGGAGAGCTACGGATTCGGGTAAGTAACAGATAATTTACTTTTATATTCTTGCTTTGCATAAAGAATGCCTTACCCGCCACTATCTTCTTCATCGCCTCGATCTCCTGAAGGGCCTTCTGGGCTTCAGCCTTAGTGGTCCTGGCACTCTCAAGAGCCAAGGCGAGCTCGGACTCGAGCCTTTGAGTCACGCTCCAAACTCTCATGTTTTTCCACGAGAGCCTGGAGCTCTTACCGCACCTCCGCCACCCGCGCCTCCTGCTTCTCTCGCTCCGTGCGCTCCAGGGCCACACTGTTTTCGGCCTTGGAGACCGCCTCCTTCAGGGTCGCCACCTCGGCTGTGGCCCCTGCAACATTTACGTTGGTCCTGTCATTATTTGCAACCAAGTATTTCTATATACATTTACAGAGGGTATTACATACCCTCCTTGTCCTCGAGCTGCTTCTTGGCACGGCCGAGCTCGTTCTCGGACCGCTCGAGGTTCTCCTTCAATGCATTGACCTCCACAGTCAGTGCGGCAGAGGTCAGCAGCGCAACCTGCATTCCCATATTGACATATTTTTTTAGACTCCTGCGTATATCTTTTTAGATCCTCAACTCAGCTTTTCTTTCCGAACGCCGAACTGAGCATCATGGGCTACTATCTATGCAGTAACATTTTTATATGTTTTTGAACACATACCTCAAAGCCTGTTAACAGGCTTGTACAGGCTTCTGTCAGCCCGCTCTTGGTGGACTGAACCTTCTGAATCACCACACTCATAATAGTGTGGTGTTCCTCGTCGATGGAGGCGCCGTTAAGCACCTCCAGCAAATTGTCCGGCGCCTCCGGATGGACGGAGGTCGCCGGCGTCGTAGGCTTGCCCTTCTTATGAAGGCGCCGCCTGTCGGACTCTGGAACCATTGATGATTCCGGAGCAGTGTTCGGCCCGGGGCCGGACTTGGATCCCTCCGGGGCTTTACCCCCTTTTGGCCTGGGGTCTGGGAGGTCGCCTTGCGGCGCCTCCAGGACCACCTCCTCCTGGTTTAGTCCCTTTCGGGACTCCACCTCGGCATCATCCGTAGGGAGAGGGGAGGAGGCCGTCGGAAGTGAAGCGCTATTCACATCCGACGAATCCAAGGAGCGGCTCGTTGAATCGTCGAGCTGAGCCTTGGGCGGACTGCATGATCAAATTCGGCGTCAGGAAATGCCAAATAATGGAGGGGCGTCATAAGGTATTCGGATGACCGGATGCTTATGATTTTGCCAGGGGCTTGACCCTGGATGGCCATTCCTCCCCGCCATCTTCGGCATCGGAGGTATAGTCCGGAAGGAGGGTTCTCCCCTTCTTGGACCCTCTGGCCTCCCCAGTTGGGGCGGCTTTCCTTTTCTTCCCTTCCCCCGTTGGAGGGGGAGAGGCTTCTTCTTCTTCCTCCTCCTCGTCATCAGAGGCAGAGGGTGCTTTGGGGTTGTCGGGCGATGAATCTGACACCACCAGGCGCCGGGAACTCTTTCGAGTCCCCGTGGCCTTCTTCTTGGCCTTCTTCTCCGGCACCACGTGAGGTGCCGGAACTAGCAGCTTCATCAAGCGAGCGTCCGCTGGGTCTTCGGGCAAGGGAGCCGGACAGTTGATCTGTCCGACCTTTTTCTGCCAGTCCTGTTAAGGAGATGGGGGTTTAGATCCCGCATAGAATCAAATCTATGAAAAACAAATACCCCGTGAAGGGAAAATTAAGCTCACCGCGCTGGCTTGGCGCTCGGCGCAGAATCCGCGATCCTCGGTGACCAGAGGGGAGACCTCGAAGCTCTTGAATAGCACCTTCCAGGCATCCCCATGCTTTTTGTCGAAGAGCCGGGACAGAGTTTGGTGCTGGGTCGGGTTGAACTCCCTGTAACACCCACGATGCGGCTGTATCTCCCACGTGACGAAGCACGACTTAAAGGCATAACCGCATGGTGGTTTTGTCGCAAGAAGGGTCATCTTCACACAATCCCATGTAATGAACAAGAATGGGATAAAGAGTTGGCTTACAATCGCCACTTCACACAATGGACATATAATAAATCATACATCATTCAGAGTACACACATAGTCCGACTACGGACGAAGCCAAAAGAAAAGAAGATAACCCAACTGCTAGATCCCCGATCGTCCCAACTGGGCTCCACTACTGATCAACAAGAAACAAAACATAGCAACAACAAAGATCTTCGTTGAGCTCCCATCTGAGCTCGGTTGCATCACCTGCACTGGTATCATCGGCACCTGCAACTGTTGTGATAGTATCTGGTGAGTCACGAGGACTCAACAATCTCAAAACCCGCGAGATCAAGACTATTTAAGCTTATGGGAAAGGAAGGGGTAAAGTGGTGAGGCGGCAGCAGCGACTAAGCATATATGGTGGCTAACATACGCAAATAAGAGCGAGAAGAGAGCAAGCGGAACAGTCGTGAAGCTAGCAATGATCAAGAAGTGATCCTGAACTCCTACTTACGTCAAACATAACCCAGAAACCGTGTTCACTTCCCGGACTCCGCCGAAAAGAGACCATCACGGCTACACACGCGGTTGATGCGTTTTAATTCGGATCTGGTGTCAAGTTATCTATAACCGGACATTAACAAATTCCCATCTGCCTATAACCGCAGGCACGGCTTTCGAAAGATTATACCCTGCAGGAGTGTCCCAACTTAGCCCATCACAAGCTCTCACGGTCAACGAAGGATATTCCTTCTCCCAGGAAGACCCGATCAGACTCGGAATCCCGATTCGTAAGACATTTCGACAATGGTAAAACAAGACCAGCAAAGCCGCCCGATGTGCCGACAAATCCCGATAGGAGCTGCACATATCTCGTTCTCAAGGCACACCGGATGAGACATCCTACGAGTAAAACCAGACCTCAAGTTTCCCTGAGGTGGCCCCGGAGTCTACTCAGTTCGGACCAACACTCGAAGGAGCACTGGCCCGGGGGGGTCAAAATAAAGATGACCCTTGAGTCTGCAGAACCCAAGGGAAAAAGGCTTAGGTAGGCAAATGGTTAAACCAAGGTTGGACCTTGCTGGAGGAGTTTTATTCAAAGCGAACTGTCAAGGGGGTCCCATAAATCACCCAACCGTGTAAGGAACGCAAAATAGGGGAACATAACACCGGTATGACGGAAACTAGGGCGGCAAGAGTGGAACAAAACACCAGGCATAATGCCGAGTCTTCCACCCTTTACCAAATATATAGATGCATTAATTAAATAAGAGATATTGTGATATCCCAACATAATCATGTCCATCGTGGAGCAATCTTCAACTTCACCTGCAACTAACAACGCTATAAGATGGGCTGGGCAAAAGCGGTAACATAGCCAAACAACGGTTTGCTACGAAGGGTGAAAAGGTTAGAGGCTAACATGGCAATATGGGAGGCATAGTAAACAAGTGATAGGTAACGCAACATAGTGATAGAACGAAGCAACTAGCAAGCAAAGATAGAAGTGATATCGAGGGTAATAGTCATCTTTCCTGAAATCCCGATAGGAAGAAGAACGAGTCCATGAAGAAGACAAACGAACGTAGTCGAACGAATCCTCTCAACTCCGGAACGAAACCGAAGCTAACGAAAGAAGCAAACCGGAAAGAAGCATACAACATGGTAAACACACAAGCATAAACATGTCATGATGCACAAACACGTATGATGCATGTCCGGTTTAATGAGGCATGGCATGGAAATTTGCAACAAACAATACTACAAGTTAAGTGGAGCTCAATATGCAACGAGTTGCATATTGACGGAACACCACATCAATTATTTAGTTCTCTCTCGGTTATGCTAACCAACAATATTAAATGTTGTTAAACATGGCAAGAGGTGAGGCATAAGTAAACTAACTATTTAGGCAAGTTTAAATGAGACCGGAAACAACAAACAACAATTCGGGAAAGTCCCCATGTCATTTAGTAGTTTAATGCAAACACAATTTTAAACATTTAAATGTTGTTATCATGATGCGGATGACATATGCAAGTTTATGCAATTTTTATGAAAATGTTGACATGAGCATGTTATGAAGCATTTGTCACTGTGGTGGAATGAAAGGAGTGCGACGGCAACGATAACGAAAATGGTGCCACGGCAACATTCCGGTCCCGGTAGCTCATGGAGATACCGGTGCAAAAGGAAGTGTGACGTGAGCGAGTCATGCAAGATGGTGGGGGTGATCCCGACTACCGGGTTCCCACGGGTTAGTGGCATGGCAAACGAGGAGGAACTTGCACGAAACAAACGGGTACGGTGCAAACATATCGTACATCTCATACAACACACATACATACACGGGCGGTCATCTCATCGTTATACCTTTGAAGCATGCGTTTTCGGAGCGGAACGAGTTTGATGCGGTGTAGATGGAAGTAGACGTTCACGGGTCGTCGTGGGAAGTAGTCGTTCTCGTGGCGGTAGTGGAAGTAGTGGTACACGGCGATGGTAGTTGTACACACGTTGTAGTCGAACTTGACGGAGCCAACGTCCTCGAGGGTAGTGGTGGTACTTGGGGTCTTCGGACTGGCCAGTATCGGTTCTTGCGACGGTAGTGGTACATGGCAACGGTAGTCGAACTTGAAGGGTCGTCAACGTCGTGGGACTTGGCGCATCACCGGGTGTAGTCGTACACGAGGTCTTGCCCGGGGATGGTCTTGGCCTTGGTAGTGATTCGAAACGGAGCCTTGCGGAGACAACCCAACGAAGCATGCTGCGGTTGAAGGGCATGGGTCTTCTTCGCGCAAGGAACAAAAAATGGAGGCGGCTACGGCTTATGCGGTCGCAGGATGCAGGGGTGTGGCATGGAGCTTGACGGCGGGGACTCCGGGCTCCTGGTGGAGCTCCTGGTGGTCGCCACCAACGGAGGAGGCGGCAAGGGGCGAGGGGACCGGGCGCAGGGAGCACCACTCCCTGGCTCGATGTGGAGGAGGCGACAGCGCGGCCTGCGGGGCTGGCTGGCGCCATGGACGAAGGGAGCATGAGCTCGGGGAGGAGGCCGAGCGCTGGCGAGGAGGCGGTGGAGGCCGGCTCCGAGGCGGACAGGCGCGGGTCAACGGGGTGCAGAGGAGGCGACGAGGGGAAGGACTCGCGGCGGAGTGGATGGGGCCACGCGCGGGGTGGCGCTCCTGGGGGTCGCCGACGGCGACGGGTGGCGATGGGGACGCGGGGGAGAAGGAAGGGTGAGGCCTTGGGCGGAGGCGCGTGGCGACATGGACGAACTGGCCGCGTCGCTCGGCGCAGATGAGGAAGGAGGGCGGCATCCCTGGCAGGGGAGGCGCGCCATGGGGTCGGGGAAAATGGATTCGGGAAGCGGCCGCGGCTCGGGAGCCTCTCCCGATCGGGACGAGGACGGAGAGGGCCGAGCGAGGAGACGGGGCAGCGAGGGGATCGCGCGCAGGGAGGAGATGGGGGCCTGGCGCTGGGTTCGGCGGGGGTGTGGTCGCGGGGCTCGGGAGGAGAAGCAGGGCGCGGCGAGGGGATCGGGCGCAGGGGAGGAGATCGAGAGGGAGGTGGGGATCGAGAGGATCGGGCGAAGCCCTTCCTGGCAGCGGGCGTGCGTGTGTGGCGGCGGGCAGGGAACGAGAGGGAGAGAGTCGGGGCCTAGGGTTAAAGGGGTTAGAAGGGCTGTGGGGATTAGGTGGGCCGAACCGGCGAGTTGGGCTGCAAAGCTTCTTCCTCCTCTTCTTTAACTCTTTAGCAGAAAGGAAATTAGAGAGAAGAAAAGAAGAGAGGGTTTGGGAAAGATTTGCGCATGGGGATAATTTTCCTGGACTCGCAAAAATATGCTCGTTCCAAGAAAAATAGAAAGGCCATGATTGAACGATTTAAATTCAAACTCATTTGAATTAATTCAAATGGGTTTGAACTAGGACTTGATAAAAGGAAGGTCCAAAAATGTTCGGATTTTTGGTGGAGCTCCGGAATATGATAAAAGAATACATGGCAAGGTTGGAGACCAAACTTGAAGCAGAAAAGGAACGAAATTATTTTGCAAGTGTGTTTATGGGTGATTCCAAATAAAGAAATATTTAATATAGCTCCCTAATAATATTGAGAGGCTTTAATATGTTATAAAGGGAAATCACAAGTGAATTCCCTCGATTTAAATGGATCGAAAAAATCCATACGATTTTATTTAGTTGAGTTTCAAAAATTAAATGGCATGATGGCATGATGACATGATGCAATGCAAAAATAAAAGAGCAAGCACAAAAGAAACACATGGCGAAACTCGGAATAGCTGGAAGTCTTCTGGAGCTCCGGTCTTGGGGCGTTACAACACTCCACCACTAGAAGAGGATCTCGTCCCGAGATCTAGGATGGCACTGGAGAGAAAACCGAAGAGGAAGAGAAGAGGTAAAACTAAGTTGCTTCTTCGAAAAAAGAGTGAAACCAAAGAGCCTTGAGAGGTTGAAAAGCTATAAATGACGAGTACAATGGACAAGAAGGAATTGAAATCACTCTGGTTGAAACGAGATAAACAAGGAACAAGGAAGATCAAAATCGGACATCACTCCGATTGAAAAGAGATGCAAGACTTGATAAGATGAAAAGAACTTGAAGAGGTGACACAACACTCCGGTTAAATGGATAAGCAAGAAAATAACATGATCTTGACAAAACGAGATGATGGGTCAACGAGAGCAACCTCACAAAGCCTCCGAAAGAAAGAATACAAGATAGATAATTGGAATAACATAATGGAGAAGAAAATGCCAACTTCTGCCACAAATGAGCTTGGAAAGCATCCTTGGAAAGAAGAATTGAACGAAGTTGTTGGAAAATCAACAACGAAAAGCACAAGCTTGTTGTGGGCTTATGGCAAACATCTCAAAATGATCAGGTGACAACCGACCACTAACAGAAACACTTGATTGCTTGAGATCAACGAAGAGATGAAAACTGCTTTTGCCGAGAGGATAGGAGAAAACTTGGATCATTGATAAGCACCACAATACAACCTTCCTTAGGGAAGACTTTAGGTGAAATATGACACAAGATAACTCCAATGAAGAGATTGATGGATTTAAAATACCTCATTCTTGACAACATATGAATCATGAAACATGAAGGAAATTGTCAAGAGTGACATAACACCATCTCAAAAGATAAGGTAGAAAGAATAGCACTTTGAAATGCAAGAAGAAGAATACTTGAACTCCTCAAAACAAAACATGTGTTGGGCACCATGTTTATTTCAGAGTATAGCTTGGCAGATCGTAACTTCGAGAGAAATCTTGAAGAACAATTGAAGAATGAAAAGAATCCTTGATGAACCACCATGTAGAGCCTCCATGAAGAACTCCGGTAATAAAAGGATGATAGAAAGAAAGAGAAGCTGAAAACACAAGGTGAAGCCTTGCGATGATTTAGAAGGAGCTTCATGATGATATAACCGAGAGAACTTGGAACTCCAGAAAGAAAAGATGAACACTAGAACCGAGAATTACTTCATCATGAACAATCTCCGGAAGAAAAGAATTGAATCACCTAGAGGAAATAAGAATAAGATTTATTGTATGCTTATCCTTCATCAAATTAAATTGATGACAAGCAACGGATTTCGCATACTACTTATTCTCATTGAAAATGATTAAAGATAGAGATATAGTGCAAACTTGAGAAGTTATTGATGGAACCACCGGTGGGATTTGGAAACAATGAATGAATTGATACAATAACAACGGAAGAGGAATGTTGAAAGAACCACCGTAAGAAAAGAAAAGATAGCAAAACACCGGGAAGAGTTTGAAAACAAACGAAGATACTTGAGAAATTTAGATACATGAGAACGAAGGGATCATGAATTGATTAGAGAATATTTGAATGATTCACCGGCAAGATTTGTAGAACAAGAGCTGAAGGCTAAGAATGAAGAATTATGACATGATGGCCTTTGGAGGAAAAAAGTGGAAACACCTCATGAAATGCACCGGATGGGTGAAAAGAATTCGCACAATCGAAAGCAATTATGAGAGTATGGTATAAAGCTAGAACCATGAATCTCTGGAAGAACGGGTACAGATTTAAGAGGAACTCTTCTTTGGTCCTCAAAATCCGAGAATGACGATGAGAAACACCACCATGAATTGTTGAGATACTCCGAGATGAAAATTAGAAAGGTTGAACCAATGATGAATTTTTTTTGAAAGATCTTGGAGAAGGACATATGACTGATGAGAATTCAGTCTTACATCAAACTTGGAAATGAATTTGAGAATCGCTCCTGATAATTAGAAGAGTCAGGTAAGATCCTGGGAAAAGACCTGTGGGTTAGGGCCCACTAAAAGATACACCATTGAACAATTGATTGAAAAGGGGGGGATTGCACCGGTTGAATTACATGACTTGAATGAGATAACAAACTCGAAATAGTTAGAATTGATGCAGAGTGGAAACACGAATCTTCAGAGATATTTTCAGCACTCCAGAACAATTGAATAGCAAGCGGGGAATGATTAAGAGATCACCGGCATACGCAAACACTTGAAACGAGGAAGGGAATATGATCAACACCGAAAGCTTGAGTTAATCCACCGGAGAAGAAAAGAGATGAAGAATAATAAACTTGAAGCTCGTGAGCATCTTCACGAGGGATCACCGGATCAGAACATTGATTGAAAAGAGTGAAGAGACTTCACATGAGTAAATGAATACTTGATTAGAATATATGAGTCCTTGCAGAAAAGGGTGGGAGGGCGGGAAAAACAAAGGCAACTTGGGGCAGTTGGAATGAACACCGTTGAGAAAACTTAGAATTGATCTTGCAGATGGGGAGAATGATCGGATCCACTTGAAGAGAAGCACGCCAGTTGGAAAAGAATTAACATGACAACCTCAAAGATCAAGAAGGATTAGCACTCCCATAGAAATATGAGAACACCATTTAGGGAAGTTATGGATTCAACATTTGACTTCGAAGCAACTTGAATACCACATATAAAACAACACAAAGGATTTGGCTTGCAGAATAAGCCGGAACAAACATATGATAGAGATTTCGTCCGAAGATTTCGTGGTGGGGCCCACACGGGCTGGATTGTACAGCACCATCATGTACAAGGCAGTGCACATGATATACGAAGTGTCCCCGAACCAGCATAGCCAAGGGTTCTTTAAGACACAACGAGACCACTGTAAAAACGACCGTGGAAAGGCGGACCACTAGACGTCAAACCCCAAGCTCATATCATGCATCTGTCGAAAAGATATTCTAGGAGCTACTTGAATTCCCACCTATAAAACTCCCGAAACTTTCTGGTTATGCAATCTGGTGTTCGGGATACAGGGGAATCAATATATATCTCACCCAAAACTAACAATTCCTACATCCAAGTTGTATCCATCCGTCAACACATAACCAAGAAACCTTCAGAAATCGTGTACCTCAACCTTCGAAAAGCATCCGTTATACGAGTTATGGCAATACTCCCGAACTCCCGCCCCAGTACTGGGTGGCGTCAAGGTTATCTCACCAACAACTGCATAAAAGAGATTTTCGATGTCGGCAAAACTCAGGTATTCCAGAACTGCAATGATAAAATTATGACGACAACACCTCGGAGCTCAACTCCCCGGGTCAAAGCCACATAATAGACAGGAGGCACCAAGAACAATGTTCTCGTCACAAAACCATCGGAACGATTCCAAGATACCCGCGTGATCCTAAAAAAAATTAGTGAAATTTGAGGCGAGGAAGGACAAAACATCTACGTCAGGAGACCTCACTAGAGCGACGAAGGGACTGAGGAGTAAAAAGAATCCTACTCTCCGATATATATAATCCTAAGACTCAAGACATTTTTGTTCTAGACTCAACAACGCCAGCAAACAATCAAGCAGGGGGCTCCTAAGTTGGGGATGGCTCTGATTACCAACTTGTAACACCCACGATGCGGCTATATCTCCCACGTGTCGAAGCACAACTTAGAGGCATAACCGCATGGTGGTTTTGTCGCAAGAAGGGTCATCTTCACACAATCCCATGTAATGAACAAGAATGGGATAAAGAGTTGTCTTACAATCACCACTTCACACAATGAACATATAATAAATCATACATCATTCAAAGTACACACATAGTCCGACTACGGCAAAGCCAAAAGAAAAGAAGATAACCCAACTGCTAGATCCCCGATCATCCCAACTGGGCTCCACTACTGATCAACAAGAAACAAAACATAGCAACAAATAAGATCTTTGTTGAGCTCCCATCTGAGCTCGGTTGCATCACTTGCACTAGTATCATCGGCACCTGCAACTGTTGTGATAGTATCTAGTGAGTCACGAGGACTCAGCAATCTCAAGACCCGCGAGATCAAGACTATTTAAGCTTATGGGAAAGGAAGGGGTAAAGTGGTGAGGCGGCAGCAGCGACTAAGCATATATGGTGGCTAACATACGCAAATCAGAGTGAGAAGAGAGCAAGCGGAACGGTCGTGAAGCTAGCAATGATAAAGAAGTGATCATGAACTCCTACTTACGTCAAACATAACCCAGAAACCGTGCTCACTTCCCGGACTCCGCCGAAAAGAGACCATCACGGCTACACACGCGGTTGATGCGTTTTAATTCGGATCTGGTGTCAAGTTATCTACAACCGAACATTAACAAATTCCCATCTGCCTATAACCGCAGGCACGGCTTCGAAAGATTATACCCTGCAGGGGTGTCCCAACTTAGCCCATCACAAGCTCTCACGGTCAATGAAGGATATTCCTTCTCCCAGGAAGACCCGATCAGACTCGGAATCCCGGTTCGCAAGACATTCTAACAATGGTAAAACAAGACCAGCAAAGCCGCCCGATGTGCCGACAAATCCCGATAGGATCTGCACATATCTCGTTCTCAGGGCACACCGGATGAGACATCCTACGAGTAAAACCAGACCTCAAGTTTCCCCGAGGTGGCCCCGCAGTCTACTCAGTTCGGACCAACACTCGAAGGAGCACTGGCCCGGGGCGGTTAAAATAAAGATGACCCTTGAGTCTGTAGAACAAAAGGGAAAAAGGCTTAGGTAGGCAAATGGTAAAACCAAGGTTGGGCCTTGCTGGAGGAGTTTTATTCAAAGCGAACTGACAAGGGGGTCCCATAAATCACCCAACCGTGTAAGGAACGCAAAATCCGGGAACATAACACCGGTATGACGGAAACTAGGGCGGCAAGAGTGGAACAAAACACCAGGCACAAGGCCGAGTCTTCCACCCTTTACCAAATGTATAGATGCATTAATTAAATAAGATATATTGTGATATCCCAACATAATCATGTCCACCATGGAGCAATCTTCAACTTCACCTGCAACTAACAACGCTATAAGATGGGCTGGGCAAAAGCGGTAACATAGCCAAACAATGGTTTGCTAGAAAGGGTGAAAAGGTTAGAGGCTGACATGGCAATATGGGAGGCATAGTGAACAAGTGATAGGTAACGCAGCATAGTGATAGAACGAAGCAACTAGCAAGCAAAGATAGAAGTGATATCGAGGGTAATAGTCATCTTGCCTGAAATCCCGATAGGAAGAAGAACGAGTCCATGAAGAAGACAAACGAACGTAGTCAAACGAATCCTCTCAACTCCGGAACGAAACCGAAGCTAATGAAAGAAGCAAACCGGAAAGAAGCATACAACATGGCAAACACACAAGCATAAACATGTCATGATGCACAAACACGTATGATGCATGTCCGGTTTAATGAGGCATGGCATGGCAATTTGCAACAAACAATACTACAAGTTAAGTGGAGCTCAATATGCAACGAGTTGCATATTGACGGAACACCACATCAATTATTTAGTTCTCTCTCGGTTATGCTAACCAACAATATTAAATGTTGTTAAACATGGCAAGAGGTGAGGCATAAGTAAACTAACTATTTAGGCAAGTTTAAATGAGACCGGAAACAACAAACAACAATTCGGGAAAGTCCCCATGTCATTTAGTAGTTTAATGCAAACACAATTTTAAACATTTAAATGTTGTTATCATGATGCGGATGACATATGCAAGTTTATGCAATTTTTATGAAAATGTTGACATGAGCATGTTATGAAGCATTTGTCACTGTGGTGGAATGAAAGGAGTGCGACGGCAACGATAACGAAAATGGTGCCACGGCAACATTCCGGTCCCGGTAGCTCATGGAGATACCGGTGCAAAAGGAAGTGTGACGTGAGCGAGTCATGCAAGATGGTGGGGGTGATCCCGACTACCGGGTTCCCACGGGTTAGTGGCATGGCAAACGAGGAGGAACTTGCACGAAACAAACGGGTACGGTGCAAACATATCGTACATCTCATACAACACACATACATACACGGGCGGTCATCTCATCGTTATACCTTTGAAGCATGCGTTTTCGGAGCGGAACGAGTTTGATGCGGTGTAGATGGAAGTAGACGTTCACGGGTCGTCGTGGGAAGTAGTCGTTCTCGTGGCGGTAGTGGAAGTAGTGGTACACGCGATGGTAGTTGTACACACGTTGTAGTCGAACTTGACGGAGCCAACGTCCTCGAGGGTAGTCCCCATGTCATTTAGTAGTTTAATGCAAACACAATTTTAAACATTTAAATGTTGTTATCGTGATGCGGATGACATATGCAAGTTTATGCAATTTTTATGAAAATGTTGACATGAGCATGTTATGAAGCATTTGTCACTGTGATGGAACGAAAGCGGTGCCACGACAACGATAACGAAAATGGTGCCACGGCAACATTCCGGTCCCGGTAGCTCATGGAGATACCGGTGCAAAAGGAAGTGTGACGTGAGCGAGTCATGCAAGATGGTAGGGGTGATCCTGACTATCGGGTTCCCACGGGTTAGTGGCATGGCAAATGAGGAGGAACATGCACGAAACAAACGGGCACGGTGCAAACATATCGTACATCTCATACAACACACATACATACACGGGCGGTCGTCCCACGGGTTATACCTTTGAAGCGTGCGTTTTCGAAGCGGAACGAGTTTGATGCGGTGTAGATGGAAGTAGACGTTCACGGGTCGTCGTGGGAAGTAGTCGTTCTCATGGCGGTAGTGGAAGTAGTGGTACACGGCGACGGTAGTTGTACACACGTTGTAGTCGAACTTGACGGAGCCAACGTCCTTGAGGGTAGTCGTGGTACTTGGGGTCTTCGGACTTACCGGTCTTGGTTCTTGCGACGGTAGTGGTACATGGCAACGGTAGTCGAACTTGAAGGGTCGTCAACATCGTGGGACTTGGCGCATCACCGGGTGTAGTCGTACACGAGGTCCTGCCCGGGGATGGTCTTGGCCTTGGTAGTGATTCGAAACGGAGCCTTGCAGAGACAACCCAACGAAGCATGCTGCGGTTGAAGGGCATGGGTCTTCTTTGCGCAAGGAACAAAAAATGGAGGCGGCTGTGGCTGATGCGGTCGCAGGATGCAGGGGTGCGGCATGGAGCTTGATGGCGGGGACTCCGGGCTCCTGGTGGAGCTCCTGGTGGTCGCCACCAATGGAGGAGGCGGCAAGGGGCGAGGGGACCGGGCGCAGGGAGCACCACTCCTTGGCTCGATGTGGAGGAGGCGATAGCGCGGCCTGCGGGGCTGGCTGGCGCCATGGACGAAGGGAGCATGATCTCGGGGAGGAGGCCGAGCGCTGGCGAGGAGGCGGTGGAGGCCGGCTCCGAGGCGGACGGGCGCGGGTCAACGGGGCGCAGAGGAGGCGACGAGGGGAAGGACTCGCGGCGGAGAGGATGGGGCCACGCGCGGGGTGGCGCTCCTGGGGGTCGCCGACGGCGACGGGTGGCGATGGGGACGCGGGGGAGAAGGAAGGGTGAGGCCTTGGGCGGAGGCGCGGGGCGACATGGACGAACTGGCCGCGTCGCTAGGCGCAGATGAGGAAGGAGGGCGGCATCCCTGGAAGGGGAGGCGCGCCATGGGGTCGGGGACGATGGATCCGGGAAGCAGCCGCGGCTCGGGAGCCTCTCCCAATCGGGACGAGGACGGAGAGTGTCAAGCGAGGAGACGGGGCAGCGAGGGGATCGCGCGCAGGGAGGAGATGGGGGCCTGGCGCTGGGTTCGGCAGGGGCGTGGTCGCGGGGCTCGGGAGGAGAAGCAGGGCGCGGCGAGGGGATCGGGCGTAGGGGAGGAGATCGAGAGGGAGGTGGGGATCGAGAGGATCGGGCGAAGCCCTTCCTGGCAGCGGGTGTGCGTATGCGGCGGCGGGCAGGGAACGAGAGGGAGAGAGATCGATGGAGAGAGTCGGGGCCTAGGGTTAGAGGGGTTAGAAGGGCTGTGGGGATTAGGTGGGCCGAACCGGCCAGTTGGGCTGCAAAGCTTCTTCCTCCTCTTCTTTAACTCTTTAGCAGAAAAGAAATTAGAGAGAAGAAAAGAAGAGAGGGTTAGGGAAAGATTTGCGCATGGGGATAATTTTCCCGGACTCGCAAAAATATGCTCGTTCCAAGAAAAATAGAAAGGCCATGATTGAAAGATTTAAATTCAAACTCATTTGAATTAATTGAAATGGGTTTGAACTAGGACTTGATAAAAGGAAGGTCCAAAAATGTTCGGATTTTTGGTGGAGCTCCGGAATATGATAAAAGAATACATGGCAAGGTTGGAGACGAAATTTGAAGCAGAAAAGGAACGAAATTATTTTGCAAGTGTGTTTATGGGTGATTCCGAATAAAGAAATATTTAATATAGCTCCCTAATAATATTGAGAGGCTTTAATATGTTATAAAGAGAAATCACAAGTGAATTCCCTCGATTTAAATGGATCGAAAAAATCCATACTATTTTATTTAGTTGAGTTTTAAAAATTAAATGGCATGATGTCATGATGACATGATGCAATGCAAAAATAAAAGAGCAAGGACAAAAGAAACACACGGTGAAACTCGGAATAGCTGGAAGTCTTCTGGAGCTCCGGTCTTGGGGCGTTACACTCCCACAAGCTGAAAGCCCATCGTTGACAGGGGAGAATCTGGCGAAAGAGCATGACCTGGACTACGTTGACAAGTTTAACCTTCCTGCCGATCAGGTCTTTGATGCAGGTTTGAAGTCCGGTCACTTCCGCCGAACTGCCCCACGACAGGCCTGTCTCTTTCCAAGATGTGAGCCATGTGGGGATACCAGATCGGAATTCGGGGGCCGCTGCCCATTCAGGGTCACGCGGCTCGGTGATATAGAACCACCCCGATTGCCACCCTTTGATGGTATCTACGAAGGCGCCCTCGAGCCATGTAACGTTGGCTATCTTGCCCACCATGGCACCTCCGCACTCCGCTTGGCCGCCGCCCACGACCTTCGGGTTGACGCTGAAGATCTTAAGCCATAGGCCAAAGTGAGGCTGGATGCGGAGGAAGGCCTCGCACACGACGATAAACGCCGAGTTGTTGAGGATGAAGTTCGGGGCCAGATCGTGGAAGTCCAGGCCGTAGTAGAACATGAGCCCCCGGACGAACGGGTGAAGAGGAAAACCCAGTCCGCGGAGGAAATGGGGGAGAAATACAACCCTCTCATGGGGCCGAGGGGTGGGGATGAGTTGTCCCTCATCTGGAAGTCGGTGCACGATGTTGTCCGACAAGTATCCGGCCTTCCTCAGCTTTTTGATTTGCCCCTCCGTGACGGAGGAGGCCATCCATCTACCTCCCGCTCCGGAGATGATTGGAGAAGGTTGAGGTGGGAAGTGCAGGCTTGGGCATTGGAGCTCGAGCGCGCAGGGACGAATAAGCAAAGGAAGAAGAAGGCGTAAATGGAAAGGGTAGATTCTTATCCCCTTATATGGGCGGCCGAAACTACGAGCCCCCACCGGCCTAATAAAACTCGCTTATCTCCCAAGCGCCACGGTTAATGGCGCGGTTGGGTTACCCACGCCCGTATTGATGAGAATCCCGGAATAAGGGGACATGATCTCTGCTTTGATAAGACGTGCCAAGGAAACCGCCTCGCTAAACACACTGAGGTGGAACCGTAAAATGAATAAAAGCCTGGCCGTGGCGTGATGTCACGCTGCGGAATACGTCAGCAGATTAGATTGGTGCAAATATTATTCTCTCTACAGTGGCATGTGGAACTTATTTTGCAGAGCCGGACACTATCCTTGTGTTCAACATCTTCTATGAAGTATTCGGAGGAGGAACCCGCCTTGCAATGCCGAAGACAACTTGCGCGCCGGACTCGTCGTCATTGAAGCCTGGTTTAGGGGCTACTGAGGGACTCCTGAATTAGGGGGTGTCCGGATGGCCGGACTATGACCTTTGGCCGGACTCCCGGACTATGAAGATACAAGATTGAAGACTCCGTCCCGTGTCCGGATGGGACTTCCTTTGGCGTGGAAGGCAAGCTTGGCAATACGATATGAAGATCTCCTCCCATTGTAACCGACTCTGTGTAACCCTAGCCCTCTCCGGTGTGTGTATAAACCGGAGGGTTTTAGTCCGTAGGACGAACAACAATAATACCATAGGCTAGCTTCTAGGGTTTAGCCTCTCTGATCTCGTGGTAGATCCACACTTGTACTACCCATATCATCAATATTAATCAAGCAGGAGTAGGGTTTTACCTCCATCGAGAGGGCCCGAACCTGGGTAAAAACATCGTGTCCCTTATCTCCTGTTACCATCCGCCTAGACGCACAGTTCGGGACCCCCTACCCGAGATCCACCGGTTTTGACACCGACAGAGCTATTCCAAATAACTGTTCTACTATACGAATCCGGTTTACTACTCAGAATCATCCAGATTAGTGTCAAAGTTTGCATCGGCGTAACCCTTCACGATGAACTCTTTTACCACCTCCGTAATCAAGAAAATTCCTTAGTCCACTAGTTACTAAGGATAACCTTGACTGTTGTCCTGTGATCCATTGCTGGATCACACTTGTACCCCTTGACTGACTCATGGAAAGGCACACTTTAGGTGCGGTACATAGCATAGCATACTGTAGAGCCTACGTCTAAAGCATAGGGGACGACCTTCGTCCTTTCTCTCTATTCTGCCGTGGTCAGGTCTTGAGTCTTACTCAATACTCACAACTTATAACACAGCCAATAACTCCTTCTTTGCCGATCTATTTTGAACTCCTTAAAAATCTTGTCACAGTATGTGTTCGTTTGAAAGTACTATTAAGCGATTTTGATCTATCCTTATAGATCTTGATGCTTAATGTTCAATTAGCTTAATCCAGGTTTTTTCCATTGAAAAACACTTATCAAATAACCCTATATGCTTTCCAGAAACTCTATGTCATTTCTGATCAACAATATGTCAACAACATATACTCATCAGAAATTCTATAGTGCTCCCACTCACTTCTTTGGTAATACAAGTTTCTCATAAACTTTGTATAAACTCAAAATCTTTGATCATCTCATCAAAATGTATATTCCAACTCCGAGATGCTTACTCCAGTCCTTAGAAGGATTGCTGGAGCTTTGCATACTTGTTAGCATCTTTCAGGATTGTCAGAATGTTCTGGTTGTATCACATACAACCTTTCCTCAAGAAAATCGTCGAGGAAACAATGTTTTGACATCCTATCTGCAAGATTTCATAAATAATGCAGCAAGTGCTAATATAATTCCAATAGACTCTTAGCATCGCTACGAGTGAGAAAGTCTCATCGTAGTCAACTCCTTGAACTTGTCGAAAAATATCTTAACGACAAGTTGAGCTTTCTTAATGGTGATACTTACCATCATTGTCAGTCTTCGTTTTAAAATCCATCTGCACCCAACAGCCTTACGACCATCAAGTGGTTCCTCCAAAGTCCATACTTTGTTTTCATACATGGATCCTCTCTCGGATTTGATGGCCTCGAGCCATTCGTCGGAATCCGGGCCCAGCATCGCTTGTCCATAGCTCGTAGGTTCATTGTTGTCTAGCAACATGACCTCCAAGACAGGATTACGTACCACTCTGAAGTAGTACGTATCCATGTCAACCTACGAGTTTTGGTAGTGACTTGATCCGAAGTTTCATGATCAATATCATCAGCTTCCACTTCAATTGGTGTAGGCGCCACAGGAACAACTTCCTGTGCCCTTCTACACATTAGTTGAAGTGAAGGTTCAATAACCTCATTAAGTCTCCACCATCCTCCCACTCAATTCTTTCGAAAGAAACTTTTCCTCGAAAAAGGAGCCGATTCTAGAAACAATCCCTTTTGCTTCCGGAACTGAGACAAGAGGTATACCCAACTGTTTTTGGGTCTCCTATGAAGATGCATTTATCCGCTTTGGGTTATCAGCCTGAAACTTTTTCACATAAGCGTCGCAGCCCCAAACTTTTAAGAAACGACAATTTAGGTTTCTCTAAACCATAGTTCATACGTTGTCGTCTCAACAGAATTGCGTGGTACCCTATTTAAAGTGAATGCGGTTGTCTCTAATGCCTAACCCATAAACAATAGTGGTAATTCGATAAGAGATATCATGGTATGCACCATATCCAATAGGGTGCAATTATGATGTTCGGACACATCATCACAATATGGTGTTCCAGGCGGTGTTAGTTGTGAAACAATTTCCACAATGTATTAATTGTGTGCCAAACTCGTAACTCGGATATTCATCTCTATGATCATATCATAGACATTTTATCCTCTTGTCACGACGATCTTCAACTTCACTCTGAAATTACTTGAACCTTTCAATAATTCAAACTTGTGTTTCATCAAGTAAATATACTTAGCATCTACTCAAATCATCTGTGAAGTAAGAACCTAACGATATCCACTAGGTGCCTCAGCACTCATTGGAATGCATACATCAAAATGTATTACTTCCAACAAGTTGCTTTCTTATTCCATCTCACTGAAAATGAGGCCTTTCAATCATCTTCCCCATGTGGCATGATTTGCATGTCTCAACTGATTCAAAATCAAGTGAGTCCAAACGATCCATCTGTATGGAGTTTCTTCATGCATATATACCAATAGACATGGTTCGCATGTCTCAATCTTATCAAAAGCGAGTGACTCCAAAGATTCATCAACATGGAGCTTCTTCATGCGTTTTATATCAATATGACTCAAATGGTAGTGCCACAAGTATGTGGTACTGTCATTACTATCTTATATCTTTTGGCATGAACATGTGTATCACTATGATCGAGATTCAATAAACCATTCATTTTAGGTGCAAGACCATTGAAGGTATTATTCAAATAAACAAAGTAACTATTATTCTCCTTAAATGAATAACCGTATTGCGATAAACATAATCCAATCATGTCTATGCTCAACGCAAACACCAAATAACAATTATTTAGGTTTAACACCAATCTTGATGGTAGAGGGAGTATGCGATGCTTGATCACATCAACCTTGGAAACACTTCCAACACATATCGTCATCTCACCTTCAGCTAGTCTCCATTTATTCCGCAGCTTTTATTTCGAGTTAGCAACACTTAGCAACCGAACTGGTATCTAATACCCTGGTGCTACTAGGAGTACTAGTAAAGTACACATTAATATAATGTATATCCAATATACTTCTGTCGACCTTGCCAGCCTTCTCATCTACCCAGTATCTAGGGTAGTTCTGCTTCAGTAACCTTTCCCCTCATTACAGAAGCACTTAGTCTCGAGTTTGGGTTCAACCTTGGGTTTCTTCACTAGAGCAGCAGCCGATTTGCCGTTTCATGAAGTATCCCTTCTTTCCCTTGCCCTTCTTGAAACTAGTGGTTTTACTAACCATCAACAATTGATGCTCCTACTTGATTTCTACTTTCACGGTGTCAAACATCGCGAATTGCTCAAGGATCATCATGTCTATCCATGATATGTTATAGTTCATCACGAAGCTCTTTTAGCTTGGTGGCAGTGACTTTGGAGAACCATCACTATCTCATCTGGAAGATAACTCCCACTCGATTCAAGCGAATGTAGTACTCAGACAATCTGAGCACATGTTCAATGATTGAGCTTTTCTTCCTTAGTTTGCAGGCTTAAGAAACTTGTCGGAGGTCTCGCACCTCTTGACGTGGGCCCGAGCCTGAAATCCCAATTTCAGCTCTTGGAACATCTCATATGTTCCGCGACGTTTCAATATGTTTTTGGTGCCTCAATTCTAAACCGTTTAACATTACGCACTGAACTATCACGTAGTCATCAAAACGTGTACGTAAGATGTTCGCAACATCCATAGACGATGCTCGAGGTTCAGCACACCGAGCGGTGCATTAAGGACATAAGCCTTCTACGCAGCAATGACGATAATCCTCAGTTTATGGACCCAATCCCCATAATTCTTACTATCAACTTTCAACTAAAATTTTCCCTAGGAACATATCTTAAACAGTAGAACTAAAGCGTAAGCTACGACATAATTTGCAAAGACCTTTTGACTATGTTCATGATAATTAAGTTCATCTGGTTATTTAATGAACTCCCACTTAGATAGACATCCCTCTAGTCATCTAAGTGATACATGATCCGAGTCAACTAGGCCGTGTCCGATCATCACGTGAGACGGCTAGTCATCATCGGTGAACATCTTCATGTTGATCGTATCTACTATACGACTCATGTTCGACCTTTCGGTCTCTTGTGTTCCGAGGCCATGTCTGTACATGCTAGGCTCGTCAAGTCAACCTAAGTGTTTTGCGTGTGTAAATATGGCTTACACCCATTGTATGTGAATGTTAGAATCTATATATCACACCTGATCATCACGTGGTGCTTCGAAACAACAAACTTTCGCAATGGTGCATAGTTAGGGGGAACCCTTTCTTGAAATTTTAATGAGGGATCCTCTTATTTATGCTACAGTCATTCTAAGCAAGTAAGATGTAGACATGACAAACATCACATGCAAATCATAGAGTGACATGATATGGCCAATATCATCTCGCGCCTTTGATCTTCATCTTTGAGGCGCGGCATGATCACCGTCGTTACCGGCATGACACCATGATCTCCATCATCATGACATCATCATGATCTCCATCACCGTGTCTTCATGAAGTTGTCTCGCCAACTATTACTTCTACTACTATGGCTAACGGTTAGCAATAAAGTAAAGTAATTACATGGTGTTTTCAATGACACGCAGGTCATACAATAAATTAAGACAACTCCTATGGCTCCTGTCGATTGCCATACTCATCGACATGCAAGTCGTGATTCCTATTACAAGAACATGATCAATCTCATACATCACATATATATAATTCATCACATCCTTTTGGCCATATCACATCACATAGCATACCCTGCAAAAACAAGTTAGACGTCCTCTAATTGTTGTTGCATGTTTTACATGGCTGCTATGGGTTTCTAGCAAGAACGTTTCTTACCTACGCAAAAGCCACAACTGTGATATGCCAATTGTTATTTATCCTTCATAAGGACCCTTTTCATCGAATCTGATCCGACTAAAGTGGGAGAGACTGGCACCTGCTAGCCACCTTTATGCAACAAGTGCATGTTAGTCGGTGGAACCTGTCTCACGTAAGCATACGTGTAAGGTCGGTCCGAGCCGCTTCATCCCACAATCCCGCCGAAACAAGATAGGACTAGTAACGGTAAGAAAATTGAACAAACCAACGCACACAACTACTTGTGTTCTACTCGTGCATAGAATCTACGCAATAGACCTAGCTCATGATGCCACTGTTGGGGAACGTAGCACAAATTCAAAATTTTCTACGCATCACCAAGATCAATCTATGGAGATTCTAGCAACAAGAGAGGTAGAGGATGAGTATCTTCATACCTTTGAAGATCGCTAAGCGGAAGCGTTACAAGAACGGGGATGATGGAGTCGTACTCGTGGCGATTCTAATCACGGAAGATCTGATCTAGCGCCGAACGGACGGCGCCTCCGTGTTCAACACACGTACAGCCCGGGGATGTCTCCTCCTTCTTGATCCAGCAAGGGGAGAGGAAGAAGTTGAGGGAGAACTCCGACAGCATGACGGCGTGGTGGTGCTGGAGCTCGTGGTTCTCCAACAGGGCTTCGCCAAGCACTATGGAGGAGGAAGAGGTGTTGGAGGAGGGAGAGGGCTGCGCCAGGGGAAGGGTGCGGCTGCCCTCTCTCTTCCTCACTATATATAGGGGGAAGGGGGGTGGAGGAGGCTCCCTAGGGTTCCCTAGGGGATGGGTGGCGGCCACAGGGGAAACCCTAGATGGGTTTGGGCGCCCCCACCCCTAGGAAACTTGCCCCCAAAGCCGGGAGGGGAGGCTCCCCGACCTCTCTAGGTTACATGAGAGGGGTTGGGAGGGGCGCACAGCCCCTTAGTGGGCTGGTGTGCCCCCTCCCCTTGGCCCATCAAGTCCCCCAATGCTTGTCGGTGTCGGATGTAGGGTTCCGGCAGACCCTTGAGGTTCAAACTCTGGGGTGCACGCGAAGATCTCTCCTCTACCAACCCACGTCCCAAGGCCTCGCTAAGAATCTAGGATAGCAAGATGAACAACACAAGGGACATGGAGTTTATACTGGTTCAGGACACCATTGTGGTGTAATACCCTACTCTAGTGTGTGGTGTGTGGATTGCCTCAGGGGCAGATGATGAACAATAAAAATGAAGAACATCCTCGTGAGGGATGTTCTTGTGGAGGTGTTGTGTGTATCCACCCGAATCTTGCCCCTACTGTGGTGGCTAGCCCTATATAGAGAGAGGCCCTGGTCCTCTTCCCGAATATTGAGCGGGAAGGGCGCCAACAATCGGCCATTTTGAAGGGGAACATCTAGTACAACTTATCCTGACTAAAGTTGGTCTTTGTTTGTCAAAGTCTCTGATGATGACGCTGTCTTGGACTCCACGGTGACCTCCATCCTGCCGCTCTGCTGGTCTTGGTCTTGTTGCACCGAAAAGGTTGCCTTTGCCTGATGCCTTACCCTGTGCTTGGCCCCTTTGCACCAAAGAGGAAACAAGAACACTGCACAGGCCGGCGCCCGCATGGCCTCGATCGTCATGGCTTGCGTCATGGGTACCTCGTGAGGTACCCTCGCCTTGATCTCTCCGCCTCCTCGCGAGCTTGCCTGGCGAGGCCGCTCCTGAGGAAGCTTCCTGTCGTCCGCCCCGCGAGGCTTGGCCCCTCGTGAGGGTCTTGAGCTTGAGTTAATGAAGATGGGCCGCACCGGGACGCTATTCGAGCCACGCCGCAGGCCACAGGCAAGCAAGTCTGGGGACCCCTGTTCCCAGAACACTGACAGTCGGGGCCTCCGAAACAACTTTCGGTCGTGCTGGTCGTCACCCGGTACTCCCAGAACAATTCTGGACTCCAATACCCTTCGTCCAATATATCAATCTTCACCTCCGGACCATCCCGGAGTTCCTCGGCACGTCCAGGATCTCATCCAGGACTCCGAACGACCTTCGGTAACCACATACTATTTCCCATAACAACTCTGGCGTCACCAAACCTTAAGTGTGTAGACCCTACGGGTTCGGGAACCATGGAGACATGACCGAGACAGTTCTCCGGCCTATAACCAACAGCGGGATCTGGATACCCATGTTTACTCCCACATGTTTCACGATGATCTCATCGGATGAACCACGATGTCGGGGACTCAATCTCCAGTATACAATTCCCTTTGTCAATCGATATGTTACTTGCCCGAGATTCGATCGTCTGTATCCCAATACCTCGTTCAATCTCGTTACCGGCAAGTCACTTTACTCGTTCCGTAATGCATGATCCCATGACTAACTACTTAGTCACATTGATCTCATTATGATGATGCATTACCGAGTGGGCCCAGAGATACCTCTCCGTCATACGGAGTGACAAATCCTAGTCTTGATTCGTGCCAACCCAACAGACACTTTCGGAGATACCTGTAGTGCACCTTTATAGCCACCCAGTTACATTGCGACGTTTGGTACACCCAAAGCATTCCTATGGTATCCGGGAGTTGCACAATCTCATGGTCTAAGGAAATGATACTTGACATTAGAAAAGCTCTTAGCAAATGAACTACACGATCTTGTGCTATGCTTAGGATTGGGTCATGTCCATCACATCATTCTCCTAATGATGTGATCCCGTTATCAATGACATCCAATGTCCATGGTCAGGAAACCATAACCACCTATTGATCAACGAGCTAGTCAACTAGAGGCTCACTAGGGACATGTTGTGGTCTATGTATTCACACATGTATTACGGTTTCCAGTTAATACAATTATAGCCTGAACAATAGAAAATTATCATGAACAAGGGAATACAATAATAACCATTTTATTATTGCCTCTAGGGCATATTTCCAATAGATCAAACTTGTTGCCTCTTGATGAACAGTGAACGTGGGGGTTGGCTAAACGAGTCGAGATGTACGTGGTTGGGGTTGGATGAACAACTCCTGGTGGGGGTTGGATGAATAGGATCCCATGGTAGTAGTAGTACGCCATTGCCGCTAGATGAATAGGACCCCGAGAGGAGGCCGCCACAACCGATCAGGCTAGTTGGGGGTGGATGAACAGGACCCCGTGGAGGGCTAGTTGAATAGTAGCCCGTGGAGGTCTGGATGAATAGTAGCTCATGGATGAATAGTAGCTGGTGGAAGTAGGAGGAAGACGTGGTGGATGAACTGTGCATGTGGAGGGTGAAGGAAGTCGACGGTGGCTGAATAGTATCCCTTGGAGTACGTCACACCCCTCCAATGAACAGGACCCCCGTTTCGACTGTAGTGCTCTGCACAAATCCGTTTCCTTTGTTTTGCGGTATGCCCAACCCCTCCCGATGAGCAGGACCCTCGTTTCGACCGTAGCGCTCCAACACAAGTCCGTTTCCTCCATTTTGTGATACACCACACCCCTCCTGATGAACAGGATGCCGTTTCGACCATAGCCCATCGAACAGAAGGCCGTTTCCTCCATACTGCGGTACGCTAGACCCCATTTCGGCTATTCCGTCCAACCCGATTGGCTCCCATTGAACAACACACATTCCGATCCAGTCTGTTTCCTCCCGATGAACAGGACACTGTTTCTCTGTTCCGACCTAGCCGGTTGGCTGCCCAATGAACATGACGCTGTTGCTGCCGTCCGTTCCCTCTTCATGTACATGAGCCCTGGCCGTACGTATGCGCGAGTGCACGTTCGAGACCCCGCCCGTATGTACGTACGTGGCCATAATTTTTGGCATTTGGCTATACGTACGTGTACACGATTTAGAAGGGACTGACTGAGCTGCTACGTCGGGGGCTCTACTACTAGACGTGCCACGGTTCATCGTTGCAGAGAGACCGATTGACCAGTATGTATGTACACGTTCACGAGAACGCTACGTACACTTCGACCAGGTGGGTCCCGGTTGTCAGGGAGGATAAGGAGGCACTTCCTTGCTTGCAAAGTTATTGATGGTGGGTCTGAGGTGTCAGGGGGAGGATTCATTTTTTTCATGCCTAATATGGAGGCATTTTCCTTGCGTCCGAAGATATAGCTAGTGGGTCCCAGCTGTTAGGAGGGAAAACAATTGTTTCACAAAATACAACTAAGTCAAAATATAGAGGCCCTTCCGGTAGGTCCCTGCTGTGAGGTGGAGGAATCATTATTTTGCACGTAATAAGGACGCACTTCCTTGTTGCAGCCGTGGACGCACCTGTTAGCCTCTCCACGTATAGTCCTCTTTCGATGTAAGTCATTCCTTTACCACGTTGACCACGTTGCACCAAGAGCACCAAGGAAGTGGACCACGACGAGTCCTAGGAAGGGAATGACCCGGACCCGGGGAAGACTCGGCAGTTGTGTCCCATGCGGAGGGGCGTACGAGGGTTTACTGGTTGGCTGTAGTGTGAGGCTGCCAGCGCTGGACAATAGCAGCAGGTCTGGGTGAGTACAGGGATGGCCAGGCCAACGATGGGAGTAGGGTGGGGCGATGAGGCCTGCGCGGCAGCAGAGCCGGCAATGGGAGGCAGGAGCAAGCGACATGACTGGCACTGGTTTGGGCAGCTGGAGCAAGAAGACCAGAGGTTGAAGAAGCACTACGGCCGTTAAATGGACATCGTATGGTCATTGGAGCTGGAATTGTTAATATTGACTAGCCCTCAGCCTTTCCACGTACAATCCTCTTCTGATGGATGTCGTTTGTTCACCATGTTGACCACACCGCGCCGAGAGCACCAGTGCGGTGGACGACGGTGTGGCCTAGGAAGGGAATGACTCAGAGCCAGGGAAGACTCGATAGTTGTTCCCCCCGTGGTGGGGAGTATGAGGGTTTACTGGTGCGGCTGACATCGTCGGAAAATCATAGGAGGTGTGGGTGGGTTGAGGAATGGCCTGGCTAGCAATGGAGTAGGGTGGGGTGGTGCGGCCTGCGCGGCAGCACAGCCGACCACGTGAGGAGGGAGCAGACAGTCCCGCCGGCGCTGGTTTGAGTGGCTGGAGCAAGAAGAGCAGAGATTGAAGAAGCACGACGGTCATTGGATGGACATCCAACAGTCACTTCTCTCGTGTGTTGACTAAGTTGACATGGCGCTGCATGTGCGTCAACCTTTTTTTAGGAAAGCATACGCATCAAACTATAGTTGGCGCACAAGTCAGCCTCAAATTTGTGGAAAACAGCATACAACCCATCTGCCATTATTTCTAATAATCTACATCCCATTTGCTAATTCTTAAGGATTTTTTGGAGCCCACTTTTTGGTAGCATTACAGCCCATATTGTGGCCACGGTTAAAAAAGTATACAATTTTTTGCATATGTCGATGCGATCCCAATTGTTTTTAATCCCAAAATTTCGAGTCACATTCAAACTAATTTGAAAAATATATCAATATAAAATCCAAATAATTGTCCACAAATAAAAATCAATGGAATTTAAAATCTTGAAATGAAAAAAATTGAAATTAATTCCCGGCTTGATGTGTTTTAAGAATGTACAGCCCATTTCTCATTACTGATAGCCCATTTTCTGGGCAAGCCAAATGAAACTCTCCTCATCGTGAAAGATATGCAGCCCAGCAGGGCTGACAAAGCAAGTAGGCCTCGGTTGGCTATTTCTTTAAAAATAGTAGAACTGGGCTAGCCATTTTGAGCAAGAAAAAAACACAACTAGGCTCATCATGTGGTAAACATAAAATAAAAACCTGGCTAGACAAGCAACTGCCCCCACACAACCCCGTTGTTACCCTGATCTCTCTCTAAAACTAGTATAAATAACAATTGCTTGTTCCTAAAAAAGTAAATAACAACTATGCGACCTGCTGGGTCCCTGGTGCCAGCCTCTCATTGTGTAATTCTCCCGTTTATTGACTACATTGACAATGGCGTGGTCCCCAGATCTCTAACCATTAGGAGGAACCATTTTTGGGGCTTGTAATAACGAGGCACTTGCTTGCATACTGCCACGAACCTGGTGGGTGCCTACTGTCATCCTCTCCATGTACAGTCATCTCCTTGTTCCTCTCGGTTGTTGATGACGCTGAAAACGCTAGAGGGCGGAGCATCGCGCATGGCGAGCAAACTAAGGGGGTGGATGACAGTGAGGCCTTGGACAGAACAAACAAGGAGTCGTGGAAGATGCACCAGTCTCTTCGTAGGCGGAGGGGAGTATGAGGGTTGACTGGTTTGGGTGCGGGTGTGTGTTGGGGTTGACGTCGTCGAAGAATAACAGGACGTGTGGGGGAATAGAGGGAGGAACTGGTCAATGTTTGAGGGTACGGTAGGGTGGTAGAGGCGTAGCGAGCCGTGGGAGGCAGGAGCAGGCAGAACCGACATGGTGGTTTGGTTTGGGTGGCTGGAGGAAGAAGACAAGAGATAGAAGATACATGACATATGTTGGATGTTAATCCAACGGCTGGTAGGAAGAATCCTTTGTTGACTAGTAATTAAGTTGACACCACCTTCGATAGGCTTTTTCCTCCTGGGTCCCAAATGTCAGAATCCAAATCTATCATCGTCATGCAACCTTTCTTTTGAAAATTTACAGCACATTTGGTGTGCTAGTTCAAAATTAGTTGTGGGTGCTGGTGGGGGCTAATCACTTGGGTTCTGCAATGCACATGAGCCTAAGCAGACGGCGATATTGATGTTCTTTCCCGTGGTTGGGATTTTTTACAATATTTCACGCTTAATTAAACAAATGGGAAGTCATTTGCCTTGTTTCAAAGATAATATGACAGCCACAGCCGAGTTGAAAAGGGCAACAACATCTAACTCCAGCTTACAAACTGTACAAAAGCACGAGGGTTAATTGTTCATCAGCTTTAGACAAAACGCATATTGAAAAGGGCAACAATATCTAACTCCAGCACTGTTTTCAGCAGTCACAGTCGAATGGATCGGTCACGTCCATAGAATGAACATCCTGGGTCGTAAAATTTACTGGATTAGGACCACAAGATGTTGTAAATAAAAGCCAGACATGTTGAGAAGCCCTTTTGTCCACCTGAAACTCCTTTTTTTGCTCTTCGACATACCCATCCTTCAAAACCATGCTGCTGATAAACTTAAGCCTGATAGATAATAGTAACCTCGCATTCAGCAGGAAGAATGTGACAGATCTAGTGGTTGTATGGTTGGCTACATATCGTTCCAGCGTTATTGTCTTCAATCAAATGTCATTGGAACTGAGAAAATCCTGGTGCTTACGAATCCACCGATTGGTTATAACTTTCTTACCCCATCCTGTTGCCTAAATAGACATGAAGATTGAAAATAGTTAAGGTCTCAAAAAAGAGTGTCGAAAGAGCAACAACTGAACCGTTAATTCCAGTACACTATATGCGGGCTTCCAGTGTGCATGAAATTATCACCTTTATATACAACTTCTCCGGACATGGAAAACATTTCAACAAGCCAATAATCTTGTTCACATCAAATGTATTCATTTGGATATATAAGATCTTGATAGAATCCAGCACCATTGATAGGCTATCCATGGAGAAACTCTTCATTGAGCATAGAACATAAGATTAGTACAAAATGTGTACTCCAAGATGATATATAACTTATTCTCAGAAATTTAAAATGCAGCTTATGGTTACAAGTGCAGATGATAATATACAGTACGTGAAGAACTGTGGAGCGAAACACCATCTTGAAATGAGCACAGAGATCATGTATTACACCCAAGGTCTCCAGTTTAGGCACAGAGACGATGGTTATTTGCGACGGTGAATAACTATAATCAACGATCAACCTTTGAAGTGAAGGGGCATCTTCGATGATGAGCTGCCTTCCGTCAATAGAAATTCCAATTCTTATAAGGTTAGGCGACTTTATTTGGACACAACCGATTCTAACTATGAAAACAAGCACCAAGCACTCCAAGGCAGGGCAACTGGAGTGGATGATGTTGTGCAATGAGGCCTCCAATATACGAACCCACACAAGTGAAAGTTTTTTGAGAAATGGGAGTTGAAGGTTTAGTACCAGATTGTCTGGTAGGTAGCACATCGTAAAGGTGGCGTGGGAGAGGAGGAAATCCGCGAGATGGACATCGGTGCCGAGGGCACAAGTACATGGCGTTCAGTATCTCGTAGGTGATTTCCTAGGGAATAGTAGAACTCAAGCAGCTGTAGTTCTATGAGTTCAGGGGATTTCAGCCAGGTGTCCACCGTGCAGGGCATGCTATGCTTTCTCAGGTAGCATGACGGGATGCAAAGGATTTGAACAAAGCCCTGGTGGCAGGAGATGATGGCTCTGGGGAGTTAAAAATCATTAAAGAAAGATAGCTGACCATAGTCGAGATTAAGGGGTGCGGTGCGCCATAGAGGGTGCCACCGAGTTGAGAGGACCTGGGTGCGGCAGCAATCCTTGGTGGGGAGAATCGAGATGATCTCCCCAAGGATGGCATCCAGGAGATCGCTAATGTGGTCCACCCAAAATTCTACGGGTTGTTGGGATCCGGTGGGGGTGTGTCGGATATCGGGTTCCGGCAAAACCCTTAAGGTTCGAACACTGGGGTGCGCACAAAGATTTCCCCCTATCGAATCTCGCTCTCTCAGCCTCATCGCGATCCCTAGGCTTAACTAAACGAAATTACAGCACAAGAGACACGAGGTTTATACTGGTTCAGGCCACCATTTTGGTGTAATACCCTACTCCAGTGTGTGGTGGTGGATTGCCTCTTGGGCTGATGATGAACAGTACAATTGAAGAACGGCCTCCTGAGGCGAGGTGTTCTTGTGTGTTGTGGTTGGTTCTGATCAGGGTTCGATTGGTCGATCCCTTCTATGGTGGTGGCTAGTCCTATTTATAGAGGCCCTGGTCCTCTTTCCCAAATATTGAGCGGGAAGGGATCCAACACCGACCATTTTGAAAGGGGACATCTAGTACAAGCTATCCTGACTAAAGGTGGTCCTCGTCTGCCAAAGGCTTTGGTGATGACACCATCTTGGGCTCCACAATGACCTCTTTCTTGCCGTCCTGCTAGTCCTTCTCTTGTTGCACCGATATGGAAACCTTTGCCTGATGCCTTGGTACTCCGTGCCTGCGCTTGCCTCCTTAGCACCAAAGGGGAAACTAGTACACTGTGCGCGCTGGCGCCCGCCTAGCGCCCGCCTGTCCTTGGTCGTCATGGCTTGCGTCATGGGAACCTCGTGAGGTACCCCCTTGCATTGATCTCTCTGCCTCCCTCGTGAGCCTGCCTGACGTGGCCGCTCTTGAGGAGGCCTTGCGTCATTCGCCATGCGAGGCTTGGCCCCTCGCGAGGGTCCTGAGTGCTTGGCTAGTGAAGACGGGCCGCATTGGGCCGCTGGTGGAGCCACACTACGGGCCGCAGGCAGGCAAGTCTGGGTAACCCCGTTCCCAGAACGCCGACAGGGTGGGCTCGCTGCTTCTCCCCGCACTCCTAGGTGCGGGATCTACAATAGGCGTCACCGCTGGCGGGAGCCTCATCTTTTTGGCGTTGGGGTCAGTCAACTCCATTTTCCTCAAGGGCGTAGCGTCGAGCTCACAGATTTGAGAAGAGTAACGAATGGCGAGCCTAGTGGTAGTGTGAGTGATGAAGAAGGGGAGCTGGGGGTTTTCTATTGTAGTGAGGAAGAAGGGGAGCTGGGGTTTTTCTGTAATAGTGAGGAAGAAGGGGAGCTAGGGTTTTCTATAGGAGTGAGGTGAGGAATTTGGGTGTATGAGTGGAGCGAGCTGACGTGAGGTCGGTGGGAGTGAGGAGGAAGAAGAGCACCCAAGTTTTTTGAGGGGCGGTGTGCTGGGTAGCGCCTCTCATTAAATAAATATATGGGCTTTTGAATTGATTTTATTATTTTACTAGAGTGGATGGGCTGTTTTGTCTTGGGCCCAGAGAAACAATTACTACTAGTACAGTAGAGACACTCTACAGCTACCCAGAAAAACAATTACTACTAGTACAGTGGATACACTACCGCTTCTGGCTCCTTTGATGTCATCAAAACGTCTCCCTCTACTGAATGTCGTTTTACTTTGGTTCATCGACATGCGGGCCATGCAGCACGCGGGACCCAATGCCATCCACCAAATTAGAAGGCGGTATACAAGCGGAGAGTCACCCCGGTCATAGCGCGGCAGTAACAAGCCGTCATATCACAAAACCCCACCTCCCCATAGTCTAAGTTTGACAGACGAAGCAACCATCATTTCACTCTTCGCTGAATCCCCTTCTCCCTCACCGTCTTCAAGAAAGCCAACACTCGCATCTGCCATTTTTCTTCTCTCCCAACGAAGGGAAGGTAAGCACATCCGTGATGTTGGTATATTTTGTTTCAGAAAAAAAGAACTTTTGCAAAGCAGTAACTGATCCTCACTCTCTTTTTTGTTTCATTGTCATTGCGATTGTGTTTTCCTTTCAGTTATCTCCTAGTATTCGTTAGTTTCATGATGGACCAAGGAGAACCAGGTAAAGATCTGCTAATGTTGGAGCAGACGCGAGAGGCTAATCCCCATGAGACAGAGAGCTCCAAAAAGATGGAGGCAACCATTGAGCCGACCCCAGATACGCTCAAGGCCAATACTGAGATGGTTAATGCCCCGTTTGAGGTTACAGCCCCCATGGTCCTACAGGAGCAGTTTTCCCCCCTTCGAGGATGTGTCCCCTCTCCCCCCTTGAGCTGCCCAAGGTGATTTTCTTCTTTGCCGATCTTGATTGTGGTTTTTCATCTAAGTATGTGGTGATAAATAATGCAAAATTTTATTAGCTTCGATGCCATGCTACCTTTGCTGTCATGCATAGTTTTGACTCTACATAGTGGTTTAAATAACTTGTGTTTCTTATATTGGAAAGTAATTCAGAATTTGTTTCTGTTTCAATTAGAGACCTGATGCAGACAAGGATTGTGTGGTTGTACATGTCACTCGCTATGAGGTGGATGACCTGAATATACACACTCGAAAAACAAAGTTCTTAGGCCGTTGGATCCTGGAAGCGATTTGCACTTATACCAAAGTTGAGATGTATTCCAGCCTCATTTTTGTTAGGCGTGTTGTTCAGGGTGTGCTGAAGCACAAGAAGTTCAAAGCTACTCATTCATTTGTGAGGCATACAGTCTTTGTCAAGCTTACGTAGGAAGCTGATGTGGGATGCCTCCACAAACAAGTTTATGAGTGGCAAGGCCACAAGGTTACTTCAGGAAGGTTCACAAGATCGAGTTGCTGCCGAATGTCCTCGATGATGTTCATGGCAAGGTCCATCTTGTGTCCATACCAAATTAGATCGAGGCATGAAATAGTTTCCCCAGCTAGTGTTTAAAAGAAGTTTGGACTGTGTCTAATAATCCGAACCTTGCCTATCATCGAGCCCTCTAGGCTAGTACTTTGTTTGAATCCATCTATGGGAACTACTGCTACTTTTGTGTGCCCGTGAATAATGTGAGAACCATCCTAATTGTTGCCGAAACAGATGCCTCCTCACTAGTTTTTTCATTGAATATGTCATGGTAAGACATAAGTTGTCACGATTTATCATATGAGTAGTGTGTGTTTGATGAAATAGAGTACTTGTTCGACAACTGTGCACCGACATATACATAGGGTACATAAGGTTGGTTAAGTACTTGTAAACATTGTTGGTGCTACCACACTTGTAAGAAGTTGTGCAAAAACGACATATTGGCTCAGCTCGCTTCAACACTAGAAAAGTCGGCTATTGACCAGCTAACAATCAATAATCTGTTGTCTGACATATAAGCAAATATGTATCTTGTTATAGTGGTTCATGAAGTTAACTCAGGCTACAATGTAAATTCCAAATGTTCACACGCTAGTCCAGCATTCATGTGGAACATTCAAATTAAACTCGGCTTCATAAAATACTTGAAAAACATAAGTTAAGCAATTTTATACATCTCAATGATTCATAGAACATAAAAAACATTTACTAGTTCACAGCAAAAGACAAAGTTGTGAGAAGGTTTACAAATCAGGAAAAATCAAGCAAGGCTTCTCTGAGCAAAGGGCCTCCCTAGGCAGGCTTTAATTTCCTGGAGTTCACTCTGGTTTTCCTTGTTGCCACCATCTAGGGTTAGGTTCTCTCATTCCAGAATAAGCAATTATAATTGTGTCCTCAGTTGGAATGCCGAACTAAACCATGTAGTGTACTGACCATCTGAACTTCTTGTGCAGTTCCACTAAATTTAAGCATCGCTATTTGCAGAAATAAGCAGACCACAATGCCTTTGTCTGCACACCTGTCCGAAAAACCTTCGTGCAGCCGTGCCAGCTAGTCCTGTGTCCATGGATGAACTTGGGGGAAGTGCATTCCCGACTAGGATCCAGTTGTTTTCGCTCGTCCCTGCACTGCAATCAGGAACTAAAACGTATGAATCAACTTCTTTTAGATTGCGTTGGTCATTCTACCTAGTGACTACCAATGTAGGAATACTTGGAATACGGGTGGTTAGACGACGACAACAAGGAATAGCCATCTCATTTTATCTAGTTCTACTAAAACTGAGGTGTGTACTTTTGACTGTGTAGATAGAAACGATATGGAGACAAACATCCTTGTTTGTGCAAATATGAAATACAGTTATTTAAACAATGGCAGTTATTTGCAGTAGCATATGATTAATAGCCGCATCTATTGTGCTATAATTGGCACTACATTAACAATATGAAAGTGCACTTAAGTAAGAAGTAGCATCACATCACATCAACACTGCCACTAGATTAACATGCAGAACAATAGCATTAGTATTACTGTCATGAGAGTACCACATGGTCAGTAAATGCGCAATCAAATTTGTGCAGTTCCACTGGGATGAAGCAATGCTAGCGGTGTGATATTTAAGTGTAACTGCAAAAACACCATTCATGGGAAATAAAGAAAGACGGAAGCACTTCATAAAATTGTGGTGGCATTGCTTCAATTTATCGACGGCACTAGACCATTATTAATGGTGACATTAGGTGACATTGCTTCAATTTATCAACGGCACTAAACCATTACTTAATAGTGACGTTAGGTGGCATTGCTTAATGCTTCATCTGATTTTACATTAATGGTAGCGATATGACCGTAGGGACAACAGGGGCATAAAGTGGTGAGGCAGATGTTGTTGCCGAGAGTGGCAAACACTCAGGCATCATGTCTACATTTGTCCTATTTTTATCTCCTCGGTGACATTTTCCTACGTGAGCACATGAAACCTAGACCTGCTCGTTCTCATTTGCATTGTCCCCCAACACCCCTGACTTTCTTTCCTTTTTCGACCAAGAGAGAGGTCCACTTACCCCCACACTTCGCCATTCACCACATTTTCTTCGCCTTTTCAACCAAGGAGACCAGTTGGGTAGCCAGTATCTACTACTTTTCCCCGTTTCCTCTTAGAACCAAGTACTAGATTCATGCCGCATATTTCCCACTTTCTTCCCTGTTTGAGCCAACTCTTGGATTCGACTGTATGAACTAGCTTTACCTCTAATAATAGTAAAAGTCTAGGTGGCTTTGGAACAGCCGACGGAAGTAGAAAAATATCCACACACAACCACGTGGGGAGCTGGGGCTGTAGAGCAAGGCATGTGGCTAAGACGGTGTCGGGAGGCTGCATCTTGGCTACAATACCACATGGAGGAAGAAGGGGTCAGAGGCCCTCCCGAGCTGGCGTTGTCTCGGAGAGAACAGAACGGTCACCGATCAAGACACGCGGGCAGCTGTTGGTCACCGTCGACGATCGTGTGAACAATGCACCTACACCCCTGCCCTGGTCGAGGTGGTCCGGCCGGATTTGTCACCAGCCGTGAGCAAAGAGAGAGTGTGGCCAGCAATGTCTTGCTTAGATCTGGAGAGCATGAGAGAGTGAAAGAGAGGAACCCTAGTAAAGCAAGCGCTGAGGCTCCTGCTTATATATATAGTGCAGTGATTTTGTTGTACCAACCGTTATTAAATTGAATATGCACGGACCACTATTTTCATTTAAAGTTCAAGTAAAAATAAAACTCGATCAATAACGGGCCACCGCTTCCAGGTCGCACTAACAAATCACCACGTCCAGGACGCACTATGTACTGTATCATTCACGTGCGGTCCCCGACCCTCCATCAAGTTGAAAACTAGACTAGTCAAAATGTCAATTGGGATGCCTCTTTGTAAACAAATGCACTCCTAGCTTCAAAAAAAGCGCTCCAACATGTACCCGTGAGTGGTTGTGAGAGAACAAGTTCGTGCGTGCACCGCTTCTCTTCGTGAGAGTACAATATACGACGCCCAAAGAATGTTCGCCACAAGGGTAATAGTATAAGTGTGTGACGTGTGAGTTAAAATAAAAGGTGCGTGACGTCTTCTATTTTTTAGAAGTTCGGAGGGTAGGGTGTGAAGAGCACATATGTGTGTGATGTCTACCTACAGATCGATGGTGGGAGCGCGAAGACTCAGGAGAGTCGTGACTCGTGAGGGTGTGTGTGTGCGTGAGAGAGAGGGGACATGATCAATGCGGTGCATGTGTCTGTAAATCATATCTGACAAACATTTGCCACAAGCCGTTTCCTGACGAATGCCGTAAGAACCGTCAGATCGGCATCCGACAATGCAGTTTTGCCATGGCATTTAACAGAACGACCACTCCTCCGACACACAAATCTTCCACGTGAGTGTTACAACTGCCGTATGCTCCTCCCCCCGTTCCAAAATGTAGTGCATATAGCTTTATTGAAAATTCGAACCTCGCAAATTTTTACCGAGTTTTCGTATACCAAAATGCACATATAGAATACCCAGTATATATCATTTCATTCATCTTCAAGAGGTAACTATAAAGATGGGGGAGGAGTGTACAAAGAAAGACCGTTGTATCACCTACAGCAATTTCAAACATCCTTTGGTGTGGAGGAATATCATAGGAACTCTATATGATATGATTTTTATAGGATTTTTTCCTTTAGAGCCAATTGGTTCATAGGAATAGATTCATATACTCCACATTTCACAGGAAAATAAACATGATATCATTTTTATACCTTTAGAGCCACTTGGTTCATATGAATGGATTCCTATACTCCCACAATTTCAAAGGAGAACAAAAATTAGCATATATTCAATTGAAAAAGTTCCTATGATGTGAACCAAATGACATCTATTTTCTAATCTCTCCTCATAGGAATTGAGATACATGTCATCTCTAGATTCAGTAGAAAAGTTCATATCATGCGAACTAAATGACATCTCTTTTCCAAACCCTACTCACAGGAATTGAGATAGATGTCATGTCTTTCCCTACAACTTCCATGTATACACCTTCTATTCCTAAATAGCTAGTACGACCCACTAGTAGCTTTTTTCCTGGACAAGCAACTATGGCACAAGAATACGTCGTGCATGCAAGTCATAAATCACATTGTTTTTGTACTCTATGCATGCAAGCACCACATTATCAATTCATGCATGTTACTCATAAGTTATTTCTTGCATTCGATTTTGTATTGACAATGTATGTGCTGGTCACGTGCACACGTATGTAGTTCACATTCGCATTTTTGTTAGAAATGTCATTCTTTTAACTGCAATTCATTTTTTCTCTTTATAATAAAATTTCATTTTAAGCATACATTCACTTCCCATTAGTTATAGATGTTTTTGGAGGAAATTTTAGGCATTGTTTTGAGTAGCAAATTTCACGCGGCCGTGGGTATATCAAAACGCGGGACCCATGCGTCATTGCCTTTCGATCGAACCTACGCCCACAATTTTTTATACGTATATCTGCACTAGTCCTTGAACCCAAAATGTTGCCTCGTTCCCGTAAAACCAAGTGGCCCACCCGTATTAAGGTGTCGACTCTAACTCAATCCCTCTCCCACTTACTACGGTGTGGCCCCGCACGCCTTAGTACTCCTGCAAACCCTACCTGCCGCACACATCATCGGTTTTCTTCAAGTGGTTGAGGGAGAAGCGGATTTTGAGTGGATGCTCCTACCCTAGGGCGCCCTAGGTAGCTTCAACATGCATCATTGGTTTTCCTTTTTATTTATGATCTTGCGCCTTAGAGTGAAATGATGGTTGCTTCGTCCGTCCAGCTTAATGCGGGAAAGGTGGGGCTTTGTGATTTGACCCCTCATCGCTCATTTACTACTACTGTGGTGCTACGACGGGGGTGCCTCCAAGTCTAAGCGACTGCTCCGAACTGTAATTTGGTGCATCACATATAATACATATATAGCTAATTAAATTCTCAACCTAGAACGATGTGAATACCCTGTAAATCGAGACGTGGTAAGTAGTAAAATTGAGGGGATTTTACCAAGCGGTGGGTGGGGGAGCATGGCCTATCATGTGATCCCATGTGTCATGATTTACCAAGGCGATGCGCGTCCCTCTTGAGGCAGAACAATGGCAGAAGGACACGTGGTTTTCTTGAAGGATATGATGGCAAAGCGGATTCAGCGAAGTGTGAAATAATGGTTACTTCATCCGTCTGGGGGAGGGTGCAACATTGTGATTTGACGTCTCATTGCTCATTACTACTACTGGGGTGCTATGACTGGAGTGCATCCCCCCGATGTTCTGCACTGTTATTTGGTGCATGATACATTGACTTGGTTGCTATATGTCCCACATGCCGGCAAGAGGAAGTATAGAGTTCATGAAAGCGAGCATCTCCAATCTTTTAGTACGGCGGAGGAGTACAAGACATGGCTTGGTTTTTGCTTCTTCGCGCGATCCATCGATACAAACCCGAACTAAAAAAGGCGAGGGCTGGTGTTTTCCCGCGTGACAGGCCAGGGACTTTGGCATAGTTTTTTCGAGGCAACGAGGCAGGAAGGGAAACAAGCAAATAAAGGTTGAGCGACTTAGTTTTGGGAAAATCTGATTTTACGGAGTACGTACCCACTATGGAGGTAGTACTACTTACTACTCCCTCCTTTCCGGTTTATAGGGCTCATCTAAAAAAAATTGTTTTCCCGTTTTATAAGTCACAATTCTACTAGTAGTACTTACCATCACATGTTTGGATTTTGAGGTGCATTAAATCACCGGATTCAAGCAGTATTAAGAGAAAACTCACCAATGCATGTAGAAGTTCATGGAAATTTACTGGTCATGCATGCATTCATGATAATTAATGCATTGGTAAATATAACTTTTTGAGAAAAAAGAGTGTACTCATTAAGTACTTGTGCAAATTACCAAATTAATTCCAACACTCACCATCTACCTTGGTTGGAGAGATTTTTAAATTGAGCCATAAAATTGAAAAGGAGGGAGTAATAACATAGCCTAGGGTAGCTTGCTACACCATAGACTCCAAGGAAATTGTTGCAGTACTACTCCTATGTACCACTATACTACTCCTACTAGTACTAAAAGACATATATTTCAAATAATATGATAATCTCTCTAACCAAGGTAGGGACCAGGAGTATATATACGTAATAGAGGGAGTAGTAAAATTTTCTCCTCGTCCTCCGAGCCACCACGCGTGTGGGCGAGGGAGCGGGCATAGGAGTAGTTAGCAAGCTTCTCCTCGTCCCGTGACTCTACGAGCCATCGCGCCCATGGGCGGTGGAGAGGGTGTACTAAGCAAGCTTCTACTCCTTCTGCGAGTTGACGGGACACATCAAAAGTAATACTCCCTCTGTTCCTAAATATTTGTCTTTTTAGAGAGTTCAAATGGACTACCACATACATATGTATATAGACATATTTTAGAGTGTAGATTCACTCATTTTGTTCCATATGTAGTCACTCATTGAAATCTCTAGAAAGACAAATATTTAGGTACGGAGGAAGTACAGAGCATCTCCAGTGTATAGAGCCTTGCCTCTAAGGTAGGCCCCACATGGTTTACCTCTTCTCAAATGAAAAAACCACGATGTATAGAGACTCTAACCAGCCTCTAAGGTGGACCCTAGCAGAAATTTAAAAAGTATTGATTAGCACCACATTTGTCCAATCAGTACTATTTCTCTTGTAGTCCTACTTTCTTATGCTTCCTAAGGCTGACAAGTGGGACCAGATGGATTGTTACATTGTTAGAGGCAGCCTCTAAGGTTAGACGCAAATCTAGCCTTTTTTTGTTAGATGCAATTCATGTAATGTATAGAGGCCTGCCTCTAAGAGGAGAGAGAGGGCTTAGAGGAAACAAATAACATACAATGTGCCTACTTTCCGGTCTATATGACTCAATTTGAAATCCACATTGTATCCATAATAGATGCTGAGTGGTGGAATAAATTTGTTACTTCCATAGTTCGCAAAAGTACTGAGCATGCGATATGGTGAAGGGAGGGAGTACGATACCATTAGTACTACAATTCTTTTGGAAGGGTTGTAGTAGTCCCTCCCATTCACATGTTCACATTTCAAGCTTCAATAGAAATGTTGCACGCAAGGATTAAGAGAAACCTCAGCAATGCATGTACTCCATCAATCCATATAGGGTCTAAAATGAGTTTTGGAGGCTAACTTTAACCACATGTTAGAGCAATAATATGACATCCAACTTACACAAATCTTACCATCAAATTCATACGTGGTCATTATACTGCTAACACATCCATGCATTACAATTAGTACGTATATACGGTAGTAATCACTCACTATATAGTAGTCCTAGTAGTACTCTACACTACTACTACTACTATGAGGCCATCCAACTGTGCCCCGATAGAAGACCGCGGACACCGATTATTCGTTCATATTTAAATTTGTTTTCACACAGCAAAATATCCATGAAAACAACACATGGCAATATTTCATGGCGAACCAGGGATTTAAATATGCTGGGAGGGGTGGGGCTGGGAGGGGCTGTTTGGATCTTGTCCAGGGTAGCCAAAACATTGGCGACCCTTTTTTCCACCCGTGCCTTTGCCACCGATAAATGAGGAAGAGCTCGGGTGGTCATGCGTTGGAGACGAGCTCGCACAAGCTGTGCTTTTTCTGTCCCACCACGCCACCCAAGCCGGCCGCAGACCGACCGGCAACCCGCAAGTTACGCCATCCAATCGTAGCCGCACACATTCTGACAACAACTCAACAAACCGGACGAAATTCATGCAAACACGGCGATATTTCATATTAACAATGACAAAATTCATATAAACTACCGGATTTTCGTATAAACATGACGAATTTCATTACATTAAAATTCACTAAGCGGTGCTACTCCTGAACAACACATGTATAATAATACCTAGCTTAAATGGTCGCCGCGGATCCATTTGTTTTCCTCATGTCCGGCAACACAATCACCAGACTGTCGGGAGCCCCGGAGGTATATGCTTCAGCGTAAAGGATGGCTCGCTTTCCTACTTCACAACTGACATCGTTGGCTGATGCCCAAGATGGAGTTTGAAGGGGGCTTCTCTGCTTCTGTTGAGCCCATGCAGGGTTGACGAAGGTCCTCGCAACAGAAGGATCTGGCAAGACACGTGTTGTGTATGCCAGCATCGCCTAGGAGGTGGCCTTCATGGGACCCAAGCGGTGGCAGCCTCCCATGTTCTACTTCGCCTTGATGATGGCGGCATACTCGGAGGCGCTGGCTGCCAACTCATCGCTCTCCGTGCACCTGGATTCTATCTCTGCTTGCATGGCACAACCACAGGCATGGGAGTCCCGGCCACAGAAATGGAAGACGCGGTCACAGACACGGGAGGCACGGTACGAGGCAATGGCATGGACGGCAGTGACGACGCCTGTGCTTCCCTCCGTGTCGGCACCAGCTCGCCGCTCCTCGTCGAGCTGGCCTGGAGCGGCAATTTGCTGAACCACACGCCGGCTTGGAGGGGCTACTGGCTTCGTCGAGCAAGGGGAGGGAGGTGGATCAGTGAGGTGCATAGCTCGTATCCGGCGGGCCACCCAGCCGGCTTGGATGCCATATAACTACTCTATGTAAGCCATTGTAAGAGTGGAGAAAATGGTGAAGGAGGAGATAGGGGAGCGACGAAGGCGTGTGATTCTTGGTCGGCGTCCGGCCTCATTTAAATAGGAGATTAAATAGATGGCGGACGGGAGGAGCTCGGCCGGCATTGCGTTTAATGTCGGCCCGGTCATGAACGGATGTGTGTCCAGAGTGGGTTTCTCGGCTTCCACACGGGTTTCATGGAGGCGTTTGAATCCGACAAGGAGGCATGTTCTGCCGGGCGTGCAGTGAGCGGCACACTCGACTCTGACGAATGACACCGCGCCGTTCTTCCACTGACATGTGGGCTCGCTGGGTACCTGGCCTGCATGTCAGTGACCCAATGCAGGCAGTGCATGACAGAGGAGCTTTTGGTGGGCCAGGGCGGTCAGAAGTGGGCATTTCATAAACCGATGATTGTTCATTGAGTGTGACGTAATCTAATTCATGTAGGTTGATAAGCCTACTATATAATGTAAGAGAATTTTAAAATTTTCATATATATGTTGATAGCCCGTTCGATACGTTGTGATTCATGAAGACCACTGCAAACATCAATGTTCTCCTTATCACAGATGAGATTGATTAATACCCGTAACAATCCATGTCCTTAACAAAGGGTGCATGCACGTATAGGTTGAGTGTGTGTCTTGCGTCATGTGTTGTGTGCATGCAGGCGTGCGAGTGTTGCGTACGTGCATGTGTACATTTCAGTGTTGCATGCATGTGTGCATGCGTGCGTGGGTTCGTGAGTGCATGTGTACGTGTCAGTGTTGCACGCGTGCATGTGTGCGTGTGTTCGTGCGAGTGTTGCGTGCGTGCATGTGTACGTGTGAGTATTGCATGCATGCATGCGGGCGTTGTGAGCGTGTTTGTGTGCATGTGTGATGTGTTTGTATTCACCACAGTGGCTCATGCGTGCATGCAATAAAACAGTCGGCTCAGCATATCATCACAAGGCGATTCTTGTCCGCTATGGTTAGGGGGCGCGGAATGCCAACCAAAGGTCTCACGACTTCGAATCCCGACCGACCAGTAATTTATTACCATTTCCGTCTTTCATATACGCGCTGATGGGTGGGCCCTACGATAATGTGCGCTGGTGAATGTGGACCATTTGACTGGTCAATTGATCGTGTCATCAACAAATTACGGAGTTGTATGGTGAGCCAGTGACCGTATGATCACCATAAAATGTATTTTGTTAACAAAATATAGACTCAAACTACCATTTCTTTCTTTCATATACGTGTGACAGGTGGGCCCCGTGGTTACACGCACTGATGGTGCAACACTAGTTGTGCCACGTGGAATGTTTGACTGGTCAATTGATCGTGTCATCAACAAATTATGAAGTTGTATGGGTGAGCCAGTGACCGTATAATCATGACATGTATTTTTTGAACACAATACAGATGCAAGCGCTCATATATACGCGCAAATACTCACCGCTATAAGCGCACACACCCTACCCCTATGAGCACCTTCGAGAAAGTGAGATAGCATATTTTACGAAGTCACCATAGGTGCCTCGTAGTTGAGGGGAACGTCTCCTCCCAGTGAACGCACATCGCCGGAAAATACTGGAATTAATCCAGGATAAATGCGAGCATAAGGACTTTAACCCTGGTGGGCTGGGGAAACCACTGTCCTCCTAACCATCGAACCATAGGTTGGTTAGCACCACAAAATATATATGGTGACCATGATGATCTTATTCTGAAGTCCAGTGACCATATCGTGCTTTCTCTTCAAATACAATGACCATAAGTGTCGTCAACAAAATACAAAGCATGCATCAAATACAATGTCTGTCAGTGACATCAACAAAATACAGAGATGTGTCGTGAGCTAGATACCGTATGATCACCATGAGAATGTATACGATGACCGTAATGAGCATATTCTGAAGTCCAGTGACCGTATAGTGCTTTTGCTTGAAATACAGTGACCGTCATGTGTGAATGTTTCAGGGGCGTGCATACTTTTAGAGGGCAGAAAGATAGTTTGTGTGCGTACGTGAAAGTGGTGTAGAGAGAGGGGGTCTCCGATGGAGACAAGGAGAGATATGCCCTTTTTTTATCTTCCGCGTGACTAATATTTTAGGAGAAAATATAAACATTCACAATGCAGAACAAATATTATTGGATTTACCATGCAATTAAACTTTGTACTACTGTATATGCTTACCAATTGTGTGTGGGGTGTGGTGGGCACATCATTTCTAGTTGTGGTGGGTCAATGTGAGGACTCATGGGTTGGTTCCATCCTGCACCACATAGGTTGGACCGAGACGCATTATACGAAGACCCATGTGGAGGACTCGGTGTACAAGACAAAGCTACCAGAGTCATGGAGGACTATATCCCCACTGATGATAAGCCGGCTATATATGATTTGTAACCCTAGGCCCGAGTACGTTATATAAGCCCAGGGGCTAGTTCGTCGATAGTATACACACATGCACAATGTCTGGTATTCACGTGTACATTGTACACACCCCTATCACAAATATAAAGTACCAGGAGTAGGCTTTTTCCTCAACTGCAAGGGCCTAAACTTGGGTAAAACTTTGCCTCGTATTACTATCCAGCCTAACAGTTAGGGATATCCTACTGAATGATCTGGTGGAATCATATCAGCCAACTACTAAGATAGAGGTGTGGGGGGGGGCAATATGTGTGACAGAGGCCTAAAGATAATGTGCGTGCGGGAGACACGTAGGGACATACATGTGCCTACAGAGGGCTAGTAGAGACCGTGCGTGTGTATATATGCATGTGAGAGACATAGTGTTTTCCAACTAAGATTAGTGAAAAGAGTGGTACATAGTAGTAAGAAAGAGAGGGAGATATATAGAGAGTGCGTGTGAGACACCCCGGGAGAGATTGTGAGCATGTGTGTGAGAGAAATGCAAATGTATATAACATGTGTGCACTTATACATCAGGTAGAGAGATATATAGCGCGTGTGTGAGAACGAGCGAGGCATAGTGAATGTAGGTGTAAAAGGCGGTTCTACGCATTAAATTAAAATATAAATAGCATTATTATTTTTGGATGATATTATGAATTTTGAAATTTGCGTATGAACGAACATCGGTCTATCAGACACCCATACTCTATTGAATTCTAGCATGTGCATGCATTTATTTCATATTATTGATCCATAGAGTGAGAGTGGTTTGAAATCCAGACAATGCATTGCTTTTGCAATTCATATATAAACATTAATCTTCAGGATATCGCTTATCGTTATCGTCTCGGTCAACTAGGGATTAGAGATTAATCGGAAATCGACCAATTAATCGAATTTATCGATCGACTATTAATCGGATATTTTTTTGCAAATCTCACATTCCCAACACTAAAATACGCTATATTCAACAACGAAACAATATTTGATAGAAATGTTACCTTGATTTCTAGCCTTTGAATCCTCATATGATGACAAATAAAATAGGACAATATTACATATTTCATAACAAGGTCCACAAAACATAAATAAACATAGCTTCTGCAAACATAGTTATATGAATAGGTCTGATTTATTAGTAGATTCCTGATAAATTGCTTGTCAGAACGATAAATCGGTCCAAAAGATAAACGGCAAAGATAAGGCATAATCTTATCGGTCACCCCTCGATTATCGATAACTCGAAAGATTAATCATTGAATCGGAAGATTTCTTGAACAGTGGTTGTTAGTGTGAAGCACTTTATACATTTGTCACTTACATGGATACATTCCAAATTGCTAGCTACGAAATAGAATACATGTTGAATTCAACATATAGGGGGTTTCAAAGATTCGAATTCATAGGAAGTGCATTCACCTATTTGAATCTGAGATAATGGCATTTGTAAATCAGATCTAAAAGGGGGCATCAACCTTTCTTGTGCGTTTGAACATGCTATACATTCATCCGCATGTCTAGCTATTTTTTTGCAACCAAGGAGATTATATCTGGAACCATGCATGAAGTGAGGTAAGTTGCGTAATTTTTTAATATATAGTCGTGTAGAATATGTACCCCCTCCATTCCAATATAATCGTAATTTTAGGATTTTCAAGAGTCAAGATTTGTGAAGTTTGACAAATCCTGAAAGTTCAATTCAAGAGAACTGAAAACGTTAAAGCTTCTGCTTCCAAATATTGAATGAAGCGGAAAATAAGCCTCTGGTCACCCGAAACCACGTGAGACTAATGTTTGGTGGTAGGAAATTACTGTCCTGACTCTTACCCCTATAGCCTATCAGCCCGATGTCCAAAGGTCTAAACCGGGGTAGGTTTGTAACTTCACGAAGACACTAGTCTCTACCACCTCCGAGAAGCATTCATACGCCATGAGCGCCTATACACCCATGCGCTCGGCTGAAATCTATCCCGGCCACCATTTGGGACACCTGAGTTATTGTCCTACCCCCGACGCACAATATGTCCAAACTTTTACATGGGGGCAAAGTTTGTAACTTCCCCCAAATTTCAAACAAGCACGTCCCAAACCGAAACATTGTTCCCCTTAGTTCCCCCTCCCTTCGTTTCCCCGTTCATATTCCGTGGGCTCCAAAACACCCTCTCCACCAGCCGCGAAACCCCACCCTCCGTTGTCCTCCACCCCCGTCGCGCCCAATCCACCGCCGCCCTCCTCCATCATGCCAAGCCGGTACCCCGACGTTGTCGTCCAACGCAACCGCAACCCCAACACCCTAAAGGACTTAGCAGCTGAAGCCGAGGTAGATCTGCCTCCATGACACCGAGGCCGACGTGCGCCGCACCAGAACCACTTCGACAACACCGTCCTACGCCTCACAGCTGCCGCTCCACTAACGCAACCGTCCACCGCACTGGCGCTATTCCTGCTACACCGTCGTTCACCACCTTGGATCTGGTTCCCTGCCGCCGATAGACGGCCACCGCACCATACTCAACAACTTGGCCATGGGTTCATCCAACGCTCCGCCGTCCTCCACAACTTCTTGCTTCTAATGAACCACAAGAAGATCGTTGGAAAAATAGAAGAAGGTCACAACACTGCTAGTAGAAAGAGGTACTTCTCTTCCCTTATTCATGCAAATCTTATGTCTCTGCTCACACCGTATTCATCCCATGAAAGAAACTAGTTGAGTGCTTCTTACTGCACCTTCTTCATGATACTAAATGCACAAGGTTCCTCCCATTTACTATTTCACCTTAGCTAGAGGTCAGTAGCCCGCTTGGATTTCAATTCAGGGTTAGTTGATTCACAATTAAAAGAAGCAACACCCGCTTAGGCGTGCGGAGCACCTAGTCCGCCTGTTCATTGGGCAAGTGGCGCATCAATGTCTATCATAGGGGTGTGGGGTGCAGGGGCTGCTTGTGCCCGATCTAGAGGTTGGTGGGGCTTGAAGGGATGGCCGGGGCGGTTCCAAGCACGATGGTGAGGTGAGGTCAGGGGAGGGCGGAGGCAGGGGACTAGGCCGATGGTCGCTGGCATTTCGAGGAAGATTGTCAACACTAACTGGCTAGAGGTAGATGAAGGCGATCTGCCCGTTCTTTGTACATCGAACGGTGCAGAAAAAATGGAATAGCCTATTTGTTTTGAGTTGATTATTATTTTCATAGGACCACACCTTATGGTGTGCTGAAGGAGCATCTGCATTTCCCAGCCATCCCTCTGGTCATATTTCAAAATCCAAGAATCTAGTAATTTTGTGTGGCTTGCATGTTGTAGAGCTATCTTATGTCTCCCGTCATTTATTTCTCACCGACCTGCTATCTGGTACTTTTACACAATACTACTTGTTCACACACTTCACCCATACCCACACTATTGTTTTTTATGCATGGGTATTTCAGACTCTGACACAGTGTTGAAGAATACACAAAAGAAAAGGCAAAAGTCACTCCAGTGTAATTCGAAGATAAGCACTAAGCGTTTCAGTGCTCTAAAGGGTGTAGTGTCAGCAGATGGAGACAGTAAACGTAGCTCTATTATTGATGATCTCAATTTCCACAGACAACCATCCCTGGTGCTTACTTTAACTTTGTGCTGTCAAATGTGGTTGCATGTTGCATATGGTGTCTAGCTTATATTGCTTCCAATTTGGTTAAACTGCATCTGCTTACTTTACACATTATACCTTTGATAATGACATGCCTTCCATTTTTGATACATACTACATATGTCTATTAACCATGTTCGTACATCAAACTAGTGCTCTTTTGTATCCATCATCAATCACTTATGAGGCTCACCCCAGTGGGTTAGCGTGAGATGCGCTACTCGTTTAAAGAGTGCAGTGTCATCCTCCCCACATGATTCTCAAGAAACAACAAGGCTAAACGAAGATAGTCAACGTAGCTCTCTATTTGATGACCGTAATTTCCCACTACAAAAAAAGACACATCTGTGACATTTTGGGCCGAACCAAATTTTTTCTGTCATACATATGACACTTCTATGACGATAATTATGACAAAACCCGGTATCATCACAGATGTGGTGGGCTCTTACTTCTATGACAAAGAATCATGACAGAAAACGGGATTTTCATCCTGGGCGGGCTGGAGACGTAGCTGCATGACATTCTTTGGGCCATCCATGACGGAAAAAACCGTGGTAGAAGCGAGGGCGAGGAAAATTTCGGGGAGTTCCCGGTTACGGTGGGTGGTCGGGGACCGAGTGATGCGCGTTTCTCTCGTACACGTACACGTGTGTGTGCGAGGCGTTGGGTCTAACTGAAACCGAGTGAGGCGTTGGGCTCTAACTTTACACGAGCGATTGGACTGCAGGCTACGCGTTACTGAACCCGAGCGATCAATTCCTTCGCTACTGCTGCTAACTGAAGCTGATCGATGCTGCCTCTCTGGATGAACAGTGAGTGTTGCGAGGGGGGGTGGATGAATAGTGAGCAGTGGGAGTGGATGAACAGGACCCATGGCGTTGCCTCTGGATGAACAGGACCCCGATCGATCGATCCGGTTGGGGCTGGATGAATAGGACCTTGTGGAGGGCTGGATGAACTGGACGACCCCGTGGAGGGGTGGATGAACAGTACACGGTGGAGGGGTGCCCATGGAGGGGTGGTTGAACAGTAGCCGGTGGAGTAGCGCGCGATGGAGGCTGGATGAACAGGAGCCCGTGGATGAACAGTCGCAGGTGGAGTCATGTTTTGCGGTACGCCACACCCCTCCTGATGAACATGACCCCCATTTCGACCGTAGCGCTCCAGCACAAGTCCGTTTCGTCCGTTTTGTGGTACGCCACACCCATCCCGATCAACAGGACCCCCGTTTCGACCGTATGAGGTCCGTTTCCTTCATTTTGCAGTACGCCAGACCCCTCCAGATGAACAGGATCCCGTTTCGAACATGGCCGGTCGAACACAAGCCATTCTGCGGTACGCCAGGCCTCGTTTCCATCGTCTGTTCCGTCCAAGCCCTCCCGATGAACACGACCACGCATACCGTTCCGACCCAACCGGTTGGCTCCCACGCGTTCCGTTGCCTCCTGATGAACATGACGCATTCCGTTGCCTCCCCATGAACATGACGCATTCCGTTGCCTCCCCATGAACACGATGACGACGCTGTTTCTCCGTTCCGACCGAGCCATGTACACGAGCCCTGGCCGTACGTATAGATGTGCAAGTAGGCGTTCGTGACCCCGCCCGTATGTACACATACGTGGTCATATTTTCTTTCTTGCACACTGGCTGCTGTACGTACCTGTACATGCTACGTGTGCACCTCTACTACGACACATGCGCGCCTTTACATCGACCAGTATATATGTACGTACACGTTCGCGACCAGAATGACAAAGCTACATACGCTTCGACCAGGTGGGTCCCGACTATCAGGCGCTTCCTTGCGTGCGAAGATGTAGCTGGTGGGTCCCAGTAGTCAGGGGGGTGAATCGTTTTTTTCGGACGCACTTCCTTGTGTGCGAAGATGTAGCTGGTGGGTCCCAGCAGTCAGAGGGGCGAATCGTTTTTTTTTCGGACGCACTTCCTTGCGTGCGAAGATGTAGCTGGTGGGTCCCCGCAGTTAGGGGGAAACGTTTTTTTCGCGAAATAAGGTGGCCCGTCCGGTGGGTCCCTGCTGTCAGGTGGAGGAATAATTATTTTGCACGTAATAAGGAGGCACTTCCTTGCTGCGGCCGTGGACCCAACTGTCAGCCTCTCCACGTACCGTCCACTTTAGATGCATGTGGTCGTTGACCTTGTTGGCCAGGCCGCGCCGAGAGCACCAGGGCGGTGGACGACAGCGAGGCCAAGGAAGGGAACGACACGGAGGCAGGGAAGACGTAGCAATGGCTGCCCACGTGAAGAGGAGTACGAGGGTTCACTGGTTCGGCTGCGGTGTCAGGCTGCTGTCGCCGCAGAATAACAGGGGTGTGGGTGAGTAGAGGGATGGCCTGGCCAGCGGTGGGAGTAGTAGGGAGTGGTGAGGACTCCGCGGCATCACAGGCGGCCACGGGAGGCAGGAGCAGGCGGCACGACTGGCGCTACTTTGGGCGGCTGGAGCAAGAAGACCAGAGGTTGAAGAAGCACTATGGCCGTTTGATGGACATCATACGGTCACTGGAGTATTAACTAAGTTGACAAAGCCCTCCGTCCCTATCAACTTAGTAGCCCCACAAGTCAGCCACCCACTATGGTGGGTCCTAGCTAGTAGGGGCTATTCATTTTTTGTGCGTAATAAGGAGACACTTCCTTGCATGCAAAGATAGCTGGTGGGTCCGACCTGTCAGCGAGGGGCACATTTTTTCGCGAAATACAGAAGCCCTTCTGGTAGGTCCCAGATGTCAGGTGGAGGAATCATTATTTTGCGCGTAATAAGGAGGCATTTCCTTGTGTGCGTCCATGGACCCAGTTGTCAGCCTCTCCACGCACAGTCTACTTCCGATGGTGTCGTTCGTTGACCATGTTGACCACGCCGCGCCGAGCGCATCCAAGGTGGTGGACGACGGCGGGGCCCCGGACAGCAATGAGCCAAAGATGGGAAGACGCAGGAGTAGAGTCGTAGACGGAGAGGTCTACGAGGGTTAACTGGAGGTGTGGAGGGGTGGAGGGATGGCCTGGCCAACGGTGGAGTAGCGCTTCATAGCGAAGCGTGCTAAGTAGAGCTGCTAGCAGCAGGAGGCGGGAGGTGGTCCCGGCGGCGCTGGAGGAAGAAGACGAGAGATTGAAGATGGATGTCGGTCGTTGGGTGTAAATCCAACGGCTAACATGTCAGAATCATTTGTTGACTAAACTGACAACGACTTGCATTGGCTTCGACCTATTGGCCCACATTTCAGCCTCCAAAAATGTGGCATGTATTCAACCCATTTTTTCAGAATTTACAGTCTTTTTTTTGCGCGGTAGAATTTATAGTCAATTTGATTTTTTTTGAATTACAGCCATTAGCTGGGCTGGGTGAACAAATTATGTAGCGTCCATGCGGCCCATTTATTTTATTTTCTAAAAAATTACAGGCCATTTGCACTTTCTCGAAATACACGATTTTGCTGGGCTGATTCTAATTATAATGTTGGGTTGGGCCAGCAATGTTATCAAAAAATAAAAAGGGGTTGAGCATTTTGTTATAAATATATTTAAATAATAAGTGGTATTATTACATTCGTCCTTAAATCTTACCAAGCTTTTGTACACAATCACTAGGATATTCGTGCCAAAACAATCCAGGATTTTATTGTTAAGAAATTATTTTTATAAGTCAATAAGATGTGGGATATTGTTTTCTTACATATGTAAGTATCTGTTAAATATATGATGACAATAAAAAATAATATATAATAACATATAGAATAATTTAAATATATATAATATAGTTATAAGGGAAACATAAGTTGGACCTGGCGTTCCTATTCTTATATAGAAAAATAGAACAGACCTCTGCGTTTTCTTCAAAAAAATACATAAATTGGTCTGCCAATATTCAGGAAAAATAAAACCTCAGATGGGAGGTCCATAGGCCGGTCGATACATGACGACCCTCAAGAAAATACAAACAGGCCTATGGACCTCCCATCCAAGGTCGTGGGATGCGCATGTTAAAAAAGAAAGCCTAGACGGAGCAGCCCAAAACCATGTCCAACACTTGCCAAAACTTCATCCTTCGTTTTCTCTGTGTTTAGCACACTCGACATTGTGTGGGCATTTTGACTGTGCATCATATGAAGATGTGCTATGCATGAATGTTGATCAGCATGATATTAACTGGCTGGTATTTCCATTTCCCACCATGAATAAAACTTCCAACATGATGTTAACCCTGTTTGAAAAGGCCGTGTTAATATAAATGCTCTTCCTCTGAAAGTTGCAGTTTCTTATCTGAAACTGAACCTGCAGTTTCTTATCTGAAACTGGACTTGCAGTTTCTTATCTGAAACTGAAACTTGCAGTTTCTTCTCTAAGAATCACATTGTCTGCACTTTTATACTCCTATGAAACTACATTTTTTAAGGGCTAAAAATAGATCTCTAGAATTCATAAAATACTTCATATGCTCAATACTACAAATCAGAAATTCAAAAGACATTCATATCTGAAAGTACTCTCAAAATACACAACACAAAACACAAATGACAACCTGCAAATACTGACAACCCTAAGCTCCTCCTAACAATTCACAACCTGCCCAACTATTGGGCTGGGGGGGGGCAGTCCCCTCCTATTCCTCGGCAGCAAACAGCCGCCCCGTGAGACAATATGAACAGCGAGGGAGACGATGGCGGGGAAGCATCATCAGGCCAACTGCTTTTCTCCTCTTGCAATTGGGTTTGGTCGACAAAGACTCCACGGGCTCGCTCTGGCAGGACACCCTCAAAAACGGCACCCTGTAGATGCTCGATCCTTCAATCTCTGGTGGATGCTCCATCTAGGATCGATACTCCCACCACCGCTCCCTCACGATCGGATTCGGTGAATCTGTTTGCTCCATGGCCCAGAGGAGCAGCTCTATGTACTCCGGCGCAACTCCCTCCAGGAGTATCGCCGCCTTTTCGCTCTGTTGCAGATATTTGGCCATGGATGTCACCGTCGCCGCTAGTTGGTCCTTGTTGTCAAACCAAGACTGTATCTCCAACATCCTAGCTAGCTTCACAGGATCGCTGTTTGCGATCCTCGCGTATCGATTGTACTCCTCCATCGATCTACTTCTCCACAACACCTTCACTCGCCGGCGGTGGTCTTTGAATGGAAGAGGAGAGGAGCAACGCTGGTTTTGGATTAGAGCAGGAGAGGAGCGACGCTGGTTTTGGACTGGAACAAGAGAAGAGGGGCGGTGGTTTTGAAATGGAAGAGGAGAGGAGCGGCGTTGGATTTAGATTGGAACATGAGAGGAGAGGCGGTGGTTTAAGAGGAGAAGAGCGGAAGAGCGGCGCTGGTCTTGGAAGTATTTTTTTGTTGTTTTGCGTATTTTGGATAAAAGTTTGACCACGTACTGTATTTGACAAGAAAAATGTGAATGCATGTCACCAAAAATTGTATGGTTTGGTTCGTATCTGAATGTACTTGCAAATTATATTATTTTTGCAACGTATAACATATATTTTATGTGCGAAAATCATGGTCAATTATGACCCAGAATAAATGGGAGATTAGTTAATGTGGGGTCGATTTCTTTGAAGGGTAAATTGATTTTGATTTTGATCCAGTCACAGTGCGCCGGCCCTCTCGTCCAATCCTAAATCGCTACCGCACACTCCTCTCCCTCTTCTCCATTGCAAAACCACCTCCTCTCCTCTCCATCATCTCCATTCCAAAACCACCGTCTCGCCTCTCCCTCTTCTGATCTTCTCCATTGCAAAACCACCTCCTCTCCTCTCCATCATCTCCATTCCAAAACCACCGTCTCGCCTCTCCCTCTTCTCTATTGCAAGACCACCTCCCATCTTCCATAGCTAGCACCGGACCACTCAGAAGAACATCTATGGAGAGGATGCACCAGCGAATCAGGCAGATCGCCGGTGGCGACCAGGCAAAGTTAGCTAGGTTGAAGGAGATCCTTAGTTGGTTTGACAATGAGTCGGAGATTTCGAAGTGGTGCGGGCCATGTGGCAATGTATGGAAAGAGAGAGACGGTGGCGATGTACATGTACTCCTCGGCAGCAGTCACGCCGTAGTCCTCCGAGTTCATCGAGTATCTCCTCTGGGCGATGGAGCAGACAGATTCGCCCAAGGCGACAGTCAAGTGGAGGTGGTGGGGGTACAGGTCGAAGGTCGAGCACCCAGAGGATAACAAATCGATCGAGTATGGTGTGCCGTTCGCGAGGGTGCAGAGCCAGCCGGAGCCACAGGAGTATTCGTTCTCCCACCGCAAGGGGAGGCCGGATGGAGCGATGTCGCTTCCCCGCCGTTCTCCATGGTTCCCTCGATGCTCGCCTCGTTTCAATGGCGGCGGTAGGGTTTAAGGTAAGCTTCGCACTAACCTAATCTTCCACCTGCTCATGCTTACAATCAGTGTGACAGCTAATGAAAATCATGCTTACAATCAGTCTCCAAGTACTACGCCAATGACCCTAAAATAGCTCTGGATCTTAGGGTCAAACTTGTGACACAGTGTACAAATAAAGAAAAATAGATTGGTGCTTCTTTCAGAAAAGAGTACTCCCTAGAAAACTGCCAATATAAGCTACTAGTATTTGGTTAGAGGATTTGCTGCCGAGAAAGATCCATCCACAGAGAGCGCCACACATCCCACTGGTGGTGGTGGATGCAAATGCGTGCATGTAGCATGGTTGGTGTCGGTCATTTTTACTTGGCACACCTCGCACTCTGCATATATGCCGGTTCCATACATACATTTGTGCAGTTCCACCAAAATGCAGCTGAATAGCCCTGTTTTCATAGATAATGAAAAAGCATGATTACATTATAGTGGCACTAGTTGATGAAACACACAAAATAAATAGAAGAAAATAGTGGGATAGTATCATAGTATGCCATGCTGCGAGGGCGAGATGGGCCCTACGACGCCTCATACGGTACGCCTCATACTGGACATCGTCTCAAGTCTCCCAAATACACCTTCTGCCAGTGATGAACATCAGTGTATAGCGGTAGTACAAGGAGGCGCCTTGAGACATTCAAATCTCTATTTTTGTACATATCAACTAAAATTAAGCACCCCGGTTTGCAGAAACACTTAAACATTACCAATGGGACTAGTTGATGAAACATACATTAACAAAGAGAAGCACTTTCTTTATCTACATTGGAAATGAAATGATAGAGATGACACTCGCTCTATTTTAACTGTATTATTACTTCATTTTATCAGTGACACTAGGGTCGAGCAGGTGGCAAACAAGGTGTGCCGTGCGTCGCAAGGATGGAGGCCGGGGGTGCTTAGACTGGGATGCTAAAGTTGGCTCTTTTAGTCACCAACATGGATGATTCAATTCATGGGACCTTTTGGTGCAGTTCACCTAAAATGAAGCAATGTCCCCTGAGTTAGCAACTTCTTCTTCATTTTTTTAAGAAAGGGCTCCAGCCCTGGTTCCATTTCCATCAGAAAACGAAACCCACATAACTTCTTCTTCATTAGTTGAAATAAAATTGAGCAACATCAAGGTTGGTTGTGAAGCTCCTGGAATGCTCAACTATAATTTGGATATCATTTGTGCAGTTCAACTAAGATCGAGCGTGAAATGTATATCTCTGTTTGCACAAAACAGGTGGAAAGGAGGGTGACTAACAAGTGATGAAACATGCATCAAATGAAAGAAGCATGGTCCTTATCTGAATGGCAATCCTACAAGGACAGTAGCAATTTCTAAAGCAGTGGCATTGCTAGATATTAGTGTGGACATTAGGATTAACTATGACAACCGTTAAATACGACATTACTTTGGGCACGGGAGAGTAGGCAGAGCAGGACAATTGCATTTCTAATGAAAAGTACCAACTTATCTTAATGGGAAATTTAGCAGGACATGTAAAAATGTGCCATTGATTCATATTACTGGAGGCATTACATTGAAAACAACATTGGTTTAACGTGTACTTACTTTTAACAGTGCGACTGCTACATTTTACCAATGGCATTACATAAGAGAGGCTCAGGACAACAAACATCAGAACAGGATATCTGGGTTGGTCCCATTTTTGTTCGGTATAGCCACCTTATACTGTGTGAGGCTAGCAAATCTAGTGCTAGACTTACTCTGTTGACTTGTCCCCCAGTCCCCACTTTCTTTCCTTTTGCAACCAATAGATCGGGTTTATATTGAGTTTGTACTGTGTTTGCCTTTATTTCTCTATTAGACCTAGAGACCAGTTGGATAGCCAGTCTCTGCTACTTTTTGCCCCCATTATTTCTTGTTTCGACCAAGTCCTAGATTCACGTAACCAAGGTTGTCAGAATCGTGATTCTGAATCGGATCGGAGCTCTGATGGTAGGATCGCAAATCGTAGAATCTTCACTACCAGGATCGTAAAAACGTAGATTCTATGAACCAAAATCGTAGAATCATAAGGGTTAGTTTGGATCGTAAAGTCGTAGAATCGTACAATAGAATCGCGATTCTGACAACCTTGCACGTAACAAATCCTCCCCCACCCCACCCCCTTTCTTCCTTGTTTGAACCAAGTAGTACTAGATTCAAGTGCATGAAGTAGTTTTACCTATTAAAGGTAAAACAATTAGGTGGTTTTCGAATAGCCGATCGATCCTATCTATGAGGGGGGCTGAGAAATAGTAGAAGATACAAATGCAGCGACGTCAGGAGCTCGGGAAGTAGAGCAAGGCTGGTTTAGAATGAAGTTATACCTGATTGTCACCGGGATGTCGCTAGGTGGGCGGCGGGAGGCCGGATTTGCCCACACTACGGCAGCGAGGAAGCAGGGGTTGGAGGCCCTCACTCGCTAGCGGTGCTTGGGAGAGAACGGCAATGCAGGCTGATCGGGACGCGCCCAGCAGTGGGAAAGAGTCGTCGCCAAGGACGACCGCATGTACATTGCACCTTATCACCTTCCCCGGCAGAGAGGATCCGGCTGGATCTGTGACCAGCGGTGAGCAGAGAGAGAGAGTGTGTGGCCACCACTGTCGTGTTTAGATCTGGAGAGGCCGAGACAGTGTGAAGAGAGCAACACTAGCAAGAAAGCATGGAGGCTCCTACCTATATAGTGGAGTAGTACTAGTTTTCTTTTGTCTACCGGAGTTGGCTTGACCTCGTCAATGACTGTCGAGAAGTCTTCATGCACGTGGCCTAGAGGCGCAGTTGTCGTCATTTTGTTCTGAAGTGCCGGATTATAACATATAACACGAAAAAATGCCACATGACAAGAAATCATAACCTCACTGCCCAAAGGAGACAACATGAATCCCGACGGACAAACTAGACGAGGAACAAAGCTCAAATTAAAGATAAACTCATAGAAAAGGGGTCCATCGATAGATGTCCTAATTAACATAGACGTCTTGACCTAGATGGCAGCCGAGTTGTCTTCGTGCATGTGCCCCCAATGACTAGCCCAACCTAGTTGTCGCCGTTTAACCCTCGTAGTGATCCGAAGCACATGACACCTAATTGTGCGAGATGACAAGAAACCTTTTTTGAGATTTCTCACCACAACTACAGCCATGTACAACACAGCCTGCATGATATGTAGACGATAGCCAATCCAGGCGTGTCTACTGGAGTCTGGTCACATGCATGGACGAACTGATCTTCCGTGTCTTGCAGGGATCGTCCAGGCACCAACGTAGTACAACACCTCTCTCGTACTATTGCTCGTCTCCCTCTTCTATTAAGTCACCCGACTTGCGGGTCCGGGGAGTGTGCCTATGGTCGGTTCTCAATTGCCGTCCCACATGTGCGTGCAAATGCAATATGACGCGTGTTCCATTCGGAGAGCAGCGTGCCAGACCGACCGACCGTCTGGGGTGCGACGCGAACGCGATGAGCGTGTTGTGTACTCCGTACATGTGTACCACTATTTTCTAGAGGCTTTGCTCCATGGTACATGGATACAAAATTAGTATATTGTATACTATTTAAAAGTCGAGGGCGGGGCTTTTCCTATGCGCTAGGAGGCGGGGCAGTTCCGCCTAGTCGGTTCGACAGAGACACGAGAAGACGAGGGAGTAGGCTGCTGCAAATGTAGGGCTGTGTGATTTGACATCGAGTTACTGCTGGACAGGTGGGCCCCCATGATTTGACTTGCCATTATCATTTTAACTGCGGCGCTACGACTGGCGTGAGTGTCCTCATTCTTGACCACCTCCATACAGGTGCCTCTCCCAATGCTCCACCATGTAGACTGTAGTAGAGGCTGGCTCTTGCATGAGAGCCCACTTATCCACTTTTTCCTTGCCTCTCTTTCCTCCACACCTGCAAAAATGCCATGTAAAGCGCACTATTGTACTTAGGTTGGTCGTAATGGAGAGTATCATATACTAGTATCATGCATATGATACTTTTGTATGATACTACATTCCTAATGCATAGTATCATGTGTTGGTATCATAGGATAGTTTATTTATTGTCATGCATGACACATAGTAGCACATCATTTAATATGATACTACAGTATCATATTATGATACTCAACTCTCTCTTTTCTTCATTTAATTCGACGTCACCTCATCAAGATTGCATAGTTGGCATGCATGATACTACTCCCATTACAATCAGCCTTACTTGCTCCTACAGGTGCTAAGCTTGCCACATAGGCATAAAGTCTGATGTGGCAAGTTAATCAAGAAGAGAGAGACTAGTTTGGTGACCCAAGGAATAAACGGTGCTAAGCGCGTGTACCTAGGTGAAAAGACAATTTTGAGTCTATAGCTAATGAAATGAAGCAAACTTAGCAGCACCATTTCATTGGAAGAGGTCACTCCTTGGCAAATGCAATAAATACTAGTACTCCCTGTGTCCCATAATATAAGAATGTTTTTGGCACTACACTAGTGTCAAAAACATTCTTATATTATGGGACGGAGGGAGTACGAAGAAAGAGATAGAGAGGAGTAAAATAAATAAATACACTTATAGCCAACCTTATAGCCAACCTTGTTGTAGTATGAGTGACTAAGTGATGACTATGTATGACATGCCAACATCAGATAGCCTAACACACCGTGTTAAATCTCCGAGGGCGCGACCGCGCGAGCGACGCAACGGTCATGGTAGGCGCGACCAAGATACGGGCTGCTGGCAGCCCTTGGATCTCAGATTAAACAGTCGCATGCTAAGTTGCTGAAAATTTGCAGAATAACCCTCCAGGATAGGATATTCACCCATAGGTCTAGAATCACGCCATGCAACCGTTCGATCTTAGATCCAAGGGCTCTCGGAAGCCCGTATCATGGGAGAATGGAAAGCCACTACCCTGCCGTTCGCACGCTGGCAGTTCGCTCCTACTCGTCCCCGCACGTCCTTTAATACTACAGCGGTTCGCTCCTAGTCGTCCTGTCCATTCACATTACGCCGTTCCACTAATCCTAACCCTCCTCCCAAATCCATGGCGTCCCAAATCTCCATGATCGGCGGTGAGTACAAGGTTAGAACCATCACCGGCGATGAGTTCGACGTCATCTACACCCGTTCTTCCGCGACGGTGAAAGGATGCCTTTCTTGCTTCAGACGCACGTTCGAAAACTCAGATGATGAGTGGGTCGCTAGGCTAGATGTTGAGTACACCACAGTCCTTGGACGAGAGAAGGATCTAAAGGACGAAGAGATGAAGAAGCCCGCCATGATCCAGGTTTGCGTGCATGACTTATGCTTGGTCTACCACATATGCCACGTCGATGTTGAATGCCTGGATTTTAAGGACTTCCTCGAGAGCAACCTAGTCAAATTCGTTACTGTAGACTTTGGGAACGACAAAGAAGTCCTGGGTCGGATAAGCCTCGTTGTAGGCAACCCCTTCGACCTCCAGAAGAATCGGCTGGTGTCCTCTCGTCAGCCTTCAATGCTGACCCTGGCAGGAGCCATGGTTCATCCTTCGTACGGTAAACTGGAGAAACCTCCATACACGTTTCATCATTATGCATGGCAGTGGAATGTACTAGATATAGACCACATCCACTACGCTGCGATGCAGGGATACCTTTGTTTCAATATCTAAAAGGTTTGATGAAGAGCAAGAGCCAAGTGTGCGGTTCAAGCAAAGATGTATCGGCCAAGAGGAAGAGGGACAAGGATGTAGTCGAGGACGTGGACGAGGACTCCTCTGAGTAAGGGGGCAGTGTCGTTGCTCATGGTGGTTCAAATGCAGTGTCTACCGAAATAGTTGCAAAGTTTAATTTCATGTGTGCTTAATTTAATTTGAGGGGTGTGTTGTGCTGAGCCCCCCAGCAGAACTATGTTATGTTTCTTCTTGTTACTTCAACTCTTCAGTACGTACATACTATTAGTATTTCTTACATTTCACCCTTTAGTTGGCATAGTACTACCACTCATTTCTTCACATTATATACGTACAATATATATGGCCAACATCATATAGCCAGCAGTTTAGTTGTCAAAGAATTTCAGGGTGCTTAGTTTTGTCAAAGAATTCCAGGATGCTTAGTTTTATTTGAGGGGTGGGTTGTTCTGGACACCATTATTGTGACTATCCTTTTTAATAGTACTATATGCATAATTTGGCGACGAGCGCTCTCTATATGTACCACCTTTTTTATTTCAAGTTTTGCTCCATGGCACAATCCATCGATACTACTGCTGTACAAATGTATACATTTCTTAAAAGGCTAGAGGGTGGGGCAGTCTAGCTTGGTCAGTTTCACGAGAGGCGAGGGCCTTTGTGATTTGACGGCTCATTACTGCTGGAAGGCGGGGCGTTGTGATTTAACTACTCGTATAAATGCACCGACAACCTGAGGACGATCAAAGAACCGTGCGGTATACTCAAGTTTTCCACTGGAGTAGTACTGTGACGGAGGAGCACGAAACATGGCAGCCCAGTGCCATATGGCGATAAAAATGATGTAATTTGCTAGTCATCTCATTGTTAGCATTGTTCAATTCATTCCCTAAAAAAGCATTGTTCTATTCATGCCTCACAGAGAACGTGACACATGCGGTGAAACACCCGAAGCAAAAGATGAAACACAGGAGCAAAAGAAGAAGGAGGATTATCACCCCAAATGATCTAATTCGCTGCGGAGTCGTAACAGCTTCTTCATCGCCTCCATGACCTCCATCTCCTTGCGCGTCTCCTCCGCCATCTTCTTCATTCTGTCCATGACGCGGGATTTCTCGACGCGAGCCTTCATCATCTGTTCCACGGCCGCATTACGTACCTTGATAGCAGCCGGGTGCTCGATGCGGAGCTTCGCCAACTCCTCCTTCTGTTCCATGACGAGGCCTACAGCATCTTCATCGAGGAACTACTATTCTCATGCAACTTCTTCCAGCCGGCGTTCTTCTCCTTCAACAGGTTGATCTCGTGGCAGAGCTTCTCCTTGTCCTCCTGAAGTCGCAGGATTTCACTGGCCGCCTTCTTCTCCAAGGCAATGCACTTCTTCAGCAGCATCACCAAGCCGGCGGTCAACTCCCCCTGCTTATTGAGCTCAGCGGGCATGTCATCGAGGCTCTCCTTCAGCAACTCCATCAAGCCTTGGATGAACTCCTTCTGCTTATTGAGGTGCTTACTGAGCTGATCGGGCATGGCGTCGAGGGATAATTACTCCAGCTCTGGCGGCTCGGCATGTTCGCCTCCGCGGCTAGGGCGCTTCCGGGAGCCATCGCCTGTCCGTGAGAGATCTTTTGAAGTCTCTGCATGGCGGCGAGCCCTCTTTTTTTTCCGCAGCCTTGGTTGCCGCTCCCTTGTTACGAGTAGTTCTCGACCTAGAGCTCTGCTCACCGGCCATGGCAACTACGGACGAAGAAGAAGCACTTATGAGGAGGAAAGGTAGAGTAATTTTCGGTTAGGTAGTTCTCCTTTTTATAACCTGAGTACTAGCACTATTACTAATACCTGCATAGTGGGAACACATTCAGGTTTGGTACGTACTAGTAGGTGTGAGAAGGCTTTCGAGTGTGATGGGAACAAGGTAAAGATTAATTGATGGTTTTGGTTTCGAGGCCCGAAACGGCTCCCGATGAGTTTAGCGGAACATAAATTTCAAGTACTACACTACTCAAATGCGTAAATACTTCCTCCATTCCTAAATATAAGTCTTTGTAGAGATCCACTAGGTGGACTACATACGGAGCAAAATAAATGAATCTAGACTTAAAATGCATCTATATACATCCGTATGTGGTTTACAATGAAATCTCTACAAAGACTTACATTTAGGAACGGAGGGAGTATTATGTTAGTGTCAAAAATTGGCACAAAATACGAAGGAGACCAATGGAAGTACTACTAGCAACCCACGATTTAACTACTCACATGCGTGCAGTGGAGTAATAATGTCTTTCTTCCGCCCTCACATCCACTCAATTTGCATGGGCTGTATTAATTGACCATCAATGAAGTGAACGACTTTACACACGTCAAATTATCACATGGGGTGGATCTTGGTACAAAATTGCGTCCGCCCATGTACCCGTGTGTGCGTGTGAGGGAATGAGTGCATGCGTGGTGTGCGTGCACATCTTCGCTTCGTGCATGTACCGCCGGTATGGCTCAGGGAGGACGAGTACATTCTTCTAGAACCAGCAGCACGTCACTGTGATCAATCCACGCAAGGAGGTCGCAACAACGCCTCCACATGTGCCACGTGGCTTCATGAACTGTAAGAGAGACATTGTGTAGCATGCCATTGGTATTCTAATTTACGTGTTTTGCACATACTCGAAGTACTCCTAAGGTACACATGCATTGCACGCATCAGATTTTGCAACCAAATTATGAATAAATACCACACTGTAGCATGTAAGCTCTGAGTCATATATGCTTGATGTAGACCTTCGTTTAATTCTTATAGTTCATCTCATTCAAAATCAATTAGTTATTATAAAAAAGCTAAGAACGCGGGAATAGGAAAAACATGGGATTATAGTGGAATGTCGTCTTGAATCCTACAGGATTGTACGAGTGTTTGATTGTGCGTAGAAAAAATGCAGAATTCTTTCAAAGAGGTTTGAGTGGATGGGATGTTTCCTATGAAATCTAGTGCAAATGAATCAGATGGAAAATTTCCTATGGTTTACAATCCTACGAATCAAACAACCAAGATAGGAAAAATTCCTAATGATTAGAATCCTCCAAAATTCCTTTGAGAATCCTTTAAATCAAGGAAGCCCTTAATCTATTTTATGATTCATGGAATTGTGCATTGTAAAGCATAAAGTAAAAACAAATAATGGCAATTCAACTAGAAAAAAAGTTTGGGAAGTTATGATATGGAAAATTATAGAACAAAAGAGAACCACTGTTGTTCTAAGGTTTGTGCATTATGCTTAAGTTCAACCATGGAGTCTGCTAGATTGTACATGTGGCAAAATCCGGTGGGGGGCTACAAGATGGTGCGAGGGGCCGAGTGGAGGGAGACTATGAAGGAATGCACAAGTGCGAGATCGATATTTAGAGAGAGGGGGCGAGAACATGCACTGTTGCACGCAGTGGCGGAGCCATGAAAAATAAATGAGCTAGGGGGGCAAGCATTGCTAATCCTTTACGAGGAGGGTCAATTCATGAACTTAAACCATTTTTAGCAGCAATTGTCTAATGATCACATTCATATTAGGCTCGATAGATAGTGATGTTAGGGGGGGGGCATGGCCCTTACTGCCCCTGTCTTCGCCATTGTGCACGCTTCTGAGAGATGAAGCGGAAGGCATGGATGATGAGAGGGGGACGTTGGATATATAATTAATGTGGGTATATTAGCTATATATGTTAATCCTATATAGAGAGGTATAGATTGATCGATGTGGACGTGGGAAAGAGGGTGAGACCTCACTGGATATATCGATTGATCGGTTTGTGTGGAAAACTATGAAAGACCTAGCTATATACACACATACATAGAGGAACATCGATTGTTGCGCATGCACGCTTGAGAGATAAAGAATGCCCGATATGATGGAGAGGGGGGCGTGTGTGGGTGTGTGCCTTCATGGGAGACCGACTTGAAGAAAAAGATTGCATGTGCGCGATGGATAATGCCGACAGGTAGTGTGTGTGCATGCATGCACGAGAGAAAGTTAGTGGTACAATTATAAAGAGAAGACGACTGTGTGGGTGTAAAAGACTAGGTGAGGTCATAATCAATGTAAAGTTGAATTCAAATATTTGAATTAGAGATCCTGATGTTTGAAACCCATGCATGCATGAATATAACGGAGATCTGCGCGGTATGGTTTGGAAACGAGCATGTTGTAATGTATACATATTGAACAAGGTTAGACTAATTTGAATTTGAGATACCGATGGCAGACATCATTTGGCCACGTCGCATCCGTGCATGGACACACTATTCTAATTGGAGATGATGGGCGGCTTTCGCATCACATATCTATATCTATACCCCTATATATATAATATTTTATATTCTTTTATATTGTGTGCGGGTAACTTTAACGTTGAAAGATGGTCGTTGGATGAGGCAAATCCGATGGTCCAAAGATGGCAAATTTGAGCACTAATGGCCGTTAGATATCATCTAGATGCCACCAGATTTCGCCACATGTATAATCTAGAAGACTCCATGGTTGAACTTAAGCATAACGCACAAACATCAAAACACAAGCACTTATTTGTTCTAGAATCTTCCATATCAGAATTGCCCAACTGTTTTTCTACACGATTTCCCATTATTTGTTTTTACTTTATGTCTTAGAACGCACAATTCCATGAATCTTAAAATAGATTAGCTTTCTTATAAAAACTAGATGATTTTGAATGAAATGAACTATCAGAATTAAGCGAACATCTACATCATGCTTATATGACTCAAAGCTTACATGCTATAATGTGGTATTTATTCATAATTTGGTTGCCAAATCTCATGTGTGCAATGCACATGTACCTTACTCTAGTCTAAATGGTATTTGTGTGTGTGTTGTGCGTGTTGAGGTGCAAATTGTGTCGGGGATATACCCCACGGTATGACCCGTCCAGAGTCGTAACCCGGCCGGGACTTGGTAAACCGGCAAATGTTAAACCGGCAGACAGTTAAGACAGATGGCTAAGACAGACGGTAAACTGGCGAGTGTTAAACTGGCAGAGTTAAGACATACGGTAGCACCGGCAGGTGTTAAGTCAATCATAACCCGGCAAACAATGTTAAACCGGCAGACAATGTTAAACCGATAGAAATGTTAAATCGGCAGACACTGTTAAACCGACACACAATGTTAAACCGACAGACAATGTTAAACCGGCACACGTTAAGAAGCCCAGGAAGGGATGTCAAAATAGTTTAAGTCTTAGTCCGAGATGGACTCTACATGTAACCCGCCCCTTTAACTTAAATAAGGAGGGGCAGTGCTCCCCAAAAGAGGGACGAACAAGAAACAATCTCTAGGGCTAGACACAACTAGAGGAGAGCCAGTTTACGGCGACTCCCTCATGATGATAATGAGATCCAGCCCTAAACACCATGTAGGGTTATTACCGGATGATGTTTCCCGGGGCCCGAAGCTGTCTAAACCCTTGTCTTGTGTTGCGTCTCTCGATTCCGCTCAACCCCTCTCAAGCTACCACATAGATGCGTTGGCCTCGCGACTAAGTCCTCACACTAAGGACATTTGACGTGTTAATTCCATGACAGTTGGCGCCAACCATGGGGCCTGACGCACGGTGGTGATGAGTTCTTGGAGGGATCTCTCAGGGATCGATAAATTCACAAATTTGCTGAGGAAGAAAAGTCGGTTTTGAAAGGATCTACATCGACTTTGATCAAGATCAGAAATTATGGATTAATGGAGTGTATTCGGTCGGTTGGAAAGATTAACAGAGAAGATCCCGAAGGTTTCGTTTGGTCCAAGTTGGATCACCGAAATCCAATGGGTGCAATCATCAAACATGCATAAGGCCAAGTTGTTCCAAGCTACTATCCTGGGTGGCCTCTGCTAGTTGCTCGTGCTATGAATCGCCGCTACCGTAAACCGTTGGCACCTGGTCGGGTCTTCATGAGAGGGCCCACTGCCACTGACAGCCATCTCACGGGTGCAAACATTAGGTTTCAGTTTAAACCGCCACACCTCGAAGCAGGTCTGCCTCCCCTCCTTTGCCGGGTCGACGGATACGGCGCTTTGCATGCCTCCGAGGCTAACCTCGTCTTCCCCTCGAATCCGCTTTGGAGCCACGAGTCGCCACGCCTATCCCAAATCGCCCAAGAAATCTGTTTCCGCCACGGACTGTAAACCGCTGCCACTATCAACTGCCCGGTCCCGTGTTTGTACACCCGGCAATCGTGCGAGCCACCATGGCAATCTGCTGAGCCTACAAGGCATCCCCTAGCAATGTCCGTCCGTCTAGCACCACCACCGCGCGACCCGCCTCCGCACTGAGCTGCAGCCTCCATCGCTCTGAGCGCCTCGAGTGACCCCGACGGTGTTGCGGCCACGGCTTTGCCGCCGAGTTACTTCTGCCCTTGTGGCTGAGTTGCCCGCTCCCGCGGTCGCGACTTTGCCTCCATGGCTCGTCGCTGCCGTCACGACTTTGAGCACCGGTTCATCGAGACCGAGCGGCCTCGCTCTGCCTCTAGCTTGTCTTCACTATCCGAGTTGCCTTCGGTGAGAGCAATCGCGACCTGTCGCCTCGAGCCCCCACCGTGGGCCTGCCTGGAGACGGCCTTCTAAGCCGCTGAAACTATCTGGCCAGCCACTCCGTCGCCTCCTCTGTCGTGAGATGCCATCGCCTAGTAGCCTCCCTCTCTGCTGCGCCACTTCAACCCGCCGGGTCCCGCCTTGCCGGGGGCCTCCCCAACCATAGCTAGTGCCGAGCCGCCGCGGTTCCGCGCCCTCCAATCAACGGCCGTGTTTCGCGCCGGCTATTGTCGGTTCCGCCATGGGCCATCGTTGAGCCGCCCACGCCATTGCCGTGGTTTTCCAAGTCCCACCGCACCACCACCGCGTGACCCGCCTCCGCACTAAGCTGCAGGCTCCTCGATGGCCAGGCCGACCGGCCCCGAACGATGGCAGCAATAAGTGCTACATCTGTGACCCGGATTCGCCGCGGTGAATCACCACAGCCTCTCTGCATCACCGGCTCCGCCCCCGCGCTGGCGTCCCACGCTGGTATCGCGTCCCAGTCACCAACCTGAGCCGCAGCCTCGCCTCCCCTCGTACGGGCGTTGGTTGCGCCCCCTCCCGCGGTGCTTGCTTCGCTCTCCGCCGGGCCGTGTGCCTCTCTAACTCCAGGCGGCCGCGTGCTCCACCTGCGCCCGCGCCGCCCACGCGTCTCGTTCTAGCTTCGTCCATGGTGTTCAAGCTTCTCCTCCTCCCACCCCTCTGTGGCGCGCCCGCCGGCTTGGCGTCGCCCTTCTCTGTACCCGCAGCAGGCCACGTGCCTCTCCAGCTCCCGCGGCCGCGTGCGCGCTGGCTCTACTAAGTCGACCGTCCCCGGCCAAACCCGCTCTGGTTCCAGCTCTCGCGCCTCAACCAGCCACGGCCGCGCTTCTCCAAATCACCGCTGCCACGGACGCATCTCGTCGATCCGCCGGGTTGAACCGGCCGAGTCGTTGCGAGCGGTCCCTGTCCTCAGGCTGCCTCTCGTTCACCTCTGTGCCCGAGCCGCTGGTTGTTGTCGCCGTGGATGCAGGTAGCTGCTCCAGTCATGAGCTCGTGCCGAGTCACCGCCTCCATCTCTATAGCCAGGAGCTCCGTTACTGCGGCCTGTGCCGAGATGTATCGCCTCAACAACCGCTACGAGTCACCACCTATTGCCTTGTTAACCCGCCTTGTTAACTCGTTACTGCTGCTCCCCGCGCGCCGGTTTGCCACAGCCCCGAGCTGCTGTCATCCCCGTGCGCCTTCACCGGTTTGAAAGTCACCAGCAGGCTGCCCCGGCCTCCAGTTGCCTCCGCTGTCGAGCTTCTTTGAAGATATGATTCAGTACGAAAGGATTGGACCAGCTGCTGATTTGGAACATACGGTCTGAGTAGTGTTGCTATTTTTTGCTATCAAATTTGTGAGATCTGCTGAGGAGTTCACACGTGAGCTGATGGTCTTAAGGTTGAGTCAATCTTCCTAACAAGAAAATTCCAGCCAATACAAGGTACTAGCAAGGCTAATATATGTTAAGACCCGGAGAATAACCCGAAGGGTTTCTGCTCAAACTGCCGGGACCATATTGAGTCGCCAACCTGCTTAAACCGCCTCTGTCGCGATGAACGGATCATCCGTTGCCCAAACAAAAAATGTCAGGTGATATCCGTCCGGTTTGTTTTCATAGCACATTAATTTTTGTGTGAACAATTGCTTTGGCATGTGATATTTTTTGGCGCAGGACAGTTGTTCATTGCAAATAAGGCGTTATATTACGGCCACAGAGCACGCGCTAGAAATATTCTGCACCTGTGTTTCGTCCGTGTCATACTACCCGGTGAATGAATGTGCGCAAGTCGCCGTCCCTGTGGCCTGGTTTACATCAACATACCGGGCCGCACCTGTCTGCATGAGCTGTTTTATTGAGTATGAGAAAGTCACAGATTGGGTAGCCCGGTTTTCTTTCAAGTTGGAGGCAAATTATCATATACTATCAACCGCCGTCTGCACTAGATGGCTCAATGGGCAGGCGTACAAATCGCCGCTACTACAGTTTGGTTAAAGCATCCAGTTTGGAAGGAACCATTGGCCGAGTTGCTGACACGGCTTATACGGATCATTTATAACCCGCCGCAGTCACCTCAACCTTCTGTGGATTTACATCGTGCTATCAACACCAATGACATACAACTGATACCGGTTTATATCGTAGTCAAATACGGGGAATCTCAAGACAACTCCTCGAGTCACCCTGAGACTCGAAGGCTACGATGACATGATTCAGCAAATCTTGCCAGTTTCAGCAAATTTAAGAACCCCAGGACGATGGAGGCAAAGATAACCCGGTCCCGGAGGCTATTGTTATATTTATGAAAGTTTAAAGGCCGTCAGAAAATTTCCGGCTTAGAAAGGATATGACAGTTACAAAATCCCGGATTAAGGAAGAAGTTCTGGGTCATCAGAAAGGATTCCGGTTTAAAATCCGGCTCAAGGGCAGTCAGTCTCACTGAAGCTCTCAAATATCCGGTTTACAATCCGGTTCAAGGGAAATCTGTTCTCCCACAAAGCTACGACGCACTGAAATCCGGTTTAAGAATGTTCGGTTCAAAAAGAATTAACTTCTCGCATGTTCGAGTTTAAAGGCCGTCAGAAAAATTCCGGTTGAAAATAAAGATTTCGGTTTAAGGTCCGGTTCAAGGAAAATATGTCTCGCATAAAGCTCTGACGCTCTCAATATCCGGTTCAAAATCCCGGTTCAAGAAGAATTTATTTCTTGCAAAAAGTTAAAGGTTGCCGAAGAGGACCTGTTGCCATGATGCACGGTTCAAACATGGGTATCCCGCCTTATTGGCTTATCATATAATTGCTTACATGGGGGCTTCAGCTGACAAAGCAGAGTTCTGTCCAGTAATCCGGCTATCACGCCATAACAAAGATTGGGAGCTTCACACCCAAGGGGCCAAAGAGAGTCTTGTTGCTATGCACAGCTCAAACATAGGCACCCATTGAGCACAGCTCACAAAGTTACTTGGGCGCTCCTTGTGCACTGCAACAAAGAGTTTGAAAGGACCCTTGTAATATGCTATCAAGCACGGCTTGGAAGCCTGTTGTATTCACCTAAAACCCCGAGTTAACCTTCCTTCATCAAGTAAGCCACTCCTATCCACATAATCCTGACATGACCCGCCGAATGTTTGACAAGTCAATCTTATACAGACCCTGAACTTGTCAAAGTTAAAAACGACGATTAGTTAGTTGGAGGTCCATCTTAAAAGGCTTTGTCAAATGGTTGAACTCAGCAGCTTGGCAGCCCATGAAAAGCCTCGAATTTGGGCCTGGCAACCCTTGAAAAGCCTCGACTACACAGTTTTATTTGCCTTTGTCATGATTTTTATTTTTTGATAATTTTATGTTGAACCGGTGTCTTTTGACGCGGCATGACTATCAGTCATCAAATTAACCCGGTATTCATTAACCCGGCTCGACTTTCAACTACAAGTTGTCAGTACATAATCACTTATAATTCGGTGTTAATTGACCCGGCCTGGCTTTGGACTATAAGTCGCCAGTATATATTTGGATTGCGTCATTGGAATTATGCGCTTATAAATCATTGGGTATATTATTCAAATAGCCAACATGGCTGGATTTTTATTATGGTTATCAATAACTAGTATTATGATTAAGGTTTTCAAAGTCACTTTAGTGCAATGGCTACCATATTATCAATAGATATGATTCATTCTACAATTGAAGGAATAGTCCCGAGTTGCTGCAGGCTTACGACCCGGCACTTGGGGGCTACATTATTTCAGTTGAAATTACATCAAATATGCAAGTCTCATGTCGCTGCAAGCATGCACCATGACACTTGGGGGCTAATGCAAAGTCATTTTTTGCTCACCTTATTGAAGACCGGATTCATCACATCGTAATGAGCCGGCACTTGGGGGCTACCAATTGCCTCTGTCAACAATTTAAGGTACAAAGCTTTTTATCCATTACATTGAAGGGTCCACTACTCAGTTGGTAAAGCACAAGGCTCTTAACCTTGTGGACGTCAATTCAAGCCCCATGATGGGGGTTACATCATATGATGTTATTTTCATTGAAGTATATATCAAAGTCCTAGCTCAGTATTATCTTACTAAGCCAGCCCTTGGGGGCTACACCTTGTTGTTCAAAGTTTACAAGATTATATTTACAAAGTCCCTACTCATTATTGCATAATGACCCGGACCTTGGGGGCTACACTGGTTGAAGTTTTTATGAGCATCATGCAATTACAAGTCCCATGTTGCTGCAAGCATGACAACCTGGCACTTGGGGGCTACATATATGGATTACTCAATTCTGACTATTGATTGAGATGAACAACCTGGATTTCTTCAAGATTGTGATATTTATATTAAAGCAAGGCTTAAGCTGTTGCTATGCTACCTTCTTAAGACTTGGAGGCTACAAGTGATAGGCATATAAGAGGTATATTTTCAAGCTGGATGTTAACTACCAGTATGACCCGGTGCTATCAATATTCATAAACCGGTGATCTTGGCAATGATAAACCGGCAAGTTCTACGTCCGTAAACTGGCTGAAGATCAGATGAGTATTTCAAGGACCAATATTATTTTTAAGCATTGGGAGCTGAATCAAAGGAGTTATTCTTCACAATATATTTTCTATGAGAAACCAATGTCAGCAAGTTGATTATGAAGCTGGCCTATTAAACCGGATTTTCTAGAAGAAGGAAGTGACAAAGACTTAAGGATGATCAGAGTCAGATTAACATGGATAAATCCAAATTAAACTAGGGGCTAATGTCGGGGATATACCCCACGGTATGACCCTGCCGGAGTCGTAACCCGGCCGGGACTTGGTAAATCGGTGAATGTTAAACCGGCAGACAGTTAAGACAGATGGCTAAGACAGACGGTAAACGGGTGAGTGTTAAACCGGCAGAGTTAAGACAGATGGTAGCACCGGCAGGTGTTAAGTCAATCATAACCCGGCAGACAATGTTAAACTGGCAGACAATGTTAAACCGGCAGACAATGTTAAACCGGCAGGCGTTAAGAAGCCCAGGAAGGGAAGTCAAAATAGTTTAAGTCTTAGTCCGAGATGGACTCTACATGTAACCCGCCCCTCTAACTTATATAAGGAGGGGCAGGGCTCCCCAAAAGAGGGATGAAGAAAAAACAATCTCCAGGGCTAGACACAACTAGAGGAGAACCGGTTTACGGTGACTCCCTCATGATGATAATGAGATTCAACCTCAAACAACATGTAGGCTTATTACCGGATGATGTTTCCCGGGCTCCGAAGCTGTCTAAACCCTTGTCCTGTGTTGCGTCTCTCGATGCCGCTCAACCCCTCTCAAGCTACCACATAGATGCGTTGGCCTCGCGACTAAGTCCTCACACTAAGGACATCTGACGTGTTAATTCCATGACAAATTGTCTTTTTTTTGGTACATGTTAAGCTTGTTCTTCCAAAATTTCAAGCCGCGCCTTGCTATGCCGAAAATTCAAGCTAGCGTCTCTGTCTATCGTGCTGTGAAACTCCCGCCTCTTCAACCCGCGCCTTGTTAGCCCGAAATATTTAAGATATATCTTTGTCTCGTCGTGCTCCGACAACTCCCTCCATCTCAACCCGCGCCTTGCTATTCCGAAATTACAATGCACGCGAAAACTCCCACCTCCTGTGAAATCCCGACACGCGAAATGCCCGTGGTACCCTTGAACCGAAAGAAGCGCCTCAAACCGGTGGGGGTACTTTTGTAACTTACACCACATTTCGGACAAGCGCGTCCCTAAACCATGGTTCCCCACTGCCATCCCATATGCCCACCCATTTGTACACGAAGGCGCGAAAACTCGCGACGAAGTCCCACACCCTGCTCCGTCCGCCACCCAGCCGGAGCCTTTTCCCCGACGATGTCGTCCACAGCAACACCTCGACGTCCCTCATCCACTATACCAGATGAGGGTCCGTCGTCAATCTCGTGGTCTCGCCGGTTCAGCCACCCTGTCCTCCACCTCCAAGGAGCTGCCCCGACGTTCCCCTCGTCTTTCGCGCCATCTCCATTCCCACACCGCCGTTTTCACCTGCACCACCAGAAGAGCATCATCATCGCTATTTCCTCGGATGAAGCTGTGGCCTAATCGGCGCCACCAAAGAGGTTGTACACTAATCGCCGCATTTTCTTCTTGATTCGATATCATGGTGCTGCCAGCGCTCGGTCCCGAGATGACACGACGCAGCTCCATCCACGGCGGCGTTGCTGGCCACTTCCTCCACAGCGTCGCTCCCTCGGCGGCGACGTCCACATCAGTAGGAGCTGCTGTTGTTTTAGCTCTCACTCGCGCTGCTGCTCTGCTGTTGCTCTCGGTGCCCTGCCCGATCTGCTCTTCCTATTGCTATTGCTCTTGCTCGCGCTGCTGCTCTCAGTCTTGCTCTTGCTTGCGATGCTCCTCCGATTTAGCTACACTTCAGTCGACTGAATTGACTTTTGGGTCAGTCGATTTTTAGGGGGT
>NC_041381.1:140929732-141031836 GCF_002162155.2 Triticum dicoccoides
GGCCGGGGTGGCGGCGGACCGGCGGTGGGAGTGTTTTCGGGGCGGGCGGGCGGCGCACCGCCGGCCGTGGGCGGCGGGGGGCTGCTGTTTGGCCGGTGGTGGCTGGCAGCTCATGGGGGTGGAGGTTGAACATGAACCGCAGGCCCTTGATTTTGTATCCAATGGCTGCAAAATCGACTGACCAGAGATGAAAAAGTCGGTCGACCAATGTGTAGCCTCACCTTGCTAGTGCATTCAGTTTCGACAGCAAAATTCAGCTTCGACATCAAAATTCAGTTTTGAAAGCAAAATTCAATTTCGATAGTTAAGTTCATTTTCGACAGTTAAGTTCAGTTTCGATAGTTAAATTCAGTTTCGACAGTTAAGTTCAGAGATGAGCGGTTGATGTATTTTACATCTAGCACTTTGTGGTTATGTATTTTACGTCATGTATTGGAGATGCTATTAGAATTCCACTCAGGTTAACGTTGTTCGTTGTCTCTCTTGTCCTACTTCAGCCTCGGCGTCGTACAACTCACCGGAGCAACTCCAATGATGAAACCCTCCGTCACAGCGGAGCAGTACCTCAGGCTCCATCTCCATACGCCTAAGATCTTCTTCCCCTCCTCTGACATCCAAGTTAGCCGGAGCATCCTCACCGGCCAACCAAATCACGCTGAGATCGACATGGCTTCGCCAAAGAGGTTGTACACTTCTTGCATCTCTTTTTTACTCTACATGTTATATATATTATCCACTGAGCACTCATAGTAACGGGAAATACGATCATTTTATCCTACTATATGACAAGCAGTGAGGTACCAGGCAACTTAGCTATCCCTGATGGACTCTCTTGAACGCCATCATTATTTATCTCTACGTGTTTGAGCTGTGCATTTGTCAATGGGCCTGGGAGTTGAGCTAGTATGGCAGTGTCCTAGGTCCAAAGTAATAGAAGTAGCACAAAACATTTTTTCGTGTAGGATTTTCCTTGCTCAAGCCTGCCTACTAGAATCGCCAGTGCTTGAAAGGAAAAGTGAATGAAAAACATAGGAATGGGAAAGTTTCCTATGGAACTACTTTTCATGAATTTGGTGCAACGGAATGGAGCAAAGGAAAACTGTAGGATTTGTTCCTTTAGTGTCTCCTTGAAAGAAAAACCGTAGGAATTCTAATATCCACTTCTCCTCCTTTTCATATTCCTATTCATCAACCACAAGACTAAGAGATAGTAGCATAATAGTATTATAACCGTACATTTTCTTGTGGTTTGCTTAATATCACCATGCTTTTTTGCATCATGTGATCTTCCAATTGTTGTGAATCAAACATCCAGATTGGCAGATATCCTATGTTTTTAAATTCTCTATTTTGCACGTGCATTCCTATCTTATTCCTGTCTATTTCCTATCCCTACATTGTTAGAATCCTCAAATTCAAACAAGCCCTTACTCAATTACTTCTGTTACAGATATGTGTCAAGGAAAACCTTGTGTGGTTTGCTGCTCCTGCGGCGCTATGTTCCACCCCAGCTCAGCTGCTCCAACGACGGAAGGGTTCACCACAGCAGGGATCCGCTCTGCAGACTGTCTTTTGCCGCCTCAGATCTTCTTCCCCGCCACCGGCAGCCACGACAACTGCATTACCATCATCAACTGAGCAGATGACCTTGAGGACTACACGGGTCCGCAAGAGAGGTAGCACTCGTCCGTGTCTGCTTACGTTATGCGTCGCTTAATATGATGACATGCTACATTATCGTCGTGTTCACCTATTAGACTCTGAGTCAGGTCCAAACTAATGCTGAAACTTGAGTTTTTAAATGGTTGTGGGTTATATATTGGGGCAGCAATCAATACTATCTGTCTACTATTTGGTTAATCTCTGATGTCTACTATGAGTTTCATGTTGGGTGCAAACAAACATTAAAGTAGCCATTATCTGTATTTTTTAACTAAAGCTATTATCTGCCTGCTATCATTGGTTTTGGGTCTATCCATAGTTCGCTACCATCACTCTGGATTTGTGCATGCACTCCTTACATAATCTCAGTATGTTTTATTCCTATGCATGCAGTTATTGTACACAATGGAACTGATCATGTAGAGCAAAAGAGACGAGCCTTGCATGGCAATAAAATTTCATTCAGACGCCGTTCCATGGTGGGTGCAAAGGCAGCCCCCCTCCACCCATTTTGGACCGTAATCAAGAGGAAGATAACTGTTCTGAGGGGGATTCAGAAGGACAATACCACTCCTATTTACCCCATGAGATCTTCGCTCTAACTTCGCATGCTGATGTTGGTAATATCATGCATATGGTGCTTTGCATTGGTTACTGTATACATTAAAGATGTCATCTGCTTAGTTTAGACATGTGTTGTGTCAATGCCATATGTTTAGTTTCTTTATCGTATATGTGAATCATGCAATGGCATCTTGTCTAGCCAGGCATCATATATGTGAATTTTGCAATACCACCCTGGTTACCCAGTCATCTTATATGTGAATTATATCATGCCATCATTTTTTATTACATGTTAAATTTGTCAACAATTTTAGTACATTCAATTACTCTTCCTGTGCATCAGCCATTCGGCACGGTCATGGAAAAATCTGGAGTGGAAACAAGGTCTTCAGAGCAGACAATGCTATCTGATGACGCACATGTCTTGCTGGTTACCAATAGCTCCTCAGAGGAGGATTCAGAGACAGATGACCAGTCATATCCCCCCCCCCCCGCTGAGGTGCATGCCCTAACTTGGCAGGGTTATGTTGCTCATATCGTGCGTATGGTATCTTGCATTGCTATGTCATTTGCTTAGTTTAGACATGCTTTGTGTGAATGCCATCTGTTTAGTGTCTAATTACCATATATGTGAATTATGCAATGCCATCTTGTTGCAAGACATTATATATGTGAATTATGCAATGTTATCTTGTTGCAAGGCATTATGTATGTGAATTATGCAATGCCATGCTGTTTGGGCAAGCGTCATATATATGAATTATATCATGCCATCCTTTTTTTGTATTTCTCATTGCTTTTGTCGACAATGTTTGTATATTCAACTGCTCTTCCTGTGCATCAGTCATTTGAATTGGTGATGGAGAAATCTGGAGTGAAAACTAGGTCTTCAAAGAAGACAATGCTACATGCTGAAGCAGATATCTTGCTGGTTACACATAGCTCTTCAAAGGAGGATTCAGAGGCTGATGACCAGTCCTATTATCCCCCTGAGGTGTATGATCAAACTTGGCAGGGTTATATTACTCATATAATGCATATGTTGTATTGCAATGCTTAGTTTTTACATCATATACACAATATTGAATGCCATCTCCTTAGTTGACACATCATATATGCGATTGCCCTCTGCTCACTTCCTTAGTATATAAATCATATATTTGAATTATGTCATGCCATGATGTTTACATAAACAGCATGTATCTGAATTATGGCATGCCAACCCATTTTCTAAAGAAATAATATAGTTATATCATCTCATCCTGTTTACATAGTCATCATATTTTAAATTATGTCATTCTATCCGTGAATTATATCATGCCATCATGTTTCCATCAACGACATGTTTGTGATTTATGGCATGCCAACCACTTTAATAGACACATCATATAGTTATATCATGTCATCCTATTTACATAGTCATCATATTTTGAAGTATGTCATTCTATCCTGTTTAGTTAGCCATCATACATGTGAAATTGTGTCATGCTATCCTGTTTAATTAGCCATCATATATGTGAAATTATGTCTAGCTATTCTGTTTGCTTAGACAACATAAATGTGAATTATTTCATGCCCTGTTTTCTTCCCTACTATCCATTGCACCTGTCTATCTTACAATGTCTGTACATTCAATTACTTTTCTTGTTTATCAGCCATTTCAATTGGAGGGAGTGATGGCAGTATCTATGGGAGTAAAAACATGGTCTTCAGAAAAGATCGTGCTACCTGTCGATGTAGATAGAACCACGGTTGTACTTGCCCAAGAACCAGCCCCACCACACATAACCCACACTCATGCAGATTGTACCCCTACCCAGTTGGACAGAGAACTAGCTACACCCCTTCTAACCCCAACCCCAGCAGATAGACACCCAGTTCCCGTTGACACAGCACCGTCTCCACCACAGAGCACCCAAACACGAGCAGTTAGTAAGGCAACTGCAGTGCCCAAATCACGAGGACCACCACTCCAAATCCGAAGTCAATTCTTAAAGCAGAAGAAGAATTGTTCTCAGGTCAGGTTCCGTAGCTATGGTTGATACTACTTTGCTCTTGCATCACTGTATTTACTGATACCAACTAATTTCAAATTTGAAGGATGCAATTGAAACTCCAATGGTGCAACAGGTATGTTTTAAACCTGTTTCTTCAACGTGTTTGGCTGTTTGCTGTTGTAACTTGCTCTATGTTGATTTCAGTTTCAATTAAATAAACAGTTATGTTCTCATGCCATGCACATTACAAGTGTTGTTATTGTTGTATAGTTTCCCACACTTACATTCTATCTATGCTGCTTTGTCTTAAATAGATATGATTCGAACTGTATCTATCTTGATTTGGCAACACAAACTAGAATGATATAGACCATACAGTGACCATACTACATAGATATATGTTTGTTTCATGCTGTTATCCTGTCCACCTTACTAATGAACTGGTTTACCAAAATGAGTTTCATGTACTACATTGTAAACCTGAGATGTGTTTGTTTGTTTCTCTTTTAGAACGCGGATAAAATATTGGAGAAGAGTACCTTGTTATGCAATGGTAAATGAAGTAATGCAGATAAGGTTCAGGATAGTGAGACAACCCTGTTGGTCTCCAAGAAAGGTGATAAAAATGATCTTGTAGACAGTGAGAAAACCCCACAGTCCTGCGTTGACGTAGTGTTCGGGTTATTGGCAAGTACTACTGGCACAAGCTCTTTGAACTCGCTGCCTGAATCACTTCGGCTTCTTCAGTCTCAACTACAAGCTGAAAGGCATCAGTCAGCTGTGCTACGGCAAGAAGCCGAAGGACTGAGGAAGTCCCTGCAGAATTCAGATGCGTACTTTCTTGTGCAACAGCAAGCGCTGGAGGATTTAAGCGCCAAACAAGAGAAAGTTAATAAGCTTGCTCAGCATCTTGCCAGCATTATGGGTACCCAAGATATTGTTTCTTGAGCTCTTCTGAAGTGGTTTCAGTTCTAGACTTGTTTTGCTGCGGCGTTTAAATGCTGCTGTGTTCCCTATATTTGCACTGGTGGCGAACTTTGATGCCCAGTGGATGTAATATGTGTAATAGCGGTGATAGCCTAGTGTAAGTTGCTTGCTTATTTATTTCCTTGTTCTCTTGTTTATTTGTTTGCTTGTAGTTAGTGCAGTTCTTTTTCCGCGGTTTGCTAGTGGCTGCAATAACCTATTTTTTAAAACTAGGCCACAATAACCATGGGCTAATATTTACTGTAGTGACACTGGGCCTCCTACGGGCCGTAGAAACAGTGGGCCTTCTACGGGCCGTAGAAACAATGGGCCTTCTACGGGCCGTAGAAACAATGGGCCTTCTACGGGCCGTAGATACAATGGGACTTCTACGGGCCGTATCTTCAATGGGCCTTATATGGGCCGTATGATCGATTGGCCATACATGGGCCAAACAGACTGCATTCTGGCTGTAAACGGGCTAGAGTTGGAATCGTCCATTCATGGGCCGACTCATAATGGGCCATCATTAATAGGCCGTATTTGATGACGCTATGAAAACGGCCCAACGTATTAACGGACCACAAAGGGGCCGACTGTAACCACACGCTAAATTTGGCCCACAAGCAGAAAATGACAGTAACGGGCCATAAGTAAACGAATGCTGGAAATGACCCCAAGAATAAATGGGCTCTGAGAAGGCCAAAAGAAAACATGGGCTGGAAACGGCCCAACAGAATAACAGGCCGTTAATGGGTATAAAGTGATACACTATTCTTTACAGGCCAGTTTCACCACAGGCCGTTAATGGGTTTGAAGTGTTACACTGTTTGTTATGGGACAATTTCACCACGGGACGTTAATAGGCCAAGAGTTACATAGGGCCTCATATGGGCCGAAAGACGTCATGGGGCATACATGGGCCAGAAGTGAAAACGGGCTGGAATCATATTGGATGGCCCAGATGACGCTACTGGGCCTAATTCGAATAGGGCGTAACGGGACTTGGGTTAGCGGGCTGTAAATGGGCTATATGCAAACATGCCATTAACAGGCTTTCCATGGGCCGGCCCGCCACCTTTTGACCAAGTCAAACGGGCCAGCCTTTTCACAGGAATGGGCCTCTGTTGGGCCGTGCCACGTGTCGATGTATCATAGCGCCTTTTGTACAATGAGTGGATAACATCTGTCCCAGCAATGAGCCGACACGTGTTTCCTCCAGCCAATGATGATTTTACACGTGGAAAATCCCCATTGGTCGGGGCTGTTAATGGGTTATCGGATCCAAAACCAGACCCGATAGCTTAACGGTGTTCCGTTACGGTGGATGCCACGTGTCGGTCACCCTTGACGAAAGCACTTCTGTGATGCGCCATTTACCGTCATGGAAGTGGACACTTCCGTGATGATAATTTTGGTAATGTCGTGGAACACTTCTACGACAGCACAGGTATGACTATCTTCATTCTGTCATAAAATCGTCATGGATGTACATGCATGACAAAAAACGCGACCTACTGTGACAAACACATATCATCACGGAAGTGTATTTTTTTGTAGTGCCCCTACACCACCATTGCATTGCTTCCAACTTGTTGAAATGCCTTCTGCTTAGTATGTTTCCTACATATTCCACCCTCCTAAAATGCGGTTGCCTTACATAAAAGTTGTGTTCGTCAGTATCATGCATCAACGAATTTGGAAGAGCGAAATTCATTCCTTTTTCTTGTGTGTTTACTTGACAAGGCAAAATCTAAAAGGAAGAACTCATGGAATGATGGTGGTCCTCTGGAGCAACCGAAATAGATGATCTTTGCAGATTCTCGTGCTAGTCCTACTGAAGTGCAAGTTCCAAATATCATCTCCCCTACTCCACAACCCCAGGTGCTTGCTCTAACATGGCAGTGTGATTTCTTGTTGCATGTTGCATATGGTGCCTAGCCTGTATTGCTCCTAATTTTTTAAATTGCATCGCCTTAGCTTACACATTATACATGTGAATATGACACGCCTTCCTGTTCTTGGTACATGCTGCATTTGCCTATCACACCATGTTCTTACATTAAACTACTGTTCTTGTGTATCCTGCATCTATCACTTACGATGAGACAGTCACGTCTGTGGGTTAGTATGAGATGCTCTACGCTTATAAAGAGTGCAGTTTCATCCTCCCCACATGATTCTCAAGAAACAACAAATCTAAATGAAGATATTGAACGTAGCTCTGTACTTGAAGACCACATTTCCCCTACACCACCGTCGTAGGTGCTTCCTCTAACTTTGCAGTGTGATATGTGGTTGCATGTTGCACACAGTGTCTAGCTTGTAATGCTTCTAATTAGGGTAAATTGCATCTGCTTAGTTTACACATTATACCTGTGAATATGACATGCCTTCTTATTTTTGGTACATACTACATTTATTTGTTAACCATGTTGAAAGTACTAGTATTGGACTAGAGGGGGGTGAATAGGCAATTTTTATCAAAGTCTTCAAAACACGAATGCTTTGAAGACAAACAATAGAAATGAACCTATTGATATGCAACGGAAGGTAGACTACACTAGACAAGCCATAGTCAAGTAAGCAATGAAGTGAAAGCACGAAGACTATCAGTAGGTAGGTAGTAAAGATCAGGATGGAAGATAGTATGAAGCCAAATAGTAAACAGTCTTCACTCAGTGAAGTCAATCAGATCAGGAAAATGGCAATGACTTCACGAAGACAAACTGTAAGTAAAGAGAGGTGAAAGATGGAACCAGTTGCTCGGAGAGGACAGGGATTAGTTGGACCAGTTCCAGTTGTTGTGACAACTGTACGTGTGGTTAGGGAGGCTAAGATTCAACTCAGAAGACCGCGTCTTCACCTTATTCCCCTTGAGCTAAGAACAGTTAGTCCTCTCCCAATCACTCTAGTAAGTCTTCAAGGGAGACTTCCAAACCTTCACAGACTTCGTTCACCGGCAATCCACAATGAATCTTGGATGCTCAGAACCCGACGCCTAACCGGCTGGAGGATTCACAGTCCTCAAGTGTAATAAGTCTTCAGATCACGTGTACAGAAAAACTTCAGTGATGCCTAACACTCTTTGGCTCTAGGTGTTTTGGGCTTTATCCTCGCAAGGATTACTCTCTCAAAGGCTTCGGAGGTGGGTTGCTCTCAAATGACAAAAGTCGTGTACTAACTCTGAGCAGCCACCGATTTATGGTGTAGGGGTGGGCTATTTATAGCTAGGAGGCAACCCAACCTAATTTTTCCAAAATGACCCCGGCTAACTAAGGACTGACACTTGTCCAACGGTCAGATTTCAAACACACACGCGCGATTGACTTGGGCTACAAGTAAAGCTAACTCGTCTAGCTCTGGATAAGATTTTCTCTCATTGTGCTCTCATTGTCTTCGCTCAAAGACATAGGATTTGGTTGAGAAGCACCTCAATCACTCTGACTTTGTTCACTAGGACCCCACTTAATAGTACGGTGGTTCCTATGACTCGACAAAGAAGAGAAGGAAACTACCAAACAATTATGTCTTTGCACTACATAGTCTTCATGAGATGTCTTCTCATGTCATAGTCTTCATTGTGAATATCTTCAGAGACCACCATTGTCTTCAATGTCTTCACACATTTTTAGGGGTCATCTCTGGTAGGTAAACTGAATCAATATGAGACTACTACCTGTGTTATCCTGCAATTCTCACAAACATATTAGTCCCTCAACCAATTTTGTCGTCAATACTCTAAAACTAACTAGGGATGGCACTAGATGCACTTACAATCTCCCCCTTTTTGGTGATTGATGACAAACTGGTTGAATTTTCAACGGGGATAAAAATATGTGAAATTTCAGTATTGTGAGTATTTTCTTCATACATATGACAAGGCTCCCCCTGAAGATGTGCATAAAAATGATTTACTTTTGAATGCAAATGCACGGGCCAGGTTTTGCTTTGTGGAGGCCATCTTCAAAGTGTGAAGAAAATTCATTATGCATATACGAAGATAATGAAGATGATAATATGCATAATGGAAAATGGACATCTGCAAAATGACTTCATGCGGGATTTATCATCGCATCACAAAGTGGCAGTAAAAATAGCAGGCGACCATCAAGTTTAAGTGTTACAACTCAAAAGCCAAAAGTTTCAGAACGAGAGTTGTAAGTACTTAGCAAAAATTAAGCAACCACCCATATGGACCCACTTGAAGACTATCAACTCATATGCTTCCCCCCCCCTTTTGTCAGTAGTGACCAAAAAGGTTTGAAGACATAGAGCATCTACTCGTTCCCAGAAGGAGCAGATGCAGGAGCAGGGTCGATGTTGGAGTTTGGTGGTGCGGAAGGGCCTGATACAGTGTCGGGATGGAGTGTAGCCATGGTTGGTGAAGTGGAGTTGTCTTCTTCATCGACGACATTCGCAAAAACAGTTGCTGTCGAAGATGAATATTCAGAATCTTCAAGTGAGGGAGTGTGGCGCCAGCTTGCATTTTGTGGGGGCCCGGAATGAAACTTGAAGCCCACAGTGAAGCCATCTGCCTGAAGATTGTCTTCAGAACACAACAGAGTGAGGCTCTTCGAGGACCGTTGTGAGTTTTCATGGGCAACAAATGAGTTCTTGGTGGCTAGGTTGCGAATGCGATTTACATCAACCAAAAGACTATGCATCTGACACTTTAACTAGTCGTGATGCTTGTCCTGCTTCTGATGTAAGGCCACAAGCAGCTCTCGGTCAATGAGTACACCAGAATGCTTCCAAGGCCTTTGGACAATCGTACTAGTAGTGGCTTCAGTATTTGCATGATGAGGCATATGCACATTGCCAGCCGGAGGATAAGCAGGAGTAGCAGCGTTAGGGACATGAACTCCTTCTATTTGTTGTGAGAAGCTTTGGTGATCAATATTTCGATGACATCTAGGCTCCTTGGCAGGCTCGGGGTAGATGGCTTAAAGTGACAGATCAACCTCGGGCAGAAAGACAAGATGGTTGCATGCTGAAGGCTGATAATTGACAGAAGAATGTAATTTGATTAGGCGCATCACCCATGGAGCTTAGAACTTCAAGCCAAATAGATCAATCCCAGATGCAGCAAGTTGTCTGATAAAGAAATCCTGGGAGTTGAATCTGATGCCATTGACAATATAAAAGACCAAAGTCTTCATTGTTCCTTCAAGTTTGGCTTCAGAAGAATGTCCCTTGATTGGCCATAGAGTATGCCTCAGTATATGAGAGACTGTGCGGGGCAAGTACTTGAGATCCTTGACGAAGAATTCCTTGGGATATTCTGCATATTGAGGCAATGGCTTCATCATGCTGAGCATCTGACTCATATTGGGTTCAGGCCTCTAAAAAGTACTCTGCAGTTCTTCTCTATGGCGCTGACAACCAGGCTCATACAATTCACCTGGAGTGGGCAGGGAGATAAGTTCGATGATGTCTTGAGCTTTGGCTTCATGGTGCACATCTCCTGTCATCCACTCAAGGATCCATGTCTTCGGATCCCTGTTGTAGCCACGAATGTGAAGAGTAGCATAGAACTGTAGTAGAAGCTCTTCATTCCAGTGCTCTTTGGTAGTGACAAATTGTAGAAGACCAACATCCCGAAAGCAGTCAAGAGCTTCTTCAAGGCAGGGTAGCCCAGCAACAGTTTCACAATCAAGACGCATGTGAGGAAAGATTCTCCCTTGGTTGTATAAGATACAAGAGTAGTAGCTGCGCTATTGATGGCTCCAAAAGCAATCTAAAGAGATCTTTGGCTTCGAGTATGGGTTCTTGGCACTGTCAAAGAATGTATTGTGTGCCCTGAAGCTATTTACACAGAATGATCCTGGCGCTGTAGCAGCACCTGGAAGCCTTGGCAGCCTCGGTCTTTGGCTTCTGAACTTTAGGTCGCTGCTCCACATGATAATCATATTGTGGTCGAGGAGTAGTGGTAGGAACCATGATTAGCCAGCAAACTGTGACCAACTCCCCATCACGATTGTAAGACATCTCCATAGTGTGAGGCCTTGGGGGAGGAATAGCACCGTCAATGGGGACCGGCATCATAGAAGCTTCAGGATTCACATTGACTTCAGGCACAACATTAGCTTTAGGCTCCACATGGTTTTGATCCAAGACAGGGTCATTGGCTTCAGCAGGGTTTGTTGCAGCCTCATTGTTCTCAACCTCCATTTGGTCAATGACCGGAGGGTCTGGCACAATCACATTCTCCTCGAGAATGACTTGGTGTGTATCTAGGGGTGTGGCAACTCTCTCTTCTCTTCTTTCTTCTTCTTTGGCTGATGCAACCGAAATGTCTTCATCAGCTTTAGCTTCAGACTCTGGAACCCTCACAGAAGGATTCTCTTCAGGGAACACTTGACGTGCCACTGAACTGGATTGTTGGGAATCTTGGCCTGAGACCTTTGCGAAGCCGTTGAAACACGGTCGATGCCTTTGGTGATGGTGTGGTCTCCATGTAGTTGTCATCATTCAGTACCGGATCGGTAACTTGTGATGGGGAGTATGGGGTATCTCATCATAAACTGGTGTTTCTTCTTGCGGGCGCTCAGCCCAGGAATTATCTTGAGCGATTGGCGTCAATGAATGACCAATGCTAATGTAGTCACTACTCGTTGGAGCAGGCGATGATACCAAGTGGTGCTCGAGTTGAGGAAGGACTTCATCATCAACAACATTGTCATCATGACCAATGTCTTCAGCTGCGTTGGGGTCAACAGCTGGAACTTGTTCATCTACATGAGCCTCTGTTGAAGTAGGCTGGTGGATCACAACATGGCGATCTTTGTTGGTGGCAGCTAGAGGAGCGACAGGGGTAGGTTCAACAATGAGAGGCTGAGAGGCCGTAGCATGCTCTTTCTTTGAAGACTTAGTTCCCTTAGTCTTCAACTTTTTCTTGGAAGGGGCATCGTCAGATGCATCCTTGTGCTTGCGCTTCTTGGCTTCGGCTTCAGCTATACTTGTCTTTTTCAGCTCTGAAGCTGCTGAGGGGACCTTAGGCTTCGAGCCTGTCATGCTGGCAGGGAAGACAATGCGAGGTTCTTCCTACCTTGGTGCTTCAGTTTGGGCCACATCAGGCTTCTTTGGTTTGGCAGCCATCCTGTGATCGATACCAGGGCGCCCAAGAGCTTTACGCTTCTTACTTCATTGTGTGCTTGAACACATTTCTGAGCTAAGTACTTCATGCATTCTCGTGAGCCTTTAGCTTCAGTGCGCTTCTTGTGGAATTCCTCCTTGAGGTCATGCAACATCTTCTTGAAGATTTGAACATCTGCCACGCTGAGCTTGGCCATGTTCTTCTTGAAGTGAGCCTTCTCATAATCGATTTACTTTTTGAGCTCGACAATCTTCTGAGCCAAGGCCAACTTGCCTGCAATGGCTCTGTGGAATGTGATGCTGATATCCATTGGAAGCTGAAGATCATCAATACTGATGTTCTGGTCGTCGAACCACTCATCGATGAAGTTGTTCAGAATGTCAACATCGAAGAGGGGCAGGTCGTTGAAGATTTATGTCTCTTGCTTGCTCTTGATAAGCATCTCAAGAGCATCATCACCAAGATCTTCATTGCTGGACAGATCAATGGTGTCATCTTCATTGTGCAGAATAGCAAACGGAGTCAGGGGTTGCCCTGTGGCCTTCTTGGGCAATGGCTTCTTGGTCCTCTTGGATACGCGAGATAAGTCTTCAGATTGCACACTGGATTCAGGCGGTGCAGACTTAAGAGTCTTCTTTGTTGAATATTTTGGTGAAGCAGATGGCTTTGCAGCTTTTGTCTTCTTCTTTTTCTCCTTTGGAGGTGAGGGAGCTTCATCAGAATCAGCTTCTCCAGCAGATTGCTCCACATCTGCTCTCTGGGCAGCAATGTGAGAGAGAAGCCCATCAAAATTTGTGAAGGGGCCAATTCTGTTCTCACTAGCTTCATGTGTCCCATCAGATCTTGGAGCAGAGGGGCCAGGGTTGAAGTTGAGCCCAAACTCTTTTTGGTTCTTGACAGCAGAATCTCTTGCAAACTGATAGTTGTGCATGAAGAGATTGTCTTCATGACACCATAACAGACACTACAAAAAAATAAATATCCGTGATGATACGTGTTTGTCACGGTAGGTCGCGTTCTTTGTCATGCATGTACACCCATGATGATTTTATGACAGAATCAAGATAGTCATACCTGTGCTATCGTAGAAGTGTTCCATGACATTACCAAAATTATCATCACGGAAGTGTCCACTTCCATGACGATAAATCGCGTGTCACAGAAGTGCTTTCGTCAAGGGTGACCGACACGTGGCATCCACCATAATGGAATGCCGTTAAGCTATCGGGTCTGGTTTTGGATTCGATAACACGTTAACAGGCCCGACCAATGGGGATTTTCCATGTGTAAAATCATCATTGGCTGGAGGAAACACGTGTTGGCTCACCGTTGGGACAGATGTCATCCACTCATTGGATAGAAGGCGCCTATGATACGTCGACACGTGGCACGACCCAATAGAGGCCCATTCCTATGAAAAGGCCGGCTCGTTTGACTTAGTCAAAAGGTGGCGGCCGGCCCATGGAAAGCCTGTTAACGACCTGTTCGCATATAGCCCATTTACAGCCCGCTAACCCAGGGCCTGTTATGACCTATTCGAATTAGGTCCAGTAGCATCATCTGGGCCGTCCAATATGATTCCAGCCCATTTTAACTTCTGGCCCATGTATGGCCCATGACGTCTTTCGGCCCATATGAGGCCCTTTGTAACTCTTGGCCCATTAACGGCCCGTGGTGAAACTGGCCCGTAATGAACAGTGTATCACTTTATACCCATTAACATCCCATGGTGAAACTGGCGCGTAATGAATAGTTTATCACTTTATACCCATTAACGGTTCGTTATTCCATTGGGCCGTTGAAGGAGTCCTGGATTAGGGGGTATCCGGACAGCCGGACTATATACTTTGGCCGGACTGTTGGACTATGAAGAAACAAGATTGAAGACTTCGTCCCGTGTCCGGATGGGACTCTCCTTTGCGTGGAAGGCAAGCTTGGCGATTCGGATGTTAGATCTCCTTCTTTGTAACTGACTCTGTGTAACCCTGGCCCCCTCCGGTGTCTATATAACCGGAGGGTTTATTCCGTAGGACCAAGTACAATCATAATCATAGGCTAGCTCTTGGGGTTTAGCCTCTACAATCTCGTGGTAGATCAACTCTTGTAATACTCATATCATCATGATCAATCAAGCAGGAAGTACGGTATTACCTCCATCGAGAGGGCCCGAACCTAGGTAAACATCGTGTCCCCAGCCTCTTGTTACCATTAGCCTTAGACGCAAAGTTCGGGACCCCCTACCCGAGATCCGCCGGTTTTGACACCGACATTGGTGCTTTCATTGAGAGTTCCTCTGTGTCGTTGTTGTAAGGCTCGGTGGCTCCTTCAATCATCAACAACAATGCTGTCCAGGGTGAGACCTTTCTCCCTGGACAGATCTTCGTGTTCGGCGGCTTTGCAGTGTGGGCCAATTCGCTTGGCCATCTGGAGTAGATCGATAGCTACGCCCCTGTCTGTCAGGTCAGGTTCAGAAACTTGAATTACACGTCTGACATTCGCGAAGACTTGACCTTCGACGGATTCAGGCCTACACCAGGAGCACCGAACGGTCGCGACAAGCATGACTTAGATCTGCTGTCAGACAGTATTCGGGATATCATGCGTGCAGCAGCTCCGGACCTAAATCCAGGGCAGATCGCATCGTCCGAGGATGGGTGGATAGACCCCGCCACGGAGCCGTATACTCATCGGCGGTGGAGCCGAACACAGACTCCACCTCTAAGGAAATATGTGTCACCGGACCCCCCGGACTTGTGTCCGGCCGTATGTTCCAGACCGCGCGCACCCGGGCCCATCGAATCCGATTGGGCTCCGGTAATGGAGTTCACCGCCGCGGATATCTTTCAGCACTCACCCTTCGGCGACGTGATGAATTCATTAAAGTATGTCTCTTTGTCAGGAGACCCTTTGCCGAACTATGTTCGGCTCAAGTGGGAAGCAGATGACGAAGAGATTCGTTACCCACCCACCACCCACTTCATTGCTATTGTCGATGATTTAACCGATGTGCTTGACTTCGACTCCGAAGACATCGACGGCATGGACGACGATGCAGGAGAAGAACAGGAACCACCGCCCACAAGGCGCTTGAAAGCCACCTCCTCATATGATATATATATGGTGGACACCCCCAAAGAAAACAATGGCGATGAGGCAATAGACGATAACCCCTTAGGGAAGCAATCAAATCATGGGCGTCACCGGCGCCGCTCTAAGCTCCGCCACAGCAATACTGGCACAGGAGACGAAAACAATCCGGATGGTGCCGAAAATGAATACAATCCCGATCAGCCTACCTTCAAGCAAGCCGAACAGGAAGACGGGCAGGTTAGCCCAGATGAACAGGCGATGGACAGATACTTGGAGGATGACAACTATATGACCCCCTCCGAAGACGAGGTGAGCCTCGGCGATGATGAATTCGGCGTGCCTGAGGATCTTGTAGAGCAGGAGCGCTTCAAGCGCCGGCTTATAGCCACTGCAAGAAGCCTGAAAAAGAAGCAGCAGCAGCTCCAAGCTGATTAAGATCTCCTCATAGACAGATGGACTGAGGTCCTGGCAGCCGAGGAATATGGACTCGAGCGCCCCACCAAAGGTTACCCAAAGCACAAGTTGCTACCTCAACTCGAGGACGAGGCCCTAGAGCCTACACTACCAGCACAGGACGAGGCTGATCGGCCACCTCGTGGCCGAGATAAAACGGCGTATCAGACCGGATACCATCCCAGCCCCCGACGCCAATACACTACTGCCTGGGGTAATACGCAGGACCTGCGAGACATATTGGAAAACAAAGCAGGACATCCAAGATCGATCTATGGATCGCTGGGGCGCGCCCCAATACATGACGATGATCGTCATACCGAACACACTAACAACAAGTCCGGCCGGGCCGAACATAACCGACTAGACTTCGTCGAACTGCGCAGTAACATAGCCCGGCCTAGAGGCGCCGCACATCCCCTCTGCTTCACTGACGAAGTAATGGATCACGAATTCCTAGAAGGGTTTAAACCCGTAAACATCGAATCATACGATGGCACAACAGACCCCGCGGTATGTATCAAAGATTTTTGTCTCCACATTCACATGGACCGCGGTGATGATCTACACACCATCAAGTATCTTCCCCTCAAGCTCAAAGGACCGGCCCGACATTGGCTGAATAGCCTGCTGGCGAACTCCATTAGCAGTTGGGAAAACCTGGAGGATGCATTCCTCGACAACCTCCAAGGCACTTACGTGCGACCACCGGATGCTGATGACTTAAGTCACATTACCCAACAGCCCGGAGAGTCAACCAGGAAATTCTGGACTCGATTTCTAATTAAAAAGAGCCAAATTGTCGACTGTCCGGACGCCGAAGCCCTGGCGGCCTTTAAGAATAATATCCGCGATGAGTGGCTCGCCCGACACCTCGGCCAAGAGAAATCGAAGTCCATGGCGGCCGTAACAACACTCATTACACGCTTTTGTGCGGGCAAAGATAGGTGGTTGGCTCGTAACAACAACACAGCAAGCACCCCTGTCACATCAGAGGCTAGAGATAGCATCCGTAAACCACGATGCAACAAACATAAGCGTCACAAGAACAACAATGATGCCCAAAACACGGTAGTCAATGCCGGATTCTGTGGCTCCCAGCGCAGTCAGCGGAAAAAGACACTTCAAAAGAACAATTCGGGCCCATCCGGCCTGGACCCCATACTTGACCGCCCATGTCAAATTAATGATACCCAAGGAACGACAGCCAATACTACCAATAGAGAATACCAGGTCTTCAAACAATCCGGCAGGTCAGGCACCGAAAACAATAAGAAGGGGTCCCAAAGCGAGGAAGACAACAAGGAGCCCGGATCATCAAACAATATAGGGAAATTCAGTTGCAGTTATCCTCGACCCAATAGTGTGCGGGTTCCACCTCACATGAGCCCCTATTAGCGGAGGCAGCAGTCCAAACTTGCCGCACCAGGACACAGTGCGCCAGATAGGTATTGACCGCTCGAGGATCAAACCCAATAAAAACATCCTTTCAAGGTGTCATACCAGGCATGAAGGCCAGTTGTATAGGCTCCATCACTATGGAGGTAGTCTTCGGATCACCAAACAATCACCATACCGAAGAGTCATTCTTCGACATTGTCCCTCCATGTAGTACCTATTACGTACTGCCGGGGCGAACTGTGTTGGCTCGATTCAACACGGTATCACACCATGTCCATGGCAAGCTTAAACTACCAGGCTCACGTGACGTAGTCACAAATATGGGCAAGGCCAAACTCTACCTCGGCACCGAAGAGTATACCGCCACAGAAGCAACGAGTTGCGCCTTTTTATCGAACCTTGATTCGACAGCCAACCTCCCGGACACCAACAAAGGAGTCCGAACTACTTCACAGCATGATAGCTCGGCTCAACTAGGCCCCAATCAAACACTCTGGCATAAGTCGGGAAGGGCCACACCCCGCAGTTCAACCGCTCCATGGCACACAAATGTCTCTCAGCATTTTTGCAGGTTCGCTTTTGCGCATAATAGGACTGGCGACATGGAATCGGCTCGGACGTGCAAAGGGGGAATCTTTGGACATTCCCCCCGAAGACAATCCGGATATACTTCGGATTCGCACACAGCTCCCTCCCGCTTGGTCTAAAGAAGGGTACACCGTCATACCTCTTTTTTATAACATCAACCATACTCATACGCATTGACGTATTACTTGAATACAACATGTAGAGTTATATGACGCTTATCTGCTATCATTTCTCATTGACATCTTTAGTCATAATGGAATCTGAATATCGTGTTATGCCTTAAAACGCCAGGGGCTTCATTGTACCCGCACTATGGCAACAAAGTCCGACCACCTTCTCGGTCGCTCGGCACCCTGAACTTATAGCATTATATGCATCAGCTCCGAATCATGTCTTGGGTCAATAGTTGGGTTTGCCCAGCTCCCATGTTTTGGTACCTTACGTTCCGCTATATCGGCTATGATAGCGCTGGGAGAACTACTACAATTGTGTCCCGGTTCTTCCGGACGAGCACCTCAGTAGAGAAAGCCGAAAAGTGACTGTCATTATATGGCGAGAGCTGGTCAGCTGTTCGAGAGGTTGCAAAATATTTAAGGATTTATTCCGCATAATGCCATAACAAATGCAGCGTGCGACGGATCGGCCTTCCAATCAGGTGTTAATAGAGCCCCTCGTACGGTCTTCCGAACACCAGGGGTTGCGCCTACCTTACTCAAACTCCTATGGCTAACTGAGAGTGATAAAGCCCCATAGTCTGATTGCCTGGTTCGTTGTGCTGAACACCTCCTTCAAGGACCCAAAAATGGGATAAAGAGTGTTCAGGTTTATCCCGAACACCCCCGTACTTCCTATGTGGGGGCAGAAGCCGACGACTGGCCAACTCTCAGGATTAATATATAAAACGGCCGCACGGGAGGAAAAAGTTTCATATAACAAGCAATACATAATAAAAGTGACTTCATTCCGCCTTACAAAGGACAGCATCACTGTCTTCAGGGAAATACAATGTCTTTGGTACATTGCTCCGCCACAAGGCGGGCTTCTTTCAGGACACTATCATAATATAATTCGGGCTTGCGGTGCTCCTTCCCCTCCGGCGGTCCCTTGGTCATCAGCTTTTCAGCATCCAGCTTTCCCCAGTGCACTTTCGCACAGGCAAATGCCATTCGTGCACCTTCTATGCAGACCGACCGCTTAATGACTTCGAGCCGAGGGCAAGCACTCACAATCCGCTTCACGAGCCGGAAGTAACTGCTTGGAATTGACTCGGTGGGCCATAGCCGGACAATTAAGTCCTTCATGGCTAGTTCGGCCGCCTTGTGCAGTTCGATCAACTGCTTCAGCTGATCAACAAATGGCACCGGATAATTCGGCGCCAAATACTGCGACCAGAAGAGATTTTCCGGAGTCTTCTTCTCCTTAGCTCGATAGAATTGAGCAGCATCAGATATGCTGCGCGGCAGCTCCGCAAACGCCCCTGGAGAAATCAGAATTTCATTTGTCACCTTGAACTTCTCCTATTACTACATAAAAATCACTTTGAATATGAAAAAGCCTTACCAGCCGCAATCTTCCTCGCCTCCTGAATGTCCTTCAGAGCAGCTTGGGCTTCCTCCCGAGCATCATTTGCGGCTTGGAGAGCTTGGGCGAGTTCGGATTCTTACAATCATAGACTCTGCTCCAAAGTCTCGCTTTTCTTCACGGCCTCCTGAAGCTCTCGTTCAGCTTCAATGACCCTGGCATCATGCTTCCCGCGAAGAGCCTGCTCCGTGGCTGCCTTCGCCCCTAGAGTGTGCAATATAAATGCTTTTATTAGGCACACCTCTTATTTGTGCTAAACTTAATAAAGTTTTGACATACCTTGATTGTCCTCCAACTGCTTCTTCACTCGGCCAAGTTCTTCTTCGGCCCACTCCAGACTCTGTTTCAGTCCGGATACTTCCGCAGTATGAGAGGCAGCAGTCACTGCACACGCCTGTTTATAAAGGAAGAGATATATATCATTAGCTGAGTCTCCTGCAGACAGAAATTGGATCCCCTGTCCGGTTCTCTCTTTCATCGGACAGTGTATCAGGGGCTACTATCCATACTATGACAATCTTCTAAAACTCCTAAAACATACCTCCAAGCCTTTTATAAGGCTGATGCAGGATTCATTCAGTCCACTTTTAGCGGCCTGAATCTTTTCAATCACCACGCCCATAAGGGCGCGATGTTTATCGACGATGGAAGCACTCTTTAGCGCTGTCGATAAGCTGCCCTGCATGTCTGGTTGGACAGAGGTTGCCGGCCGAGCAGGATCGCCCCCTCTAGTCAAGGGGGGCTGCCTACCTGATCCCGGAGCCTCAAAGGTCTCCGGGACTGTGTCCGGCTTTTGGCCGAATCCAAGATCGCCCCCGCCGTCGACACTCATGGGAGCCGCTGCTCTCGTGTATCCGGCCCCTGAGGTACGCCCTCCCTGGTCTGGGTCCTTCTGGGACAACACCTCAGTATTACGACCAGACTTTAGGGAAGGGGCCTTCGTAGGTGTCTCGCTCTCTAGGGCATGTGAGCTCAACGAATCCTCCGATGAGGACTGTTCGACGCGAGACCTCACCGGCATGCAAAAAGTGTGGCACAAGTTAAAATATTACACTTTAGTGATCCTGGACGCGTAGTCATGTTCCGATTTCATGTACTCACGAGTTTACCAGGGGCTGGGCCCTGGGATCCCACTCCGGGCTGCTATCGATAGCGTTGGTGGACGCCTCTGGAAGGGGGGTTCTTCCCCTCTTAGGCAAATCAACCTCCAAGGATGAGGAGGCCGTCCTTTTCTTCCCTCCCCCTATAGGGGACTCGTCCTCTTCCTCCTCCTTGTCCTCTTCGGAGGAAGGACGGGCACTGGAGTCTTCGGACTTTGCGTCCGAAGCGCCGCGAAGACGGAGGCCGCTCCTGGTCTCCTTGGCCTCTTTGTAGGCCTCTTTCTTTGGCGCCTTGTAAGGCGCTGGGACCAGCATCTTCGTCAGAAGTGGTCCGGTCGGTTCTTCCGGCAGCGGGGCCGGACAGTGTATCCGCCCTGCCTTCTTCGTCCATCCCTAGGATAATTGTGGAAGGCACAGTAAAGCGTCTTCCTCGGAACATGCCAACGATACACATGGATGGACAACACATATTGATGACTTACCAGACTTGCAGGGCGGGATAGTTGGTACCCCCGGTCCTCGGTGGAGTCTGGCCACGATTTGCTGGACTTGAAGAGCACCTTCCAGATATCCTCGTGCGAGGAGCCATAGAGCTCCCGTAGGTTCTGGTGCTCGGCCGGGTCGTACTCCCACAAAGCGCAGGCTCGGTGCTGACAAAGAAGAACCAGGCGAACTAACATCACCTGGACTATGTCGACAAGCTTGATGTCCTTGTCTACCATACCCTTGACGCGCGTCTAGAGCATCGACAGTTCGTCGGATGAAGACCAGTTCAGGCCCTTCATGGGCCAAGATGTAAGCCGCAGGGGGGCTCCGGATTGGAATTCGGGAGCAACGGCCCACTTTTTGCCATGCGGCTCGGTAATGTAGAACCACTGCTGCTACCCCTCCTTGACATAATCGTTGAAAGTACCTGTCGGCCATATGACCTAGGGCATCTTGCTCACCATGGCGCCTCCGCACTCGGCGTGCTCGCCGTTCACCACCTTGGGCTTCACATTGAAGATCTTCAGCCATAGGCCAAAGTGTGGCGAGATACGGAGAAAGGCCTCACACGCGACGATAAAAGTAGAGATGTTGAGGAAGGAGTTACGGGATAAATCATGAAAATCGATCCCATAATAATACATGATGCCGCGAACAAATGAGTGAAGGAGAAACCCGAGCCCGCGGACGAAATGAGGGAGGAACACAACCCTCTCAAGGCGCTCCGGAGTAGGGACGATCTGTCCCGCCGTCGGAAGACGGTGGCCGATTTTCTTGGCTAGATACACGGCCGCCCGAAGCTTTTTGATATCCTTCTCCTTGACGGTACAGGCCATCCATTTGCCTCCTGCTCCTGGTCCGGACATTTTCGGAGAACCTCTTTTGGTGGGGGAAACGAACGCATGGGCGTTAGGGCTCAGGCAAAGGGGAATGGACGAGCAAAAGGAGATGAGGGTGTGGGTGGAGAAGAAGAGGCCTTATCTTTTCATAGAGGCAATACAAACTTTGTACCTCCCCGCTTGCCTAGTAGAACCTGCTCGTTCCCCACTCGCCACAATTGGCGGTATGGTTGGGTTGCCCACACCCGTATTGATGAGAGTCCCGTAATAAGGGGACACGATCTCTGCTTCGACAAGACGTGCCTAGAAAACCGCCTCGCAATATGCACAGTAGCTAGTTGAGAAACGGTCCGGATAAGGACCTGGCCACAATGTGACTTCAAGTTATTGTCAGCGGATTCATTTCGTGCGAAAATATTGTTCTTTCTATGATGGTGTGTGAAATTTATTTTGCAGAGCCGGACACGATCCTTGTGTTCGGAATCTACCTTGGGGTATTCGGAGATGGAACCCGCCTTGCAATGCCGAAGACAATCTCTGCGCCGGACTCATCGTCATTGAAGCCTAGTTCAGGGGCTACTGAGGGAGTCCTGGATTAGGGGGTATCGAGACAGCCGGACTATATACTTTGGCCGGACTGTTGGACTATGAAGATACAAGATTGAAGACTTCGTCCCATGTCCGAATGGGACTCTCCTTTGCATGGAAGGCAAGCTTGGCGATTCGGATGTTAGATCTCCTTCTCTGTAACCGACTCTATGTAACCCTGCCCCCCTCCAATGTCTATATAAACTGGAGGGTTTACTTCGTAGGACCAAGAACAATCATAATCATATGCTAGCTCTTAGGGTTTAGCCTCTACGATCTCGTGGTAGATCAACTCTTTTAATACTCATATCACCAAGATCAATCAAGCAGGTATTAGGGTATTACCTCCATTGGGAGGGCCCGAACCTGGGTAAACATCGTGTCCCCAGCCTCCTGTTACCATTAGCCTTAGACGCATAGTTTGGGACGCCCTACCCGAGATCCTCCGGTTTTGACACCGACAGCCGTTTCCAGCCCATGTTATCTATCGGCCTTCTCAGGCCCATTTATTCTTTGGATCATTTCCAGCATTCGGATACTTACGGCCCGTTACTGGCCTTTTCTGCTTGTGGGCCAAATTCAACCCGTGGATACAGCCGACCCGTTTATGGCCCGTTAATCTGTTGGGCCATTTTCATAGCATCATCAAATACCTGCCTATAAACGGTACATTATGGTCAGCCCATAAAACGTACGATTTCCACTCTAGCCCGTTTACGACCCATTATACGGCCCATACAAGGCCCATAGATGAGACGGCCTATAGAAGGCACATGGATCCTATGGGACGTAGAAGGCCCATGGATCTGACGGCCCATTGAAGGCCCATGGATCCTGAGGGAGTCCTGGATTAGGGGGTGTCCGGAAGGCCGGACTGTGACCTTTGGCCGGACTCCCGAACTATGAAGATACAAGATTGAAGACTTCGTCCCGTGTCCGGATAGGACTTTCCTTGGCATGGAAGGCAAGCTTGGCGATACGATATGTAGATCTCATCCCATTGTAACCGAATCTTTGTAACCCTAGCCCTCTCCGGTATCTATATAAACCGGAGAGTTTTAGTCCGTAGGACGAACAATAATCATACCATAGGCTAGCTTCTAGGGTTTAGCCTCTCTGATCTCGTGGTAGATCAACTCTTGTACTACCCATATCATCAATATTAATCAAGCAGGAGTAGAGTTTTACCTCCATCGAGAGGGCCCGAACCTGGGTTAAAACATCGTGTCCCTTGTCTCCTGTTACCATCCGCCTAGATGCACAGTTCGGGACCCCCTACCCGAGGTCCGCCGGTTTTGACACCGACATTGGTGCTTTCATTGAGAGTTCCTCTTTGTTGTCACCTTTAGGCCCGATGGCTTCTTCGATCATCAACCACGACGCGGTCCAGGGTGAGACTTTTCTCCCCGGACAGATCTTCGTATTCGGCGGCTTTGCATTGCGGGCCAATTCACTTGGCCATCAGGAGCAGATCGAAAGCTACGCCCCTGGCCATCAGGTCAGATTTGGAAGTTTAAACCACATGGCTGACATCCGCGGAGACTTGATCTTCGACGGATTTGAGCCACAGCCGAGCGCGCCGCACTGTCACAATGGGCATGATCTAGATCTGCCGCCAGACAGTGCCCAGAGCGCCGCTCAGGTGTCCGCTCTGACCCTTAGATCGGAGCCGACTGCGCTGGTCGAGGACGGGTGGCTAGACGCCGCCTCAGGGGCTGCAATCTCTACGGCGATCGAGCCGAACACCAATCTTGTCCTTCACGGAGCTCGTCACTCCAATGTGCCGGACTCCTTTCCGGACTCCGAATCTTTCGCACCCATCCCGATCGAACCCAATTGGGCTCCGATCATGGAGTTCACCGCCGCGGACATCTCTCAACACTCGCCCTTTGGCGACATCCTGAATTCGCTAAAGTCTCTCTCTTTATCAGGAGAGCCCTGGTCGGACTATGGTCAGCAAGGTTGGGATGCGGACGATGAAGAATTTCGAAGCCCACCCACCACCCACCTCGTAGCCACTGTCGATGATTTAACCGACATGCTCGACTTCGACTCCGAAGACATCGACAGTATGGACGCCGATGAAGAAGACGAACAGGAACCAGCGCCTATAGGGCACTGGACAACCACCTCATCCCACGATGTATACATGGTGGACACACCTAAAAGAAACAACGATGAGGATCAAAAGGGCGCAACGAGGCATCGTTCCCTCGAAAAGCAATCAAAGCGGCGGTGGAAGCACCGCGCCAAACCCCACCTCGACAGAGACTCAGCCATAGAGCAGGAAGAACCGGCGGACGATGAACATGCCATCGAGCAACCGTCCGAACAGGGCAACTTGGATAAACAAACCGAACAACCCGTCCCTGGCGAAGATAATAGTCCGAACGACCTCACGCCGGACAAGTTGCTGGAGAAGAAGAACCTCCACCAAAGGCTCGTCGCCACTGCGCGTAGCCTGAAAAAGCAGAAGCGGAAGCTCAAAACAACGGAAGATGCACTCAGAATCAGATGGGGCATAGTACTCAACACCGCACACAAGTACGACGACAGTCACCACACAAAGAGCTATCCGAAGCGAAAATTACTACCGGAATTTGATGAGGAGGCCTTAGAGCCCCCACGGTCAAAAAACAAGGAAGCCACCAGGTCAGATAGATGATCCCATGACCGACATCAAGCGGCAAAGGGCGCCGCAGTCAATCCGGCACGTGATCCGCACAAGGATTCGCATCAAAAAGACGGCCCAACTAGATCTATCTACGGGCCAAGAAAGCAAGCTCTAGTAAGCAATGCAACGCAACAAATATCCGAACATCGCGGCACACCCAAACACAGGGGCACCGCACATCCCCTATGTTTCACCGATGAGGTGCTGGACCATGAATTTCCAGCGGGATTCAAGCCCGTAAGCATAGAGGCAAACGACGGAACAACGGACCCTGGAGTCTGGATTGTGGATTATATCCCCCACATATACATGGCTAGAGGAGATGACCTCCACGCCATAAAATACTTACCCCTCAAGCTCAAAGGGCCAGCCCGGCATTGGCTTAAAAGCCTTCCCGAAAACATCATAGGAAGTTGGGAGGAGCTCGAGGATGCTTTTCGGGCAAATTTTCAAGCGACCTATGTCCGACCTCCGGATGCAGACGATCTAAGTCGTATAACTCAACAACCCGGAGAGTCAGCCCGGAAACTCCAGAACAGATTTCTTACTAAAAAGAATCAGATAGTCGACTATCCGGACGCTGAAGCCCTAGCAGCTTTCAAACATAGCGTTCGAGACGAATGGCTCGCCAGACACCTCGGCCAAGAAAAGCCAAGAACAATGGCCGCATTGACAAGCCTCATGACCCGCTTTTGTGCAGGAGAGGATAGCTGATTGGCAAGAAGCAGCACCAGCGACCCAAGTACATCCGAAGTCAGAGATGGAAACGGGAAATCGTGCTGTAGCAAGGAACATCGCCGGATCAAGGATAACAGCCCGAAGAGCACGGCAGTCAATGCCGGATTCAAAAGCTCTTGGCAGAATCAGAAAAAGCCGCCCCCCCAAAGATAATAGGGACAATCTATCTAACCTCAACAAAATCTTGGACAAAATATGCCAAATCCACTGTGAGGGAGTCCTGGACTAGGGGTGTCCGAATAGTCGAACTATCATCATCGGCCGGACTCCAAGACTATGAAGATACAAGATTGAAGACTTCGTCCCGTGTCCGGATGGGACTTTCCTTGGCGTGGAAGGCAAGCTTGGCGATACGGATATGTAGATCTCCTACCATTGTAACCGACTTTGTGTAACCCTAACCCTCTCCGGTGTCTATATAAACCGGATGGCATTAGTTCGTAGGACGAACAACAATCATACCATAGGCTAGCTTCTAGGGTTTAGCCTCCTTGATCTCGTGGTAGATCTACTCTTGTAACACACATCATCAATATTAATCAAGCAGGACGTAGGGTTTTACCTCCATCAAGAGGGCCCGAACCTGGGTAAAACATCGTGTCCCTTGTCTCCTGTTACCATCCGCCTAGACGCACAGTTCGGGACCCCCTACCCGAGATCCGCCGGTTTTGACACCGACATTGGTGCTTTCATTGAGAGTTCCTCTGTGTCCTCACCAATAGGCTCGATGGCTTCTCCGATCATCATCAATGACGCAGTTCAGGGTGAGACCTTCCTCCCCGGACAGATCTTCTTGTTCGGCGGCTTTGCACTGCGGGCCAATTCGCTTGGCCATCTAGAGCAGATCGAAAGTTACGCCCCTGGCCGTCAGGTCAGATTTGGAAGTTTGAACTTCACGGCTGACATCCGTTGGGACTTGATCCTCGATGGATGCGAGCCACAGCCGAGCGTGCCGCACTGTCACGACGAGCATGATCTAGCTCTACGGCCGGACAGTACCCTGGAGGCCGCACTTGGGCCCGCTCCGACCTTCAATTCGGAGCCGGCTGCGCAGATCGAGGACGGATGGCTAGACGCCGCCTCGGGGGCTGCAACCTCTACCGCGATAGAGCCGAACACTGACCTTGTCCCTCACGAAGCTCGTGACTCCGAGGTGCCAGACTCCTTGCCGGACTCCGAACCTCCCGCGCCCTCACCAATCGAATCCGGTTGGGCGCCGATCATGGAGTTTACTGCCTCAGACATCTTTCAACACTCACCTTTTGGCAACATCTTGAGTTCGCTAAAGTATCTCTCGATATCAGGAGAGCCCTGGCCGGATTGCGGCCAGGACGGTTGGGATGCGGATGATGAAGAAATTCAAAACCCACCAACCACCCACTTGGTAGCCACTGTCGACGATCTAACCGACATGCTAGACTGCGACTCCGATGACATCGACGGTATGGACGACGATGCCGGAGACGACCAAAAACCAGCGCCTAATGGGCACTGGAACGCCACCCCAACTCACGACGTACACATGGTGGATACACCAAAAGGAAGCGACAATGACGAAAAACGGGACGTGGCGAAGGACAACTCCCCCAACAAACAACCAAAACGGCGACGCAAGCGCCGCCCGAAGACCGGCCTCGATAAAAACGGCACCCATACGGACCCGGCCCTAGAGCAGGGCGAAGCAGTGGACGACGCACATGCCACCAAGGAGGCATCCGAACATGATGAACTGGAAAAGCAACCCATCCCCGGCGAAGATGATCTCACATCACCAGAGCATACGAACCTTCATAAAAGGCTCGTCGCCACTGCAAGAAGTTTGAAGAAGCAAAAGCGGAAGCTCAAAACAGCGGAGGACGCACTCAAAAGGAGTTGGAGCAAAGTACTCAACACCGCAGATAAATACGGTGCTAGTCACCAGACAAAGAGCTACCCGAAGCGCAAGCTGTTGCCCGAATTTGACGAGGAGGCCTTAGAGCCCCCGCAGTCAAAAAAGAAAGAAGCCGCCTGGCCGGATAGATGACCAGATGACAGGCCAAGAGCAACAAGGGGCGCCACACACAAGCCGGCACACGATCAGCTTAAAGATCCTTGGAAGAAGGATGACCCAGCCAGGTCTATCTATGGGCCAAAAAAGAAGACTCCCGGAAGCAACATAACCCGCCGAGCATTTCAAGACAACGGCACACCCAAATAGAGGGGCGCCGCACACCCACTATGTTTCACCGACGAGGTACTAGATCATGGATTTCCAGCGGGATTCAAACCTGTAAACATAGAGGCATATGACGGAACGACAGACCCCAGAGTCTGGATTGAGGATTATATCCTACACATACATATGGCCAGAGGAGACGATCTCCATGCCATAAAATACCTACCCCTCAAGCTCAAAGGGCCAGCTCGGCATTGGCTTAAAAGCCTCCCAGAAAATACCATTGGAAGTTGGGAAGAGCTTGAAGATGCGTTTCGAGCAAATTTTCAAGGGACTTATGTCCGCCCTCCGGATGCAGACGATTTAAGTCACATAACTCAACAGCCCGGAGAGTCAGCATGCAAATTGTGGAACAAGTTCCTCACTAAAAAGAACCAAATAGTCGACTGTCCGGACGCTGAAGCCTTAGCAGCCTTTAAACACAACATCCGAGACGAATGGCTCGCCAGACACCTCGGCCAGGAAAAACCAAGAACAATGGCCACACTAACAAGCCTCATGACCCGCTTTTGCGCGGGGGAAGACAGCTGGCTGGCTAGATGCAGCACCAGCAACCTGAGTACATCCGAAGTGAGGGATGGAAATGGGAAATCACGACGCAGAAAGGATCAGCGCCGGAATAAGGAAAATGGCCCAAACAGTACGGCGATCAACGCCGGATTCAAAAGCTCTCGGCCGAACAACAAAACGCTGTCCCTCAAGGACAACAGTGACGAGCTATCCAACCGAAACAAGATTCTAGACAGGCTATGTCAAATACATGGTACCTCCGGAAAGCCTGCAAACCATATCCACAGAGATTGTTGGGTCTTCAAGCAGTCCGGCCGACTTAACGCCGAACACAAGGGGCTCGATACATCAAGCGAAAGTGACGAACCCCAAAAGCAGCACTCCAGAAAACAGAAGACTTTCCCACTAGAAGTCAAAACAGTGAACTCACTTCATGTGATAACACGACAACACAGCGCGGCACCTGCCATACCAGGACACCGTCCGTAGAATGGGGATAGACCCTACCAAAATTCGCCATAACAGCACTTCCTTCAAAGGAGTGACGCCAGGCCTTTAAGCCAATTATACGGGCTCTGTACCACTAGAGGTTGTGTTCCGTTCATCCGACAACCTCCGTTGTGAAAAGCTCACTCTCCATAGCGCCCCATTTTACAGTGGCCATCAAGCACTACCGGGACGCAAAGCTTTCGCCCCCTTTAACTCCATACCACACTACACGTCTCCTATACTTACAATGCCCGGTCCACGCGGCATAATCTCATTAAAGAGTAACTACGAGTGTTCCTCGACCACGGAGAGCGTGGGGCTGCCTTGACAGCCACTCCGACCTTGCAGGTCAAGGCCCCTAAACACAGGTCATTCAGACCCCGGACACGGTTAGGCGAGTCCGGCGTAAATAAACAAGGGGCTTCCCAGCAGCATACCCCCTTTATAAGGGGTCGTGCGTATAAATGATGAGAGCCAATAAAGCTCAACTTTCTTCATCTTCCAAATTATACTTTATTTTAATACAACTTTTGCACGATATTTCTTAGAAACTAAATCCTTCTCTTTTACAGATGAAGCACGTGCTACACCCGTCCAGGATACAGCACAATGGAGACACAGGCGCAGACGTGCAGCAGGGACCCGTTGCAAGGATTCTTTTCAGATTAAGACCATGCGTAAACCTTTCTTACTGTCTCTTGTTGATACACATCCCTCGGTTTCCTACCATAGCCGAGGAGGAGGCTGGCGTTTTGGCATCGGCCGCGTCAGAAGTTCCCGCCTGTACCTGGACCCTAGGGGCTTAGGGCATTGTTCTGCCCGGTATCATAAAGACCGAACACCTCAGGGAGTGTACGGCGTCTCGAGTTAGGCCTTATATGCATCAGCTCTGAATCATGTCTTTGGTCAAATGTTGGGTTTGCCCGGCTCCTGTGTTTTGCTGCCTTACATTCCGTATCATCGGCTAACGCGGCACCAGGAGAACTACTGCGATTGTGCCCCGGTTCGGCCGGGCGAGCACCTCAGTAGAGAAAGCCGAAAACTGACTTTCAGGATATAGCGAGAGGCTGGTCAACCACTCGATCGACCATTGGAATGTTTAGAATTCCTCCGCTTTGACGAAGGACCGCTTCCCGGTTAGGCACATACGCGCCCCGAGTTCAGGGAAGAGCGGTGCCGCTGGGGGCTATATAGTAGCCCCACGTTCGAGCTCCTATGGCTAAGTGAAAGTGATAAAGCATTATAGTCTGGTTGCCTAGTTTGCTACGCTATCACCTCCTTAAAAGGACCAAGACGTTGGATTAAGTGTGAAAAAGTGCTTTTCTTTTTGCAAACACCCCCGCACCATGTGCGTGGGGGCTGAAGCCAAAGCCTGCCATCTTTCAGATTGTACATACGGCCGCACAGGAGATAGTTCAATACTTGAACGCACAAGTATAAAAAGCTATTGCATTATAAACATGATCTCACAAATTATACATGTCATTTGAACATGACATCTTTCGAGCACTACGACACTATTAAGTGAGCGCCCTACAGGACTTCCTCAACATAGTGCTCGGCGGGTAATCGGCTCTTGTCCGAACCCCGGGATGCAACAGCGGTGGCATCCATGTCCGCCCAGTATGTCTTCACATGGGCGATTGCCATCCGTGCACCTTCTATGCACGCCGACCGCTTCATCGCCTTGATATGCGGCACCGCCTCAAGGAATTGCTGCAACAAGCCAAAATAACTCTTCGGCTTGGGCCTTTCCGGCCACAGATGAGTGATCACATCCGTCATGGAAAGTCCGGACAATCTATTCAGCTCAGCCCACTCAGCCAGCCGATCAGTCAACGGAAGTCGACGATCCGGACTATGGAATTGAGACCAGTAAAGTTCTTCCATTTCGTGATCCTTCTAGCTTCGGAAGTGCACGACTTCGTCCGCCGCACTCGCTGCCAAATCCAGATAAGGATCCTCCGCACCACACAACTGGCCCAGCTGAGCATACTTCAGATCAGTGAATTTCCTACGCAGAAGAAAGGGCTTTCCAGCCACAATGTCTCCGGCCTGACGCAGTTCCTCCTTCATAGCCCGCATCTCACTCCGGGCATCCTTGACTTCGGCGCCGGCCTTCTTCAGGCCCTCTTGCTCAACTCGGCATTCTCCTTCAAGAACCTTACAACGGTCGGCAGCATCTTTTAATTTCAAGGCCATTCCGGCCAACTCTTCCCTGCTTCGGCAGTGAGCAGCCTTTTCGGCTTTTAGCTCTTCCGCTGCCAAGGCAGCCGCATTACTTATCCTGGCTTGCTCCTTGGCTCGAGCAAGCTCTACTCGAAGATCTTCCATAGCTGCGGCGCCATATGCATCAAGCATACAAATTGTAAGGAACGGGCACTAGCTCCCTTACTAGGCAACCGCGGAGCAACTACCTACCTTGTGACTCGCTGAGCCGTTTATTGACCAGCGCGATGTCCGCATCAGCAACATCGAGTTGCCTCTTCAGTTCGGCAACTCCATCAGTCCGGCTGGCCACCGAACATTCCGCCACCTGCATAGGAAAGGCGACATTCTATAACTGAGATTATGATCCTTGGCACGCTATCGCTCTCGACAGCATACCAAGTCTCAGGGGCTACTATCTATACAGGGCGCACCTCATGTGCAAAACTGTCAAAAGGTATGTCATTTTTTGCGTACCTCAAAGCCCGTCAGCAAGCTTTCGACGGCCTCATATAACCCGCTCTCGGCAGACGAGATCCTTTCAATCACCGTACTCATTAATGTGTGGTGATCTTCCGAGATAGACACCCTCTTAAGCAAATCCTGCAGCTCTACCGGCCGTACTCCAATGGGTGCCGAACTCTCTGGCCCCGCCAGACTCGGGGAGACCCTCTGCGAAGACACCTCAGGGTCGTTCGCCCCGCACGATGGGGTGGCAGATGGAGGCATTTCGCTCTCTACTCCGGACGAAGGTCTCCCGAAGATAAGCTGTGCTGAGACGGGCTGAGATCCGAACTACAAGATGAAAACTTCGGTTACCCTTAGAAATTAAGTAGGGGTGTCCACTATTACAAAATCCCCCCTTTTTTACTTATGGCTCGCTGGAGGGCTGATTCCTCCGAGGAGACAGTGCGGCCGGGGCTCTTCCCGGCACGGGACCTTCCGGTACAGATTTCTTTCCCCGCTTTGAGGCCTTGGCCTCCGGGTCTTCGGAAGCTGTCCTCTTCTCCCCCTGGAAGGAGGGACTCTCGATTCCTCCCTTACTGAAAGCCTCCTTGGCAGAGGTGGTAGGTCCCCTATGCCCCCATTCGCCCTCCTCCGAAGGTGCAACCTCCAACATTTTAATTAACACGGGATCCTGCATGGTATCAGGGAGGGGGGCCGGACACCGTATCAGTTTTGCTAGCGCTGTCCACTCCTGTCCAAGGGATAGCTGGTTAAAAGGCAAACCCACGGTAAATAAATGGACAATGTGTCCGGACACAGGGCTACTTACTTGAGTATCCGGGCGATTGCAGCTTAGGCCAGCGTCCTCGGTCAAGTCCGGACGCATCTCTTGCGATCCGAAGAACAGTTTGTACATCTCCACGGGTGTCAAACCCATGAAGTGTTGAAGAGCTCGTGGCCCCTCCGGATTAAATTCCCACAGGCGTAGGGGGCGACGTTTGCAGGGCAGTAGGCGCCGGATCAGCATAACCTGTACTACTGCGACTAGATTGATCTCCCTTTCTTGACCCATGACACGTCTTTGGGCGGTCCCCAGTCACGCCCCTTGTTGACCCATGACGTCAACTATTGTGGAGGGCCCGAGCGGAAGACGGGCGGCGGCCTCTGCCTGCTGCCCCTGGGAGCGGTGATATAGAACCACTCTTGTTGCCACGAGCCGAGCTCCTCCTGAAAAGAGCCCTCGGGCCATGGAGCATCGGCCATCTTGCTTATGACCGTCCCTCCGCACTCTGCCTGACGCCCCTCAATCATCTTCGGGTCCACATTGAAGGTTTTGAGCCACAAGCCGAAGTGAGGGGTAGTGCGGAGGAAGGCTTCGCAAACGACGATAAATGATGAGATGTGGAGGATGGACTCCGGAGCCAAGTCATGGAATTCCAGCCCATAGTAAAACATGAGCCCCCTCATGAAGGGGTCCGTCGGGAAGCCTAAACCGCGATGGAGGTGAGACACGAACACAACACTCTCGCCGGGCTTGGGAGTAGGAATAACTTGCCCTCGGGCGGGCAGCCTATGCGAAATCTCGTAGGTCAAGTACCTGGCGTCTCTCAGCTTTAACACGTCTTCTTCCGTGACGGAAGAGGGCATCCACCGGCCCCGTAGGTCGGAGCCGGACATTGTCAAAGGTCGAAGGTACCCGAATCTGGAGCCCTGGGTGTTGGAACTCGGGGGCGAGGGGCGGATTTGATTGAGGATTGAAGAAGAATAACTGGCCTTGGTCTCATTATAAAGAGGAAGAATACCGAGAGCCGTCGCCGTGACCGTTTGGAACCCGCCCTCGATGGAGGGGGCGTGGCAACGGGCGCGGTCGGGTTACCCACGTCCGTATGATGGGAATCCCGAAATAAGGGGAACACGATCTCTGCTTCGACAAGACGTGCCAAGGAAACCACTTCGCTAAACGCGCTGAGGTGGTACAATAAAAACAATTTAAGTAAAGGCTTGGTAGTGGTGTGACGTCACACCATCAAATACGTCAGCAGATTGAACTTGTGTAAATATTATTCTCTCTACGGTGCTATGTGGAAATTATATTTGCAGAGCCGGACACTATCCTGGTGTTCACAATCTTCTATAAATTATTCAGAGGAGGAACCCGCCTTGCAATGCCGAAGACAATATGCGCGCCGGACTCGTCGTCATTGAAGCCTGGTTCAGGGGCTACTGAGGGAGTCCTGGACTAGGGGGTGTCCGGATAGCCGAACTATCGTCATCGGCCGAACTCCAAGACTATGAAGATACAAGATTGAAGACTTCGTCCCGTGTCCGGATGGGACTTTCCTTGGCGTGGAAGGCAAGCATGGCGATACGGATATGTAGATCTCCTACCATTGTAACCGACTTTGTGTAACCCTAGCCCTCTCCGGTGTCTATATAAACCGGATGGCTTTAGTCCGTAGGACGAACAACAATCATACCATAGGCTAGCTTCTAGGGTTTAGCCTCCTTTATCTCGTGGTAGATCTACTCTTGTAACACACATCATCAATATTAATCAAGCAAGACGTAGGGTTTTACCTCCATCAAGAGGGCCCGAACCTGGGTAAAACATCGTGTCCCTTGTCTCATGTTACCATCCGCCTAGACGCACAGTTCGGGACCCCCTACCCGAGATCCGCCGGTTTTGACACCGACACACAGTACTCCCGGGAGGCCTGCAAACCACACCCACAGAGATTGTTGGGTCTTCAAGTAATCCGGAAAACTCAACGCCGAACACAAGGGGCTCGACATACCAAGCGAGGATGACGACGAACCCCACAAGCAGAGCACCGGAGAACAAAAGAAGTTCCCACAAGAAGTCAAAACAGTAAATTCACTTCATGTGACAAAAGGGAAAAACAGAGTGGCGCCTATGGAGATACGCGCCATACGGCCTGTGCCAGAGGAGTCCCGCCACTGGTTGTTACAACCAATCACCTTCGATCATCAGGATTACTCTAGAGGTATCCGGAACGCAGGCTGGACTGCCTTGGTCTTAGATCCGATAATTGACGGACTCCACTTTACACAAGTCCTAATGTATGGCGGCAGTGACCTAAACCTTCTATATCAGGACACAATCCGCAAAGTGGGGATAAACCCAGCAATAATTCACCATGGCAACACTTCCTTCAAGGGGTGACGCCAGGCCTAGATACCCATTGTATGGGTTCCCTCTCGTTAGAAGTTATGTTCGGCTCTTCCGAAGCGAAAAGCTAACCTTCCACATCGCCCCATTCATAAGTAGCTATCAAGCACTACTGGGACGCGAAGCTTTCGCCCGCTTTAACGCAATACTGCATTATGCATCCCTTACACTCAAAATGCCCAGTCCACGAGGCATCATCTCATTAAAGGGAATCAAGTGTTCCTCGAGCGCAAACGATGGTGCGGCTGCCTTGACAGCCGCACACTAATCCAGCTTTACTAGTTAGAGCACCTAAACGGGTCGTTCAAGACCCCGGACATGGCTCGACGAGTCCGGCGTAAACATACGAAGGCTCAATAGCCGCATACCCCTATACAAGGGGCTCCGCGCGTTTACACCAAGAGACAATAAAGCTCAATTGTACCAATTTTCTGTATTATACTTTGTTTATTTAGACATAGATTTCTCGCACGATTGTTTTCCACTAAGTTCCTCTCTTTTGCAGACGAACACCATGCTACACCCGTCCAGGATATGGCACAACGGAGACACAGGCGCAGACGTGCAGTAGGGATCCATTTCAAGGATTCTTTTCAGATTAAGACCCTGCGTAAACCTTTTTTACTGTCTCTTGTTGATAACATCCCCCGGTTTTTTGCTATAACCGAGGAGGAGGCTGGCGTCTTGGCATGTGGCCACGCCAGAATTTTGCGCGTACCTGGACACCAGGGGCTTCTTACCATGGGATTTTGTTCGGCCCGTTTTCATAGAGACCGAATACCTTAGGGAGTGTTCGGCGTCACGAGTTTTGCCTTATATGCATCAGCTCTGAATCATGTCTTTGGTCAAATGTTGGGTTTGCCCGGCTCCTGTGTTTTGCTGCCTTACGTTCCGCTCTATCGGCTAAGGAGGCACCAGGAGAACTACTGCGATTGTGCCCCGGTTCGGCCAGGTGAGCACCTCATTAGAGAAAGCCGAAAACTCACTGGCATGATATAGCGAGAGACTGGTCAACCACTCGATGACTTGCCGGAATCTTTAGGATTCCTCCGCATTAACGAAGGGCCGTTTCCCGGTCAGGCACACACGTGCCCCGAATTCGGGCGAGCGCGGTGCCCCTAGGGGCTATTCAATAACCCCACTGTCAAACTCCTATGGCTACGTGAAAGTGATAAAGCATTATAGTCCAGTTGCCTAGTTCGCTGCGCTATCACCTCCTTTATAGGACCAAGACGTTGGATCAAGTGTGAAAATGCGCCTTCTGCAAACACCCCCGCATTATATGTGTGGGGGCTGAAGCCAACGACTGCCATCTTTCAGGTTATATACACATATACATTAACGGCCGCGCAGGAGGTATTCTAATTCTTGAAAGCACAAGTATAAAAAGCTTTTATATTCCATCAAAACATTGTTTTACAATAGCACATGTTATTCAAACACAACATCCTTCGAACACTGCGTCTCTATTAAACGAGCGCCCTGCAGAACTTCCTCAAAGTAGTGCTTGGCAGGTACTCGGCTTTCGTCCGAATCCTGGGATGCAACAACACTGGCCTTCATCTCCGCCCAGTATGTCTTGACACGGGCAAGAGCCATCTGTGCACCCTCTATGCACGCTGACCTCTTCATTGCATCAATATGCGGCACCATACCAAGGAACTGCTCCACCAAGCTAAAATAACTCTTCGGCTCAGGCCCTTTCGGCCACAGATGACTCACGACATGCTTCATGGCGAGTCCGGATAACCTGTTCAGCTCCGCCCATGCGGCCAAACGATCGGATACCGAAAGTGGGCGCTCTGGATTGTGGAACTGTGACCAAAAAAGTTCTTCCAATTCATGGTCATCTAGACCCCGGAAGTGTTCGGTCGCGTCCGCGGCACTCGCCGCCAAATCCAGATAAGTGTTCGCCGCACTCCACTTCCGGTCTAAGGGAGCATACTTAGGATCCCCAAACTTCATCCGCAGCATATAGGGCTTTCCAGCCGTGATATCTCCGGCCTGACGTAGCTCCTCCTTCATAGCTCTCATTGCAGAGCGAGTGCCCTTGGCCTCGGCAGTGACCTTTTCTAGGTCCTTCTGTGCCACCCTATCTTCTTTTTCAGGAAGGATACAACGGTCGGCAGCATCCTTCAATTTTATAGCCATCTCGGCCATTTCTTTCTTGCTCTGGCAGTGAGCAGCCTGTTCGGCTTTTAGCTCTTCAGCCGCCTTTACGGCAGCCGCATCGCTTTTCCTCGCTTGCTCCTTGGATCGGGCAAGTTCCGCCCGAAAGTTCTCCACGATAGCGGCACCATATGCATTAAGCACACATGTTATAATGTACGAGCATCAAGCTCCTCTTACCAGATGTCTTCGGAGACATTACATACCGTGTGCCTCGTCCAGCCGCTCATTTACAAGCGCGATGTCTGCATCTGCCACGTCAAGTTGCCGCTTTAGCTCGGCAAATTCATCAGTCCGGCTAGCCACCGAACACCTCGCCACCTACATAGGAAAGGCGACATATTATACCTGGGATTATGATCCTCTGTGCAACGTCATTTTTGACAACACACAGAGTCTCAGGGGCTACTATCTATACAGGGCGCATTTTATATATGCGGCTCTATCAAAAGGTACATCATTTCGCGTACCTCAAAACCTGTCAGTAAACTCCTGGCGGCCTCGTACAATCCGCTTTCCGCGGATGAAATCCTTCTAATCACTGTGTTCATCAACACACGATGTTCTTCTGAGATAGACGCTCACCCGATCAGATCCTTCAGCTCCTCCGACCGTGCACCGGAAGGTGCCGGACTAGTCCGAAGACCTTTTTCGAGGTCCGGATTTGGAGAAACCCTCCGAGACGACACCTCGGGGTTGCCCGCCTCGCAAGATGGTACAGCTGGGGGAGGCGTTTCTCTCTCCATCATCTCCGGACGAAGATCCCCTGAAGATGAGCTCTGCTGAGAAGGGTTGAGATCCGAACTGCAAGGTAAAATTTTGGTTATCTTCCTCAGAAATAAAACAGGGATGTCACTCGTTTTAAAACCCCTCTCTTTACTTATGGCTCGGTGGAGAGCTGATCCCCTTGGGGGCGTAATGCGGCCGGGGCACTCTCCGGCGCAGGACCCTCTGACGAAGATTTCTTCCCCCGCTTTGAGGCCATCGCCTCCGGGTCTTCAGAGGCGGTCCTTTTCTTTCCCTGGTTAGGGGAATTCTCGATTCCTCCCTTCCTGACAGCCTCCTTCGTGGAGGCGGTAGCTTCTTGGTTCCCCTCTTCGCCTTCTTCCAAAGGCGCAATCTCCAGCATCCTGGTCAACACGGGATCCGGCGTAATCTCAGGGAGAGGGGCCGGACACCTGATAAGCTTTGCTTTCTCTATACACTCTTGTTCAAAGGATAGCTCTTTTAAAGGGCAATTCTATGATAGACATATAGGTAGCGTGTCCGGGTACAGGGCTACTTACTTGAGTGTCTGGGCGATTGCAGCTCAGACCTGTGTCCTCGGACGAGTCCGGACACATTGCTTGTGATCCGAAGAACAATTTATACATCTCCATGGGCGTCATGCCCATAAAATGTTGGAGGACTCGCGGTCCCTCCGGATTAAATTCCCACGGGCGGAGGGGGTGATGTTTGCAGGGCAGTATGCGGCGAATCAGCATAACCTGCGCCACTACGGCCAAATTGATATCTCGTTCTAGGAGATCTCGAATGCGGCCCTGCAGCAAGGGCACGTCCTTGGACGGCCCCCAGTTAAGCCCTTTATTGACCCATGACGCTAGCCGTGGTGGGGGACCCGAGCGAAAAGCAGGTGGCGCCGCCCATGTGGTGCCCCTGGGGGCTGTGATGTAAAACCACTCTCGTTGCCATAAGCCGAACTCCTCTTGGAAAGAGCCCTCGGGCCATGGAGCGTCGGCAATCTTGCTTATAAGAGCACCTCCGCACTCTGCGTGCTGCCCCTCGATTATCTTTGGTTCTACCTTGAAGGTCTTAAGACATAGTCCAAAGTGAGGAGTAATATGGAGGAAGGCCTCACACACGACAATGAACGATGAGATTTGGAGGATGGACTCCGGAGCTAAGTCATGAAATTCCAGCCCGTAATAAAACATGAGAACCCTCACGAAGGGATCAATCGGGAAGCCGAGCCCCCGAAGGAAGTGAGATGTGAACACCACGCTCTCACCAAGCTGGGGAGTGCGGATAGCCTGCCCTGGAGCAGGCAGCCTATGCGAGATTTCGCCGGTTAGATACCCGGCATCTATCAGCTTTCGCACGTCTTCTTCCATAATGGAGGAAGGCATCCATCAGCCTTGGAGGTTAGAGCCGGACATCATCGAAGGTCCGAAGCGCCTGAATCTGGAGCTTTGGGTGTTGGAACTCGAGGCGAGAGGCGGATTTGATGGGATTGAAAGAAAGGAGTCGAGCCTTGGTCTCTTTATAAAAGGGTTTAAATACCAAGATCCCTCCCCATGACCGTCTGGGATTCACTTTCAATTAAGAAGTCATACCCATGGCACGGTTGGGTTACCCACGCCCGTATTGATGAGAATCCCGTAATAAGGGGACACGATCTCTGCTTTGACAAGACGTGCCAAGGAAACCACCTCGCTAAACACGCTGAGGTGGGACAGTAAAACGATTCGAATAAAGGCTTGGCTGTGGCATGATGTCACACTACGGAATACGTCAGCAGATTAGATTTGTGCGAATATTATTCTCTCTACGGTTGTATGTGGAAACTATTTTGCAGAGCCGGACACTATCCTCGTGTTCAACATCTTCTATGAAGTAATCGGAGGAGGAACCCGCCTTGCAATGCCGAAGACAATTTGCGCGCCAGACTCGTCGTCATTGAAGCTTGGTTCAGGGGCTACTGAGAGAGTCCTGGATTAGGGGGTGTACGGATGGCCGGACTCCCGGACTATGAAGATACAAGATTGAAGACTTCGTCCTGTGTCCGGATAGGACTTTCCTGGGCGTGGAAGGCAAGCTTGGAGATACGATATGTGGATCTCCTCCCATTGTAACCGATTCTGTGTAACCCTAGCCCTCTCCGGTGTCTATATAAACTTGAGAGTTTTAGTCCGTAGGATGAACAACAATCATACCATAGGCTAGCTTCTAGGGTTTAGCCTCTCTGATCTCGTGGTAGATCAACTCTTGTACTACCCATATCATCAATATTAATCAAGCAGGAGTAGGGTTTTACCTCCATCGAGAGGGCCCGAACCTGGGTAAAAACATCGTGTCCCTTGTCTCCTGTTACCATCCGCCTAGACGCACAGTTCGGGACCCCCCTACCCGAGATCCACCGGTTTTGACACCGACAGATCCCATGGCCCATTGAAGGCCCATGGATCCAACGGCCCATAGAAGGCCCATGGATCCGACGGCCCATAGAAGGCCATGGATCATCCGTCCCGTAGATGGCCCATGGATCGTATGGCCTGTGGAGGGCCATGGTCACTACAACGTTTGGGCGAGTTGGCCCCCGTTTCAACGATATAGCATATTCAAAGAATTATCCTACTCTATACAATCACCTCTAAAAAACATACACTATACAATAAAGAGATTAAGGAAAATTACAGCCGACGTAAAATAATCCTACACTATACAATAAAGAAATTACAGCCGATTATACCCACTGGGCATTATGGTTTGGCACCAGTATAATAAAGCATACACAAACAACAAATTACATACACTGGGCAAATACATGTCATACATCATGGACGCGCATCAACTTAACTTACCATTTGAACTATAATCTCTTCAGAAAATTGGATTGGCCGAATTCAGATAGCACAAATTTCAGTCTGCAAAATCTCCAATTCCTTCATGGTTACCTCAGTATCTTGTTTCTTTTTTTTGACTCCTGCATCTAATACTTGCATGTACAGTCTCAACTTGTTGATTGTATGTTGAGAATCATGTACATGTTGTCTTGCCACCTCTAGTTGATGCTCGAGAACATCAGCACATGCCAATTCCAATCCATAATCATTCGGTAAAGGCCATGCCACACTGCTCGTAGATCTTTGTGTTGATGTCACTTCATCCTGAAATGTTTCTGTAAGTACACATGACTAGGGAAAAAATATAGTTGCAACAGTGAAGCGAGCAAGACCGACTATTTTGTACTCTCCCCGTCCGGAAATACTTGTCGGAGAAATGGATGTATCTAGACATATGTTAGTTATAGATACATCCATTTTTATCAATTTCTTTGACAAGTAATTCCAGACAGAGGGAGTACATGGCAAAACATGACTAACAATAATGTTACACGTCATGAAGCATAAGCAGGTGATATTTTAAAAATTATAAAAAGGTAGTCTGTCCAGCCTGCATACAGAAATCTCTCTTAGCTCACAAGCGGAGCATGATGTCGGGGCCCAATCCAAAACATAGACAAGTTACAAATTTAGACAACACGTTGCGTATAAGTAAGCAAGAAGTTGGCCGTTCTATAGCTCAATTAAAGTCTTAGGGATCATAATGAACAACAGAGGGTTTCATGCAAACATACTACAGCAAGCAAAACTATGCAATCATTAGCCTAGTATAAACTAGATTGTGAGCCTCATGCAATAATAGTTGGTTAATAGACTTCAAAGCTTCAGGCACACTTCGGCAGAGTAATTAAATGGTAAGGCCTTTAATTATGTCAACTAATAGTTATACAAGTACCCAACATTAGGCATCATTCTTTGGGCATCTCATTAACTGAGGACAAATAAAGCAATTGAAAAGAGAAAATTAACTATGCCTGAAACAAACAAGGAATTGAACTGTTGAGTTGGATATAGTAACTTACCTTAATAGGTTGAAGAGGCTCACTGCAGCTCCTACTTCTCTTGCAAGGTTCCTTCCTAACATCTTGTACTTGGAAATCCTTAATCTTATCTTCATTGCACCCCCTCTGTAAGGTGACACAAACTAGTTACTCGTCTCCTTGGAAGATAAATATGCATACTTTTCCAGTGTGTGAACTCAAAAGGATGAGATTATAACGAAACAACACCACATAATGAAACATGCCACATCTCTTGCACTTGCACACAATGAAATGAGCATTTACTATGTCTGCACTATGTAAAAACTAGGCATACCTTTGAACTGGATCTCCAGGTAATCTTGGAGAGCCTACTTTAGTGTACAGCCAAACCTTTATGTCACCTATGAGTTAGACAAGGCCCCACTACAGCAGCCCTTAGTGTTTAAATCATTGACAAGCTCTGTTAGAGTGTTAGGCCAAGAACAACAAGTAATCAAAGCAAACGGTCCTAGTATGGCTGGCTGATGCAAACAAACAATTGAACAGATGTGTGAGCAAATCTTACATATCAAGAAAAGAAGCAAATAAGGAGGCTTAAAGACCATCACTTGACTGACCAGATTTAAGGGACATTTAAACATCATGTGCAACATATGTACTAACATAAACATTGCATATTCCAGAATCTACAATTGAATGCACATGTATTAGGTTATGCCATGTATGATGATTTCTAAATGTACACTATAGCAGGCAGGAGTGATTCATCATTGCACGCACAATTGAACTACAGGTTAAGGGCCAGTTTGATTCCGCCTTTTCAGGGCTTATTGTCAAAATAAGTCATAGAAGATTTAAAGAAGTCATTTTTGAGTTATGGGCTTGGGCTTATCTAATTTCGCTTTGGAGGGGGGTGTTTCGGGTAGAACCTCACTAAAAATTGAAGGGAAGGGGAATAGTGAAATGACTCAATTGTCTACCTATATTACACTCAAAATGCAATTGCTGACACCCGTGTTACACCTGACCCTCAAGTAAAAACAAACACGCAAGCGTTCATTGCCATGCCCCCTTGCATCTCCTCTCCCCTTTCCCTCTACCTCGATCCCCTGCCTGCAGCACTAGGTTTCCTCCAGCGAGCCATCGCCACTGGTACCATCTGGCCCGGTCCTCGATGATGCTCTGTCTAGCTGGCCTACATGGCCCGCGGGTAGGGGAAAATCTCCCTGGCTGCTCCTCCCTCTGGCGCGGCCCCTCATTCTCATGGTCTCCAGCAGCTGCTCCACTGTGGTTCGTCCAACGCACTACTCCAGCGGGCGCTGCACAACTACGGCTGATGCCACACTGCGAAAGAAGGCACCTTATTCCTCCTCCCCTCCTCCCAGGCCGTGGCCTTGAGGTGCTGTTGAAGGATGAGCTCATCGAACAAGGTGAGGATCTCCTCTGTTTTTTGCGAAATTTTCATTCTGATCCACTATATGATGGATTGTTATGAGTTGCTTCTGCTGCTGCTATATGATGCATTGCTATTAGCTGCTTCTGTTGCTGCTATACGATGAATTACTATGAGCTGCTGCTACTATATGATGAATTGCTATGAGCTGCTGCTGCTGCTATATGATGAATTGCTATGAGCTGCTGCTGCTATATGATGAGTTGTTATAAGATGCTCCTGCTGATGCTTTATGATGAATTGCTATGAGCTGCTCCTAGTGCTACTATATGATGAATTGCTATGAGCTGCTCCCGATGCTGCTATATGATGAATTGTTATGAGCCGCTCCTGCTACTGCTATATGATAAATCGCTATGAGCTGCTGCTGGTATATGATGAATTGCACACTGCTGCTGCTGTATGATGAGTTGCTATGAGCTACTGCTGCTGGTATATGATGCTTTCAGGTGGTGCTGCTATATGATAATAACCAGCCACTTGGACCATCGAATTTCAGTAAATAATTGTTCTTCATTTAAATGTGGGTCATGCGTTCTTCGTTTAAATTAGGCAATGGGATCTCTATGGAAAACATTGACCAAAGTAGATTGTGCCAAGTAGATGGTATCTTTGTATTTGCATTTTGAGCAAATAGTGATGGTCTATTTTCCTATCATATTAATTACTGCATTGTGTTCAATTTGTGATGTTTGCAAGTCAAATTAATTTTCATATGGGCAGCAAAATAAAAAACAATAATGCAATCTAGACTTTTCACTAATCATACCAAAGATAAGCTGAAAACGCAATGAAAAGAACTAATCATACCAAAGATAATCACCCCAATTGCCATCCCTTTACTGTCTCCACGAAGGAACCCTCGGGCCAAGCGACGTTGGGCATCTTGCCCACCATGGCGCCCCGCACTCCGCTTGCTGGCCGCCCACCACCTTTGGATTCACGTTGAAGGTCTTCATCCATACGCTGAAGTGGGGGGGATACGGAGGAAAGCCTCGCACACGACGATGAACGCCGAGATGTTGAGGATGAAGTTGGGGGCCAGATCGTGAAAAATCAAGCCCGTAGTAAAACATGAGCCCACAGATGAATGGGTGGAGGGGAAATCCCAGTCCGTGAACGAAATGAGGGAGAAACACTACCCTATCCCAAGGTTTCGAAGTAGGGATAATCTTCCCCTCGGCTGAAAGCCTGTGCGCAATGTTTGCGGCCAGGTATCGGGCCTCCCATAGCTCGGTTATGTCCTCTTCCATGAAGGAGGAGGCCATCCACTTGCCTCCTGCTCCGGACATTCTTGAATGACTTTGCGGAGAAGGTGAGGGCTTGGGCGCTAGAGCTCGAGCGAAAGGGAATGGATGAGCAGAGGGAGAAGAAGGCGTGGGTGAAAAAGAGGAGTCCTTATCTCTTTATAAAGGCAGTAGAAACTATGCGCCTCCCCACTTGCCTGGTAAAACTCGCTTGTTCCCCAAGCGCCACGATTGATGGCACGGTTGGGTTACCCGTACCCGTATTGATGAGAATCCCGTGATAAGGGGACACGATCTCTGCTTTGACAAGACGTGCCAAGAAAACCGCCTCGCAATACATGCAATAGCAGGCTGGGAGAAAACGGTTTGAATACTGACCGGACCACGTTATGAAAAACTGTCAGCAGATTCGATTTGTGAAAAATTATGCTCTCTACGGTGGGATGTGTAAATTATTTTGCAGAGGCATACACGATCCTCATATTCAAGATCTTCTACAGAGTATTCGGAGAAGGAACCCGCCTTGCAATGCCGAAGACAATCTGCGCGCCTGACTCATCGTCATTGAAGCCTGGTTTAGGGGCTACTAAGGGAGTCCTGGATTAGGGGGTCCTCGGACAGCCAGACTATATACTTTGGCCGGACTATTGGACTATGAAGATACAAGATTAAAGACTTCGTCCCGTGTCTAGATGGGACTCTCCTTTGCGTGGAAGGCAAGCTTGGCGAGTCAGATGTGTAGATCTCCTTCTCTGTAACCGACTCTGTGTAACCCTAGCCCCCTCCGGTGTCTATATAAACCGGAGGGTTTAGTCCGTAGGACGACAACAATCATAATCATAGGCTAGCTTCTAGGGTTTAGCCTCTACGATCTCGTGGTAGATCAACTCTTGTAATACTCGTATCATCAAGATCAATCAAGCAGGAAGTAGGGTATTACCTCCATCAAGAGGGCCCAAACCTGGTTAACATCGTGTCCCCCGCCTACTGTTACCATTAGCCTTAGACGCACAGTTCCGGACAGCCTACCCGAGATCCACCGGTTTTGACACAGATAGACGGCCCAAAGGATATCATACAGTTGCTTCTCTGGCCCGCCCATGATGAAAAGCCCATTTTCTCTCATGATTTTTTGTCATAGAAGTAGGAGCCCACCACATCTATGATGATACCAGGTTTTGTCACAATTATCGTCATAGAAGTGTCATAAGTATGACAGAATTTTTTTTCGTTTGGCCCAAAATGTCACAGATGTGTCTTTTTTTGTAGTGAAAGAAGATGGGTCGGCATTTTCAGGCTGTGGTCCTCTGACCATACAGGGATAGAACTCCCGTCCAATAGCTTCTGCCTTAGTCTTTGGCACCAAGCCGCAGTACAGACTGTCACCCCATGGGCGCTTGATGGCGTTCTTTTCAGCATATTCAGGCGTTACAAACCTGTACTTGAACCATTCCTCAGCCCAATATCTTCGGATCCAGTGAATCCGGTTCTTGCGCTAATTGTAACTTTCCTCGGGATCTGACTTGTACAGTTCATACACATCAGGAGGTAAAGCAAGTGCAGTGTTGCCACGGTGTTGCCTACCACCTTTGCATGCAGAAATTTCTGAAACCATAATATTCAGACTGATTGGCTTCAACATAGTGAAAGGCTTCCGTCTGCTGGTTAGACAAGAACTAGCTTCGGGAGATTCGATGTGACGCTCTAAGTATTCTGCCAATGAATGGAGACTATGAGAACCAAGGGATTCTCCCACGGACATGTACCTGTGACAGCATTAGAGATGTGAGGGAAGGGGAAGAGGTCATATGCATTCTCAGAATATTTTGAAGATAAATCAGTTTAGAAGACATTGACCTCATAGTGCGAAGACATTCACTTATTTGGAGAGAGTTGGTTCCTAATTTGGACGAATCCATGAATAAGTACAAGTGAGAAATCTAACTAGTTATGAAGCATAAGTGAATATACTTGGCATGATATGAAATGCAGGAGAAGATATATCCAGATTTGGAAGTGAAGAAACCACTTTTGGTTGAAGAGGATGGATTTGACAGATCAAAAAGGCTGTAAAAAGTAAAATTTAGATACCACTGACGAACTGCTAGACGAGGTTGAAAGAGAGGCCGAGTAGTTCAATCTCCCGCGCCCTAACTTGGAGGCGGAAGACACCTACAGCGGCAGCGAAGAGGACGAGGTTCACGGCCGGCGTGAGGACGGCGTCGAAGAAGTCACGGCAGCTAAGCGCTTCGTCTCCGGCGTCGATGCGAGATAGCGAATGTGCTAGGGTTTATGCGGGGTGGCGAGGATGGAAGAACAGGTATTGACCGTGCGGGTGAGTATTTATAGGAAAGAGGAGGGTGGTGCAGCGCAATTACTCAGGTGCCCCTGGCGGTTCACATCTGAGGGACACGTGGCATGCATGCAACTTATTAAAAGTTGTTCCATGTTTCTATAGAGTAGCACTATTCTGATCCCAGGATCAAAATAGTTATTTCGATCAAGATCATCTCAATATAGACGCGCGCGCGCGCTGTCCTCCTGAACTCGACCAAACAAAAAAACTGACTGCTCTGTCCCGCACCTCCAGCACCTCTCTTGATCCCCACCTCCAGCACCTCTCGATCCCCAACCACCGCCTACCCACCGGCGACCCTCCTCCCTCACCCGCCGTCAGGAACCACCCAAGCACCGCCGCTGCAGCCTGTAACCCATGCGTCGGGATCTAATCCCCAACCACTGCCCTTCCACCGGCGACCCTCCTCCCTCACCAGCCACCGGGAACCACCCAAGCACCGCCGCTGCAGCCTGTAACCCGCGCATCGGGATCTAGCCGCTGACGCGTGGTTCCCCACTCGCCGCTGCCGTGAGCCACTGTTGCTTCACCACCGGCCGGCTGCGCCTCCACCCGCCGCCGCCGTGGATCCACAACGCCACCACTCGAGCAACTACCGGGGCCCAGCATCTTGCGCGCCACCGCGAGCCATGGATCCCATGTGCTGCCTCCTGATTCTGGATCCCGCTTAGTTTAATTATGGCTACAGGGCCATAGTCGTCGCCCTCGCTACCTACTATGTCGAGGACATTCGGAGGCCACGAATCCAGCGGATGCTAGCGTGTGGGAGGTGCTGTCGCTCCGTTGAGCTACTATATCACCGAGCATAGCACGTCGCGGGCGGCCTCCTCCCTCTCGTTCTGTCCTTCACGCACGGTCCACCTTGACCTTCCCTGCAGCGATCCATCACCAGCTATGACTACTCATGAAGCCTAATGCCGCCGCAGGAACATCGGAGAAAAGGATGAAACAACCTTTGATCTATTTGGGACTGTAGCGCGTGTCACTCTGATTGTCCGGTTCAGGTTCATACCTCTTGATAAACCGGAGACCAAGTGATCGGACTCTGGCCTAGGAACTCCAATCGGGGCACCCAAATTACTGGGCAGGGAAGCACAAGCAGAGAAGAGTAATCAGAATTCCAAAAGAAAACAACGAATAAACAAATGGGGTTAAGGAGGGTGGAACACACCTATTCAGATTCACTGGACAAACAGATTTATTTTAAAAAAGTGCGTAGGAATTAATCCACGGAGTAACATCAGTAGCTTGTCTTACTGGAAGAGGAAGCAATGTGTGCTGAAGCTATTAAGCACTTGAGCTAGAAGTTGAAGAGAAAGTGAAGAAGAGAGTTCTTTGGGAAGGAGGAGTCATGCATGAGATGGGATCCAGGAATTACTACTCTCGGTACAGGTTCCCAAGCCAGGGTAGTACTACCCACCCATTACATGGTCAATTGAATTTACTAGTCATCAATTAAGCTGTCATGAGAAGTTCAAAATGTTCGCATTAGGAAAAACACACACCTTGGTTGTCAAAATATAAAGAGGCAAACACACAAAAAAAACTGTGACAACCCCAGCAAGTAGAAAATGTTCCATTCTAGAACATCATGTAATTAAGTTAAAAAGTCATAGTATGAGAAAGTAAAAATTGCACACTCCCTCAAAAAATAAAGAAAAATGGATTTTCCTTGTTTCTACAAAAAAAACTAGAGGTTCAAATTTAAATAATGGCGAAGTTCCATGTTTATTACAATAGCAAGAAGGTCAAATTAAAAAAAAGCAATTCAAAAAGTTTATAAAACCAGATTTTCCCTTAAAAAAGACCTAGAAGTACATAACTAGGACGTTCTTCGTAACTAATGAATAACACCAAGAAGTGCTAATTAGAAATGTGAAGTTGTTTGATGTTTATAAAAACTCAGTTTTTCCCCAGTGCTAAAGATCAAAACCAAGAAGTTCAATTTTCAGAAAGGAATTAGTTCAATGTATGTAAAGAAAAATAAGGTTTTCTCATTACTATACAATAAAACCAAGAAGTTCAACGGAAAAAAGCAAAGCACTTTGATATTTATTTGAATAATAGGATTTTTCTAGTTACTAAAGAATAAAACCAATAAGTTCACTTTGAAATAGCAAAGGAACTCGATGTTTCTATAAAAACTTCAATTTTCACATTCATAAAAAACACACAAAGAAGTTCAAAATAAAAAAGTTAGAGCGGTTCGATGTTTATAAAAAACTCAGATTTTTTTTCCGTTACTATAGTGAAAACAGAGAGAAGTTCAAAATGATAACCGCAAAAAGTTCACGTACTACATGGTGTGTGTTTCATACGAGAAAAAAGAATAAAAAGAGAAGTCTAAATTTTTTGTTGCTAGAAGTTCAAGCGCTCTTCCCTCGGAAGTCAAAAATTCTTGTTAGGGAAGTTTAGCGTGTGTTTACATGTTCAAAAAACACACACAAAAATGTTCGGTAGTTAAAACTTTCTTGTTAGAAAGGTTCGGTGTGTGTTTACATGTTCAAAAAACGCAAAACGATGTTGTGTCCCATGTTTCAAAATAATTTTCTCAATTCATTACAAATTTGGAACAAAATACTCTACATGAAAAAGGTCTTCTCTATTCAACAACTTTCGAAGGGGTATATTGTATGCTCTATTCGAAAAATAAATGGTTAAAATAAATTGATGTATGTTGTTTGAAAAGAAAAGTTTAACCGTATTAAAAAATTGTATCTTTTCTACAAGTTTCTAATGGTTTTTCATTTGTGAAAACTCTGAGGAATGGGTGAGGTATTACAAACAAAAAAATATGTGGCCGAAGTGTTCAATATGAAAATAGCGAGCAGTTCAACTACTACGGAATGCGTTTGAGAGTAGAATAAAAGAATACAAAACTAAAAGCCTAAAAGGTTAGTTGCAAGAAGTTCACGTGCTCCACCCTGCACAGTTCAAAAATTATATTACGAGACTCCGACCTTCAATTACATTTTAAAAAAGATAGGCAAAACCAACATCGTGTTTGCCATTTTTAAAACTGCTCTCAAACGACAACGAATTTGTAACACCTGTTTACATGAAAAAGTTGCTCCTATTCATAAGCTTTCCAAGGGTATGTTATATGCTACATTCTGATGTATGGTTTAAAAGTTTCATGTATACCAATTAAAACACGTTTTTATATATTGAAAAAATACTTTTGAACCGTCATGAGTATGAAAAAAATAATCAACATGGGAAAGTTGTGTGTTTTTAAGAGCTTTCCATCAGTATATCATTTTCTCAATTCCTGTAAGTGGTTGGGGAGTTATGGGTAAAAAATAACACATGAAAAACAGAGTGAAGTTCAAAAAGAACTGCTCTAGAAGTTCAACCTCTTCACGAACTGCATTTTTGGAGACTCTGTTTTTCCGATGAAGGCAGAAGACATGATCTCAGAAGTTCGGATTAATAACTGCAAGAAGTTCGCGTACTATGTGGTGTGCATTTTGTATTAATACAAAGAATGAAAAAGCAAAGGCTAAAAGATTTGTTGCTAGAAGTTCAAGTGCTCGACCTGAGAAAGTTCGAAATTTATTGTGAGATAGGTTGAACAAAGATACGTGACAAAAGTTTAAGGTGAAAACAATGAGAAGTTCAACTACTACAAGGAATGCATTTCAGGTGAGAATAAAAGTATAGAAAAATAAAAGCTTAAAAGGTTTGTCGAAAGAAGTTCAAGTGCTCTGTCCAGGGAATTTCAAAAATTCCTGCAAGAGAGATTCACCTTGTATTTCCATGTTCGAATTTTCCATATAAAAATCGAATACATTTCTTTACTCAAAATATAAAAAGGTGAAGTTCAAATTCAAATAACAGAGAGGTTCAGAATTTATTAAAACCTAGGATTTACTTGTTCAAAAAATAAAAACACAACGCCATTTTTTGCAATTCTAAAAGCAACTCATAAACGAAAAAAAGGTTGCTAGAAGTTCAAGTGCTCGGCGAGGAAAAGTTCAAAAAATTCTTGTGAGAGAGGTTCATCGTGTATTTAGATATCCAAAAATACATTAAAATGTTGTTTTTTGTGTTTTAAAATAATTCTCTCTAACCAGAGAGAAGTTCAAAGTGATAACAACCGGAAGTCCATGTACTACATGGTGTGTATTTCATATAAGAAAAAATATAATAAAGTGAAACAGAGTGAAATTCAAAACATACATGCCCCAAAATTTCAACTACTTCACGTAGTGCAAAAAATAGCACGTCAAAAAACAGCATGTCAAAAAAGAGCACGTCAAAAATTAAGAGTGAAGTTCAAACAGACATGTCCGAGAATTTCAACTACTTCACGCAATGCATTTCCATTCACGATGAAGGCAGATATCATGATCTCGTCGTTTTCTAATTTAATTCAAAATGGGAGGAATATCATTTGTGTAAGTTCAAGTCCTCGTTCGGAGAAAGTAAAAAAAATATTGTGAGAGAGGTTTGTACAAAAAGAATACCATTTGTGTAACACTGACAAAAATGGATGGGAAAATTACAAACAAAAATATGTCACAGAAGTCCAACGTGAAAATAGCAGGAAGTTCAACTACTACACTGAATGATTTTCACAAGAAAAACTTTTATAACCGTCGCGAGTATAAAAAAATGATCAACACAGAAGAGTTGTGTGTTTACAGCAGCTTTCCATCGGTATCTCACTTGCTTAATTCCGATGAGTGAATGAATAGCTACGAGCAAAAAAAAGCACGTGAAAAACAAAGTGAAGTTCAAGCAGAACTGCCACAGAAGTTCAAGTACTTCACGTGATGCATTTTCGACGAATCTGTTTCGCGATAAAGGCAGAACGAGTGATCTCACCGTTTCTGAATATAATTGAAAATGGCTGGGATTCACAGAAAACCATCAACATGAAAAAGTTTCGCATTTTTTGTAGCTTTTCAACAGTATATTATTTGCCCCGTTCTGATGAAGTTTGTAGAAATTACGGCGAAAATACGTTTTTAGCCATTTTCAAAATCAACGTAAAACCGTAAATAATTTGGAGAAACAATATAAGCCAGAAAGTTTCGCATTTACTCAGGATTTCCAACCCCATATCATTTCCTGCATTTGGACGTACGGCTAAAAAATTAGATCAAAAATACAAACTTGATGGAACTTGTATTGTTTTCTAAATTACTCTTAAACCGTTCAAAATTAGGAAAACCTTCAACATGAAAAAGTAGCGCATTTTCATATGCTTACCAACGCCATATTACTTGTCTCAATTGGCTTAGCCGTATAGAAATGGCATTGAAAATACGAGCTCGGTTGTTTGGTTTTTGAAAATTTACAATTTTCCACATTACTCTTTAACCATAGGGAATTAGAAAAAACTTTCAGCATGTGGCAGGAGCTGTTTTATAGCAGCTTTCCAACGCCATATTATTTGCCTCATTCCAATAAACGGTTTAGAAATGCGATCGAAAATGCGATTCGTGTTTTTTGTGTGAAGAAAAAACGGTTTTCAAAACTGCTCTTAAACCTCTTACATTTTGACAAAATTTTAAGTTGGGTCATGATACTGGTGTCCATAGCTTTCCAACGGTATATCGCAAGCCCCATTTGGGCAATGTTGATGGAAGTTCAACCTAGCACTAGGGGAAGTTTAGGTCAAATAAATCACGCAGTAAAATTGTAAAAAATGCAATTTCATCACGACCTGACAGAAAAATCGCCCGCGAGCGAGATTTCTATTTAAAACCGGTATTTAGTTGCTAAAAAACATTTCTAGATTACACTAACATCATATAGAACACTACTAACCAAAATAATTCGCGGGGGAAGCCACGGTTGCAAAGATAGCCCGAAGGTCGGGTTCGTACAGAGGGAAGTTCAGGGCGTGTACAAACAAAAATACGTCACAGAAGTTCAACGTGAAAACAACATGAACAACTACTATGTTGAATGAATTTTAGATGAAAAACTTTTAAAATCGTTGCGAGTATGAAAAAATGATCAACACGGGAAAGTTGCGTGTTTACAACAGCTTTCCATTGGTATATCACTTGCTCAATTCTGGTGAGTGGATGGACAACTAGGAGTAGTGGATAGAGATATACGAGCAAAAAAGCACGTGAAAAACAGAGTGAAGTTCAAGTATACGTGCCGAGAAGTTCAGGTTCTTCACGCGGTGCATTTTCGAAGAATCAGTTTCGCGATAAAGGCAGAACGAATGATCTCGTCATTTTCGCAATTAGTTGAAAATGGCTATGAATCAGAAAAACCATCAACATGAAAAAGTTTTGCATTTTCTGTAGCTTTTCAGCGAAATATTATTTGACCCATTCCGATAAAGTATGTAGAAAGTATCCTAGAAATACGTTTTTAGCCATTTTCCAATTTGAATTAAAACTGTAAGGAAGAGAAACAATATATACGAAAAGGTTTTGCATTTGCTAAAGCTTCCCAACGCCATATCATTTGTTGCATTCGGACGTACGATTAAAAAATTAGCTCGAAAATACGAACTCGGTGGACCTTGTACCGTTTTCTGAATTACTTTTAAATCGTTCCAAATTAGAAAACACTTTTAACATGAAAAGTAGAGCATTTTCATAAGCTTTCCAATGCCATATCATTTGCCTCAAATGGATTAGCCGTTTAAAAATTACATTGAAAATACAAACTCGGCTGTTCGGTTTGCGAAATCTCACGATTTTCAAAATTACTCTTTATCCATAGGGAATTAGAGAAAACTTTCAAAACGTCGATGGAGCGGTTTTGCAGCAGCTTTCCAATGCTATATTATTTACCTCATTCCAATAAACGGTTTAGAAATGCGATCGAAAATACGATTCACGTTTTTTGTATGAAGAAAAAAGGGTTTTCAAAACTGCTCTTAAACCGCTTATATTTTTCCACAAATTTAACTTGGGTCAAGATATTGGTGTCCATAGCTTTCCAATGGTATATCGCAAGCCCCATTAGGACACATTTTAGTTGAAGTTCAACCTAGTACTCGGGGAAGGTCAGGCGCGTTACTCGGGAAGTTCATGCTGTGATCAGAATATTATTCTGATCCCGTGATCAGAATAGTGTTTATATATATATATATATATATATATATATATATATATATATATATATATATATATATATATATATATATGTATGTATATAGTGGCACTATTCTAATCCTGGGATTAGAATAACTATTTGAATCACGGAGCCCTATATATAGGGCACGCGGATGTCCTCCCGAGCCTGCGGAGAAAAAAACACCGAGTCCCCTCCCTTGCCTTCTTCCCTCGATCGAGCCTGCCTCCTGCCCCCGCCCCGCCTCCCACTCCTCCTCTGCCTTCTTCCCGAGAGCCATCCCAAAGCTCCGGCCGTATCAGCCACCGCCGCCCTCCCCAAATACTGCCGCCAGCACCGCCGCCCTAACCGGATCGTGTCGCCACCTCCACCGCCCTCCCCGGATCACCCAGCCACCACCGCCTCCCTCCCTTGTTGCACCGTCACCACTGTTTTCCTCCCCAATATAGCGCCATGGAGACTATCTCTGGCCTCTCCTGCACCGCGCCCCTGCTCATCGACCTTCGCGTGTGGCTCTACGCAGCAACCATCGCCGCCGGCGAACCCCGACCACCATCAACCTCAGCGCGCCCCCTGGCTTGCTCCGACGGGGATCCGGTCAACCCCGCAACCCTCCCCTCTCGTGAGCCTTCTCCCCCCCTCTGCCTTTCTCTTCTCCTTGTCTACCTCCGGGGAGCTCCCCTAGATCCTCCCGTTCGTCCCGCCCTTCCCCACGTCCTTCCGGTGGTTGAGGTAGCACACAACCTCGGGCCGTTCAACGACGCGACCCAAGGACGTTCACCGCTCTAGTGCCCGGATCACACTGTTACCATGCTTCGCGAGGCCAAGATCTTTCCATTCTTCATTCGTCGACAGCGGATCAAACTAAGAAGTCAGGTGCGTCTCCTTTCACTCCTCTCCGCTTTGCTGCATGTATTGGATCCTCTGTCCCTCCTCCGCATTTGTATATGAACTTCAGTGTGGACATAATTTGAGCTTCTGTGTTTCTCCGATGCAAGTTTGCAAGCTTCGTGTTTCGGCTGTTCGCCCCAGCAGCCATGAGGTGCCCCCGCTGCCAACCCAGAACAGGGCCGAACTGGGACATTTTTGTGCTCAAATGCTTCGCTGCATTTTTGTGTATATGAACATTTTACTCCCTGTTCTTTACATGGTGTGATCTCTAATAGAGTTTGTGATGCAAAATGATTGTTTGATGGATTATGCAGTGAAATGTCACCCTGGAAAAAGCTTTTTTGGTGTAATGTAACAGAGAGCACAAAGATGAAACACTTATGAAGTTCAGAGATATATAGGATAGTAATTCAATGGGGAAAAGTAGTGGCACTTCACTCTTTTTCATTACGTGCACACTTTTGTCTGTATTCCCCCATTTTGTAGAAAGTGTAAGAGAACAGTATGATGCTCACAAACGGGAACTGTTATTCGATTATTTATTCATGTGAATGAATGCATTTTGTCTATCAAACAAAAATTATGTGTTGGCTATCACGTGCCATATCAACTTATTTTTTGGAATCTTCGTATGTACAGTGTGTCATTCAAGAAAGTACATGTTGCAAAAAAATTACTCCCTAGTTATAAACAAACATGAACTTTGTATAAGCCCGTTGACAAAACATAAATCATTGCGAGAAAAAGAAGAGCAACGAAAAAAACGGAGTTGGTCTTCAGAAAACACAATAAGTTGGAATTAATATGACAGCTTAATTCGATATTTATAAAAAACAAAAAAAACAAGAAGTTCAATTTAAAAATAACAAAATGGTTCAATATTTATTAAAAATGATATTTTTAGACTCTAAAAAAACCAAGAAGGTCAAATTGAAACAATAGAGAAGTTCATTTTTTTATATATAAAACAGATTTTCTCCATTTCCTGCAAGACCACAAGTTCAAAATTAAGTAATGAAGCAGTTCGATATTTCTTCTTAGTGGCCACATATTGTGTTTTTTAGTAAAAAATGTGTATTCCAACTTTTAAATAATAGAGCAGTTTGATCCAACAAGTTATTACAGAATAAATCCAACAAGTTCGAATTGAAAAAGGGAAGTAGTTTGATGTTATTTAAAAAAATAAAAAAATTATTTTCCCAAAATAAAAAAAAGAAAGTTCAAACTAAAAATAAGCGAGAAGTTCAAAAATTCTAAAAACCTAAGATTTACATGTTCAAAAAAAGAAGGCCAGATTAAAAAAACTGAGCAATTCAAAAAGGTTTCTAAAAATGGATTTTCCCTCTTTTCAAATCCCTAGAAGTTCAAATTTAAATAATTCAGTGGTTCAATATTTATTACATAACTAGAATTCTTCAGTTACTAATGAATAACACCAAGAAGTCCTAATTAAAAAACCGAAGATGTTTGATATTTATAGAAAAAACTTAGATTTTGCCAAATACAAAAGATTAAAACCAAGAAGTTAAATATAAAACAACAAAATAGTTCAATGTATATAAAAAACTCAGGTTTTCTTGTTACTAGAGAATAAAACCAAGAAGTTCAATTGGAAAAAGCGGAACAGTTTGATATTTATTTGAAAAAATCAGATTTTTCTAGTTACTAAAGAATAAAATCAATAAGGTCAATTTCAAATAACGAAGAAGTTCGATGTTTCTAAAAAACCTCCAATTTTCACATTTCTAAAAATACACAATGAAGTTCAAATAAAAAGGGCAGAGCAGTTCAATGTCTATAAAAAACTCAGATATTTTCACGTAACAGAGAGAGGTTCAGATTAATAATTCCCAGAAGTTCACGTGTACTACACGGTGTGCATTTTGTATTAAAAAAAGAATTAAAATGCAAAGCATCAAGTTTTGTTGCTAGAAGTTCAAGTGCTCGACTCGAGAAAGTTCAAAATTCTTGTGTGGGAGAGGTTGAATAAAAATACATGACAGAAGTTCAAGGTGAAAACAACGAGAAGTTCAACTACTGAAAGGAATGCATATCAAATGAGAATAAAAGTATAGAAAATTAAAAGCTTAACAGGTTTGTTGAAAGAAGTTCAAGTGCTCTGTCTGGGCAAGTTCAAAAAATTCTTACGAGAGAGGCTCATCTTGTATTTCCATGTTCGATTTTCTTCGTATAAAAATCGAATAAAATTCTTTACCCAAAATATAAAAACGTGAAGTTCAAATTGAAATAACACAGAAGTTCAGAGTTTATTAAAACCTAGTATTTACCTTTTCAAAAAATAAAAAGCACAACGCCATTTTTTGCACTTTTGAAAACAGTCTCATAAACGTAAAAATGGTTGCTAGAAGTTCAAGTGCTAGGTGAGGAAAAGTTCAAAAATTCTTGTGAGAGAGGTTCACCGTGTATTTAGATGTCCAAAATACATAAAAAATATGTTGTTTTTTGTGTTTTGAAAAAATTCTCTCAAACCAGAGAGAAGTTCAAAGTGATAACAACGGGAAGTTCACGTACTACATGATGTGTATTTCATATAAAAAATACAATAAAGTGAAACAAAGTGAAGTTCAAACAGACATGCCCAAGAACTTCAACTACTTCATGCAGTGCAAAAAATAGCGCGTCAAGAAACAACACATCAAAAATTAGAGTGAAGTTCAAACAGACATGCCCGAGAAGTTCAACTACTTCACGCAATGCATTTCCATTCACGATGAAGGCAGAAATCATGATCTCTTCGTTTTCTAATTTACTTCAAAACGACAGGAATATCATTTGTGTAAGTTCAAGTCCTCGGTCGGAGAAAGTTAAAAAAATATTGTCAGAGAGGTTTGTACAAAAAGAATATCATTTATGTAACACTGACGGAAATGGATGGGAAAATTACAAACAAAAATATGTCACAAAAGTCCAATGTGAAAACAACAGGAAGTTCAACTACTACACTGAATGAATTTCACAAGAAAAACTTTTAAAACCGTCGTGAGTATGAAAAAATGATCAACACGGAAAAGTTACGTGTTTATAGCAGCTTTCAATCGGTATATAACTTGCTTAATTCTAGTGAGTGAATGAAGAGCTACGAGCAAAAAAAAGCACGTGAAAAACATAGTGAAGTTCAGGCAGAAATACCACACAAGTTCAAGTATTTCACGCAATGCATTTTCGAGGAATCTGTTTCGCGATAAAGGCAGAATGAGTGATCTCACCGTTTCTGAAATTACTTGAAAATGGCTGGGATTCAGAGAAAACCATCAACATGAAGAAGTTTCGCATTTTTCGTAGCTTTTCAACATGATATTATTTGCCCCGTTCCGATGAAGTTTGTAGAAATTAAGGCGAAAATACGTTTTTATCCATTTTCAAAATCAACGTAAAACCATAATGAATTTGGAGAAACAATATATACCAAAAAGTTTCGCATTTGTTCAGGCTTCCCAGCACCAGATCATTTTCTACATTCGGACGTATGACTAAAAAACTAGATTGAAAATAGAAACTTGGTACAACTTATACCGTTTTCCCAATTACTCTTAAACCATTCAAAATTAGAAAAAAACTTTCAACATGAGAAGAAAGCGCATTTTCATAAGCTTTCCAACGCCATATCATTTGTCTCAATTGGATTAGGCGTTTAGAAATGGCAATGAAAATATGAACTCGGCTGTTCGGTTTGCAAAATTTTATGATTTTCCAAATTACTCTTTAACCATGGAGAATTAGAAAAAACTTTTAGCATGTGGAAGGAGCGGTTTTACAGTAGCTTTCCAACGCCATATTATTTGCCTCATTCCGATAAATGGTTTAGAAATGCGATCGAAAATACGATGCACATTTTTTGTATGAAGAAAAAACGGTTTTCAAAATTGCTCTTAAACGGTATATCGCAAGCCCCATTTGGGCAATGTTGACAGAAGTTCAACCTAGCACTAGGGGGAGTTCAGGTCGAAGAACTCAGGAAGTAAAATTGCAAAAAAAAACAATTTCATCACGACCCGAGAGCAATCCGCCAGCGAACGAGATTTCTATTTAAAACCAGTATTTAGTTGCTAAAAACGTTTCTAGATTATACTAACATTATATAGAACACTACTAACGAGAATAATTCGCGGGGGAAGCCACGGTTGCAAAGATAGCCCGAATATTGGGTTCGTACAGAGGGAAGTTCAGGCGCGCGTACAAACAAAAATACGTCACAGAAGTTGAACGTGAAAACAACATGAAGTTCAACTCCTACTCTGAATGAATTTCAGATGAAAAACTTTTAAAATCGTTGCGAGTATGAAAAAATGATTAACACGGGAAAGTTGCGTGTTTACAACAGCTCTACATCGGTATATCACTTGCTCAATTCCGGCGAGTGAATGGAGACCTAGGAGCAGTGGATAGAGATATACGAGCAAAATAAAGCACGTGAAAAACAGAGTGAAGTTCAAGTACACGTGCCGAGAAGTTCAGGTTCTTCACGCGGTGCATTTTCAAAGAATCAGTTTCGCGATAAAGGCAGAACTAGTGATCTTGCCATTTTTGCAATTACTTGAAAACGGCTACGAATCAGGTAAACCATCAACATGAAAAAGTTTCAGATGTTCCGTAGCTTTTCACCGATATATCATTTGCCCCATTCCGATAAAGTATGTAGAAATTATGCCAAAAATACGTTTTTATTGATTTTCCAATTTACGTAAAACTGTAAGGAATTAGGAGAAACAATATATATACAAACAAGTTTCGCATTTGCTCAAGCTTTCCAACAGCGTATCATTTGTTGCATTCGGACGTACGGTTAAAAAATTATCTCAAAAATACGAACTCGGTGGAACTTGTACTGTTTTCTGAATTACTTTTAAACCATTCCAAATTAGAAAAAACTTTTAACATGAAGAAGTAGCGCATTTTCACAAGCTTTCCAATGCCATATCATTTGTCTCAAATGTATTAGACGTTTAGAAATTACATTGAAAATACGAACTCGACTATTCGGTTTGTGAAATTTTACGATTTTCAAAATTACTCTTTATCCACAGGGAATTAGAGAAAAGTTTCAACATGTCGAAGGAGCGGTTTTGCAGCAGCTTTCCAACGCTATATTGCTTACCTCATTCTGATAAATGGTTTAGAAATGCGATAAAAAACTGATTCACATTTTTTCTATGAAGAAAAAACGGTTTCCAAAACTGCTCTTAAACCACTTACATTTTGCTAAAAATTTAACTTGGATCATGATATTGGTGTCCATAGCTTTCCAACGGTATAGTGCAAGCCCCATTTGAACACTTTTTAGTTGAAGTTCAACCTAGTACTCGGGGAAGGTCAGGCGCGTTACTCGGGAAGTTCATGTTGTGATCAGAATAATGTTTATATATATATATATATATATATATATATATATATATATATATATATATATATATATATATATCAACTCAACATTGTGAAGATAAACCTTGAAATCAAATCAATGTTGAATACAAACCAAATGCGAACACTATGCAACCATGCCGACAAGAGAAATACTTTAATAAGAATTTTGGTGGTGGCGTTACCCACCGTATAGGAAGTATTAGACCCAGACACGGTGCACAATTATCGTGGCGCTCCGAACTCAATTTCCACGTTAATGTATTCACACTTAGAGGGTAAGTCTTCATTGATTGAAGATATACGTTACTTCATGTGTTGCACATCTAAGTCATCAACATGCATAAGCGTTAGGATGTGTTCCCAATTACAGGAAATTTGAGGATTCTAAGATATTTAGCTCACACGGCAACCTGCAAAACCTTTTCTCATCCAAGAGCTTTGTGAAGATATCTGCCAATTGTACTTCAGTGTTGACGTGAATAATATCAATATCTTCTTTGTTGACATGATCTATGAGAAAGTGATGACGGATCTGAATGTGCTTTGTCTTCGTGTGCTGAACTGGATTCTTGGAAAGCTTGATGGCGCTTTCATTGTTGCAGAAGAGTGGCACATTCTTCGTCTGGATGACATAGTCCTTGAGTGTTTGCTTCATCCAGAGGAGCTGAGCACAGCACAATCCAGCAGCGATATATTCTGATTCAGCAGTGGAGAGTGATACACAGTTCTGCTTCTTTGAAGACCAACAGACAAGAGATCGTCCAAGAAAGTGACATGTTCCTGAAGTGGGATTGAGATCAACCTTGTCACCAGCATAATCAGCATCAGAATATCCAATCAGATCATATGTGGAGCCCTTTGGATACACAATCCAATTGTTGGGGTGTAAGCCAAATATTGAAGTATTCGCTTCACAGCTAGGTGATGCGACTCCTTTGGTGCCGCTTGGAATCAGGCACACATGCAAACGCTAAGCATTATATCTGGCCTAGATGCACATAAGTAAAGTAAAGAACCAATCATGGAGCGGTATACCTTTTGATTGAACTCTTTACCATTGTCGTCAGGCCCCAGATGACTTTTGGTTGGCATTGGCGTCGCGTATCATTTGCAGTCTTGCATTCCAAACTTCTTCAGGTAATCTTTTGAGATATTTTTCTTGTGATATGAAGATGTCATTGCTCTGCTGACGGATTTGAAGACCAAGGAAAAATTTCAGCTCACCTATCATGGACATCTGATATTGATCTTGCATCATGTCCCCAAACTCATCACTGTATCTTTTGTCGGTGCAGCCGAATATAATGTCATCCACATAGATTTGGCACACAAACAGTTCACTGTCACACGTCTTCATGAAGAGTGTAGGATCTAGAGAACCAGGTTTGAAGCCTTTGCTCTTCAGGAAGTCCTTGAGTGTGTCATACCAAGCGCGAGGAGCTTGTTTGAGGCTATACATTGCCTTGTTGAGCTTGTATACCGTATCAGGATGTTTTGGATCTTCAAAACCAGGTGGTTGTGCAACATATACTTCTTCTTCAATCTTGCCGTTGAGAAAGGCACTCGTCACATCCATTTGGTATAGCAAAATGTTGTGATGGTTGGCATAGGCTAGAAGTATGCAAATGGCTTCAAGCCTTGCCGCAAGAGCGAATGTTTCATCGAAGTCAATCCCTTCTATTGAGTGTAACCTTGAGCAACTAGACGAGCCTTGTTTCTGACAACTTGACCATGCTCATCTTGTTTGTTGCGATAGATCCATTTGGTGCCAATGATATTGTGCTTGCGAGGATCAGGACACTTGACCAGTTCACATACATTGTTCAGCTCGAACTGATGAAGTTCTTCTTGCATAGCTTGAATCCATTCAGGTTCCATGAAGGCTTCACCAACTCTCTTGGGTTCAGATATAGAGACAAAAGCAAAGTGCCCACAGAAATTTGCTAGCTGTGTTGCTCTAGAACGAGTGAGTGGACCAGGAGCATTGATGCTATCAATTATCTTCTCAACTTGTACTTCATTTGCAACACGGGGATGAACTGGATGAAGATTTTTCCCTTGGAGATCATTGTCTTCAGCTTCAGCATTGACTTCTGGCTAAGCATTATCTTCAGGTTGATTTGGTGCAATGATGATTTCTTCTTCAGCCTAAGCTTCTGAAGGTATGATTTCTCCAGTACCCATAAGCTTGATAGATTCACTAGGAAGGACTTCATCTAGGACATTGGGTAGTTGCTCGCTTTGCGAGCCGTTAGTCTCATCAAAACGCACATCCACAGTTTCAACCACTTTATAGTGAAAGAGGTTGAAGACTCTGTAGGAGTGCAAATCCTTTCCGTATCCAAGCATAAAACCTTCATGTGCTTTCAGTGCAAATTTTAAAGTGTGATGTGGATCCTTGATCAAGCACCTAGCACCAAATACTCTGAAGTAACTGACGTTTGGCTTCTTACCAGTTAGCAGCTCATATGATGTCTTCTTTAGAAGCTTGTGAAGATAAACATGGTTGATGACATGGCATGCAGTATCAATGGCTTCAGGCTAGAACTTCCTTGGAGTCTTGTACTCATCAAGCATCATCCGTGCCATCTCCATGAGGGTTCTATTCTTGTGCTCCATGATGCCATTCTGTTGAGGTCTATATGGAGCAGAGAACTCATGAGTGATGCCTAGTGTATCAAGATAAGTGTCGAGGCTGGTGTTCTTGTATTCTATGCCGTTATCACTTCGGATGTTCTTGATCTTGATGCCATAGTTTGTCATGGCACGATTGGCGAACCATCTTAAGACATCCTGCACTTCAGTCTTGTAGAGGATTATATGCACCCATGTATATCTTGAGTAATCATCAACAATGACAAAGCCATAGAGACAAGCAGTGGTAGTAAGAGTAGAGTAGTGAGTGGGGCTGAATAAATCCATGTGAAGTAGCTCGAAGGGACTTGATGTCGTCATGATTGTCTTCGAGCGATGCTCGGCCATGTCACCTTCCTAGTGTGACGCCCCCGATTCAATCGTACACTAATCATGCACGCAAATGTGTACGATCAAGATCAGGGACTCACGGGAAGATATCACAACACAACTCTACAAATAAAAAAAATCATACAAGCATCATAATACAAGCCAGGGGCCTCGAGGGCTCGAATATAAGTGCTCGATCATAGACGAGTCAGCGGAAGCAACAATATCTGAGTACAGACATAAGTTAAACAAGTTTGCCTTAAGAAGGCTAGCACAAACTGGGATACAGATCGAAAGAGGCGCAGGCCTCCTGCCTGGGATCCTCCTAACTACTCCAGGTCGTCGTCAGCGGGCAACACGTAGTAGTAGGCACCTCCGGTGCAGTAGGGGTCGTCGTCGACGGTGGCGTCTGGCTCCTGGACTCCAGCATCTGGTTGCGACAACCAGAAAGAAAGGAAAGGGGGGAAAAGGGGGGAGAAAACAACCGTGAGTACTCATCCAAAGTACTCGCAAGCAAGGAACTACACTACATATGCATGGGTATATGTGTAAGGAGGCCATATCGGTGGACTGAACTGCAGAATGCCAGAATAAAAGGGGGATAGCTAGTCCTATCGAAGACTACGCTTCTGGCAGCCTCCGCCTCGCAGCACGTAGAAGAGAGTAGATTGAAGTCCTCCAAGTAGCATCTCCAAGTAGCATCTCCAAGTAGCATCTCCAAATAGCATCTCATAGCATAATCCTACCCGGCGATCCCCTCCTCATATCCCTGAGGGAGAGCGACCACCGGTTGTATCTGGCACTTGGAAGGGTGTATTTTATTAAGTATCCGGTTCTAGTTGTCATAAGGTCAAGGTACAACTCCAAGTCGTCCTGTTACCGAAGATCACGGCTATTCGAATAGATTAACTTCCCTGCAGGGGTGCACCACATAACCCAACACGCTCGATCCCATTTGGCCGGACACACTTTCCTGGGTCATGCCCGGCCTCGGAAGATCAACACGTCGCAGCCCCACCTAGGCTCAACAGAGAGGCCAGCACGCCGGTCTAAACCTAAGCGCACAGGGGTCTGGGCCCATCGCCCATAGCACACCTGCACGTTGCGTACGCGGCCGAAAGCAGAACTAGCCCCCTTAATACAAGAGCAGGCTTACGTTCCAATCCGGCGCGCGCCGCTCCGTCGCTGACGTCTGAAGGGCTTCGGCTGATACCACGACGTCGGGATACCCATAACTACTCCCGCGTAGATGGTTAGTGCGTATAGGCTCGTAGCCGACTCAGATCAAATACCAAGATCTCGTTAAGCGTGTTAAGTATCCGCAAACGCCGAACAGGGCCAGGCCCACCTGTCTCCTAGGTGGTCTCAACCTGCCCTGTCGCTCCGCCACCAAGTAACAGTCAGGGGCCGTCGGGAACCCAGGCCCACCTCTACCGGGATGGAGCCACCTGCCCCTTCAGCCACCAACTCCGAACAGTATCACAGGTAATGTAACAGTGTAAAGTATATAGTATATGCCCGTGATCACCTCCCGAAGTGATCACAGCCCAGTAGTATAGCATGGCAGACGGACAAGAGTGTAGGGCCACTGATGGAACACTAGCATCCTATACTAAGCATTTAGGATTGCGGGTAAGGTATCAATGACTGTAGCAGCAATGACAGGCTATGCATCAGAATAGGATTAACGGGAAGCAGTAACATGCTACACTACTCTAATGCAAGCAGTATAGAGAAGAGTAGGCGATATCTGGTGATCAAAAGGGGGGGGCTTGCCTGGTTGCTCTGGCAAGAGAGAGGGGTCGTCAACTCCGTAGTCGAACTGGTCAGCAGCAGCGTCGGTCTCGTAGTCTACCGGAGAGAAGAGGGGGAAGAAATAATGAATACAGAGCAAACAAAGCACCACAAAATATATCAAGGCAATACGCGGTGTTCGGTGTGCCCTAACGCGGTAGTAGGTGATACCGGTGAAGGGGGAAAAACCCCCGGGAAAGTATTCCCGGTGTTTCGTGTTTTCGGGCAGAGGAGCCGGAGGGGGAAAGTTGCGGGTTCGATAGGTTAGGGGTGTGTGGCGGACGAACGGACCGCGTATTCGGATTCGTCTCGTCGTTCTGAGCAACTTTCATGTACAAAGTTTTTCCATCCGAGCTATGGTTTATTTTATATTAATTTTAAAAGATTTAATTCATTTTTAGGATTTATTTAATTATTTAAATTCAACATTATCCAGAACAGTGCATGCTGACGTCAGCATGACATCAGCATGACGTCAGCAGTCAACAAAGGCGTTGACTGGTCAACTGACATGTGGGTCCCGCATGTCATTGACTCACAATAATTAAACAAGGTTAATTAGCTTTAACTAAATGATTAGGTTAATCTAATCTGATTTAATTAAGTTAATTAATTAATTAATATTTTTATTATTATATTTATTATTTATTTTTCTTCTCTTTTTTTTTACGTTCTGGGGGCTGGTCCCCACGTGTCAGGGAGTATTTCGGTTAGTTAATTAGCCAGTTTACTTAAGTTGTGATTAATTAGAAGGCGGGTCCCAGCAGTCAGTGGTACTGGCATCATAAGCGGCTGGGTTAAGAGGACACGTCAGCAGCGCCGACGTCTAGTCGCCGGCGACCAAAACATAGCGATGACGCACGGGATGTCACCGAAAATCGGTTACAGGCCACCAAAACGGGCGTCGCTTGTCGCATTCGAACGCGCATGAAGTCCTGCGTCCAATGGTGCTAGGGGTGGGAGTGAGGGAGGTCCCAAGCGACGCCGACGACGAGCAATGGTGATGGCCGGATCTAGGCGAACTCGGTTTCAAGGTTGCAGCATATGGCGAGGCGACCAAAGGGTATCAGATGGTTCCTGGGGAGTCCAGGAACACGAGGCAAAGCTCGGTCGTGAGTCCTGCGGGCTGTGGCCACGATGGTGAGTCAAGCGGCGGCGACGAGTTCTCGGACGCGGTAGCGGGGCTAGCTAGTGGGGGAGCCAGAGCTCAAGGGAAGAGGAAAGGATGTGGGGGGCTCACAGGGGGCCGGCAGGGGGCTCAGGGGAGCCAGGGGGTGCCGGAGTCGAGAGGATCGACGGCGAGGTAGCGGCGTCGTCCGACGAAGAGGATCGAGGCAGACGGTGGCGATGATGCGTACGTCGATGTGGTGGCCTCCCGGCCTTGGTCCAGCGGCGTAGACAAAGCAGGGGTCGACGACGGTCCTCCCAGCGAGATCCCAGGCGGCAGGGTGAGTGCGCGGGTGGGCGAGGTCGACGGCGGCCATGGCGATGTGCGGCGGTGGAGTCGGGGCGGATCCCCTCGATCCAGATCGAGAGGAGGCAGAGGGAGTCCGGCGGGGAGGGCGGCGGGGTGGTTCCGACGAGGGGGGCTCCTGGCAGCAGCGGTCGGCGGGTAGCGCGAGGGGCAAGCGCCTCCTGTACGGCGCACGTCGTGCGTTAGTGGGAGTGTGGCGGCGCCAGGAGGGGAGCGAGGGAAGAGATGGGTGGAGTGGGGATCGTGGGGGTGTGGGCTAGGGTTCGGTGTCCCCTGGGTGGGTTAGTAGGTGAGGTGGGGTGGGCCGGTCCGGCCGAGCCGGCCTGTAGCTAGCTGGGCCATTCGGCCCAGAGAGAGGGGTTCTTTTCTTTTGTCTTTTTTTGTTTTTGTAGTTTCTTTTCTTTTTTTTATTTATTTTCTTTTCTGTTTTAAATCATTTTAAATTATCTAGGTATTTTATAAAAATGTGTTTGCTTTATTATAATTACCCAGGCATTTAACTGTACACCTCGAACATTTTAGTTTAATATTTTGAAAACTTTGTCGTTTGACATTATTTGAATTTGAATTTGAAACGTTTTCGAATGAACCCGAGATTAACTACAGTGACCGAGGTGACATGGCATCATTAACGTGAGATTACTGTAGCATGATTATCCGAGCGTCACAATTCTCCTCCACTACAAGAAATCTCGTCCCGAGATTTAAGAGGAGAGTAGGGGGGGGGTCTGGTTATTCTAATGGATCTTCTTGAAGAAGTTAATCCCTTTCATTGATGTCTTCAATTCTTTATTCCAAAGCATCATGATGAAGTTGTCGTCCTTTCTTCGGGGAACTCCATCGTACTTACGAATAGGTAAGGGGCAGCTCTACAACGATAGGAGGTTATAAGGGAAATTCATCTGGGGTATCCCAAGAATGAACATATGAGTATCTCTCGAGTTGAACAAATTACACCTATCGAGAGCAAAGTAAGACGGTGCAATAAGAAGTTTCAAGCGGATAGGCAATCGTTCATTGCCTGAAGCAGAGTGCGAAAGGGGTTCTGAGCAACGGGAATAAGTATTGTGTCCGATACCAGAATAGATCAACAGGCAAGTGGCCCGTGAATTACATACAAAGTCAAGCACGAGGAATAACTTTGACAACAGGTTGTACAGGAGAGTCAGGTTTCGTTCCTGGGACCTGTGGGTTATGGGCCCACCATGTGGGTTAAAAGTAGAAAGGGGGGCTAACATCTTGTACGATCACGATAGCAAGGCATGTTAGAGAGTAGCATGTCAGTTATGTCGGCAACAATGTCGGTACCAGGGGCGAGGGACGAAGAGAACCATTTTCCTGCTCGTTGAACGAGGCGGACCAGTAGGCGAAGTTCTCGGCCATCGGTGGTTACCGGAATGTCATCAACAAAAGTAACAGGGTCTTACTGACAGAATTGTACAACGAGGTGTTTACATAAGCAGGAGAATATTACTGCTCAGATCATATAGTTCACAAGAAAGGTCAAACCAACAATGAAAGGAAAATATGATCATCAGATTAAACAGAACAATGGAAAGGAAATTATGTTTAAACACATATTTCAAGGGTATATCCTTCCCAAGGACAAGCAGAGCATGATATCCATGTCAGGATATAATGTAGAAAACTCTTTAGGTAGGGGAGAGAATTTTCATGACATTGCCCATACAAAGGTGTTTGGGTAATTGAGCAAGAAACATTTAGCATTGGGCTTCAAATGGTCTTGTTGAAAATCGGAGTACCATAGACATGCTTCGAGATAGCATTGACATGGTCATCAGGTGAAGATCAGACTTTGGAAACACGAAGGATCCATCAGGAATAACTTGTAGAATAAGTCTTACAATTTCCTCATGGATGAATGGATAACCTTGCTGAAAAGGAATCTATAATGATAGGTCCTCCAGCCGGGGGGTGCTAGGCATGACATCATGTTACCGGGTCATCAAAGGATCAACATCATAACTCTTGGAAAGTTGTCCCAACCATCATATCTGACCGAGATTCATATCCAATTGGTGCCATGAAACCTCAGACTCAGGGGGTCCGAGAGGAAAAAGGTGCAACACAAATCGTCGAAATGACATTGCAAGATCCTCGAGAAATGAACTATGGAAGCGGGTTTCTGAAGCAATAGTTCATCATTAAACCAAGGAGAGGACAAGGAGGTGTCTGGTGAACTCAACGGCAATTCACCGAGATTCCCAAAAGATGGATTTCCACAATTAAGTGAACAAGGAGATAACATTTGTCAGATCAAATGATATAAGGAAGTATGCTCGAGGTAAACATACACAATTAACATTGGTTGAAAGGTGCGCCCGAAATGTGGGTTGGGTTGCACGACCAATGTCAGAATGGTGATTCAATAATCAATAGCCTAAGAATGAACTTTCGACCATTAACTAAAAAAATAGGGTTGCTAGAAGGAAAGAACCCAAACAACACCCTTCACTTGTTGGAATTAACACGGGGACCAAGAGAGAATGGTGATGGTGAGAAGTATTTCTATGTCAAGAATTCTCAAGAGGTGGAACAATTCTCAGAACATTCTTGACATAAAGGATGGTAATACTCCAAGGTAAAGAAGAACAATTGCTGGATAGCAAGGAACTCAAGGTATAACACCAAGCATGAACAAGCTTGTGTTGGTGGGAGGGCAATAAAGTGGTCGATGATAATACAATTCATCGAGGGCGAGGATGGTATTTCTCATCATGAATTCAATTGATATCCTGGATGAGCTCAGAATGTTGATGATCACGACACCTTTGTCGCGAGAGTTAATGAAGATGTAATCGATCGGCGACGACATCAAGTCAAAGTAATGATGAAGTGAAAGGTTATTGGAACCAAGGGTACGACACAACTCGAAACCAAGCTTGTTGTTCAAGGCGAAATGGTATGACGATGAGGATCGACGTAAGGTTAGTTCATCGTCGAAAATTGTGCTCTGAGAAGAAGGACCGGGTAGCACAATTAAAATCATCACGACAATGATATAGCCAAACAGGCTAGGAATGGCGTGATCGGGTACAAACTCGTACTTATAGAAGCTTACTGAAGAGTTGTTGAATCGTAGTGCGGACTCGGTTCAGTTATCGGTGTCTTTGAGTGTTCAATAACTCAGAGCCCACGAAAAATTGGAATCGGTGGGAAGGCAGCACTTGATGAAGAACTCATAAAAAGTTATGCAGTTCCATGATAATCTCGAGATACCAGGGGGGTAATACTCGACGACAGATCAAAGTAAAGGTTGGACTGGTGTATTGATCCATAGAAGACAATTGTTTTAACTTGTCCGAGAAAAGAGATCAAAGAAGAACAATCATGGTCGGAACGACGATTGCAGAAGGCCAGATCCTAGATATAAGATGAACTTATACCAAGGAATAATTCATTTAAGAGAAGCTTTAATGATAAGATCTACATCGTGTCCATGGGCATGAACACAAGTTCAAGGTCGACTCCCACTTCTCCAATGCACAACCTTTCATTCACTTCTCGCGCTCAATGAAGTTGTAGTTTTGAAATTTTATCTGGCAAAATACCAGAAGAGTACGACTCGTGAAAACTTTCGAGTTCACACCTATTAAGGAAGGCATAGGTTCAACCCATTGGGGCATCTTAGAATCATATACCAAATCTTCAGAAGTAATTAACTCAAGCTCAAAGGCAGAGCATGGTTGAGAAAGCAGAGGATACAATTTACCAAAGGCATTATGTATCAGAGGAAAGGCTCACAAGGTTATTGAATATGAAGGGCGTTGTCAGATAAAATCCAACAAAGGATCTGGTGGTCCACAAGGGATCTGACGTGAGCATCGGTACTCAACTAGAGGAAGAAGATTGCAAGGAGATCAGATTATAGAAACAACTGACTAACTCAATTGTCAAATGCAAAGGAATTATGATTTCCAAATCAAGGGATAAGAAGCAATGCTCTAAGTAGGGATGGATAAGTTGAATAGCCTTAGGGTACAATCAATGACAATTGGATTGGTCGAGAACCAATTCCAGTTAAAAGAATGGCAGCTTAGCCGGAGAAGTAATTTATAAGGATCAATGATGATTGCGTGTATTCGCAAACATATTGAGTCAACAGACTCAAAATGGTAATGACAAGGAATGTCAACATGACTATGAGACTTATGGGATTATCCATAATGCAAGCAAGCAAGAATTTCAAGAGCCAAAGGCTCCAGAGGATTTTCGGAAGATCGAATATTATTTTGAAGACTTTTGTGAAACACATGAACAACTGGGGATGAGCGGATACTCGACAAGTGCGAGAAATTATTCTTAGGGGTATTCAAGTGACAAGAACAGCAAGGCAGTAAGCTCAAGGGATTATCAAAATCACGACGAGTTTTTCAGGGTATCTTGTAATAACAAGACCACTGGGGATGAATGTAAGAATAACAAATGCAAGTAGTTATTCATAAGGGTTTGCGATGGAAGGTGAATTGCAAACGCGATGAACAGAAGTTCTCGGGTTAACAGCGGAGAGTAACTTCAGTGTCTTCTGGTGCAGCAGACGATCATCAGTAATAAGGGGCTCTCCGGGTGAAAGTGATAACGAGATCCTGATGTTAGATTTAGCAAAAATCTTTTAACCCGAATAGAAGAGAGATCAGAGTCCCAGAGTATAGGTCGAGGAATAAAAGATCCTAATACCACCCAATGGCGACGTGGGCCCGTAAGGCTCACAGCCATGTTAGTAAAAGTTTTGTAGTGACTAGACTCGACTTCGGCCAAGGAGTGTGGAAGGGGGATTCCTACAGGCAGTCGGCTCTGATACCAACTTGTGACGCCCCCGATTCAATCGTACACTAATCATGCACGCAAGTGTGTACGATCAAGATCAGGGACTCACGGGAAGATATCACAACACAACTCTACAAATAAAAAAAATCATACAAGCATCATAATACAAGCCAGGGGCCTCGAGGGCTCGAATACAAGTGCTCGATCATAGACGAGTCAGCGGAAGCAACAATATCTGAGTACAGACATAAGTTAAACAAGTTTGCCTTAAGAAGGCTAGCACAAACTGGGATACAGATCGAAAGAGGCGCAGGCCTCCTGCCTGGGATCCTCCTAACTACTCCAGGTCGTCGTCAGCGGGCAGCACGTAGTAGTAGGCACCTCCGGTGCAGTAGGGGTCGTCGTCGACGGTGGCGTCTGGCTCCTGGACTCCAGCATCTAGTTGCGACAACCAGAAAGAAAGGAAAGGGGGAAAAGGGGGGGAGAAAACAACCGTGAGTACTCATCCAAAGTACTCGCAAGCAAGGAACTACACTACATATGCATGGGTATATGTGTAAGGAGGCCATATCGGTGGACTGAACTGCAGAATGCCAGAATAAAAGGGGGATAGCTAGTCCTATCGAAGACTACGCTTCTGGCAGCCTCCGCCTCGCAGCACGTAGAAGAGAGTAGATTGAAGTCCTCCAAGTAGCATCTCCAAGTAGCATCTCCAAGTAGCATCTCCAAATAGCATCTCATAGCATAATCCTACCCGGCGATCCCCTCCTCATATCCCTGAGGGAGAGCGACCACCGGTTGTATCTGGCACTTGGAAGGGTGTATTTTATTAAGTATCCGGTTCTAGTTGTCATAAGGTCAAGGTACAACTCCAAGTCGTCCTGTTACCGAAGATCACGGCTATTCGAATAGATTAACTTCCCTGCAGGGGTGCACCACATAACCCAACACGCTCGATCCCATTTGGCCGGACACACTTTCCTGGGTCATGCCCGGCCTCGGAAGATCAACACGTCGCAGCCCCACCTAGGCTCAACAGAGAGGCCAGCATGCCGGTCTAAACCTAAGCGCACAGGGGTCTGGGCCCATCGCCCATAGCACACCTGCACGTTGCGTACGCGGCCGAAAGCAGAACTAGCCCCCTTAATACAAGAGCAGGCTTACGTTCCAATCCGGCGCGCGCCGCTCCGTCGCTGACGTCTGAAGGGCTTCGGCTGATACCACGACGTCGGGATACCCATAACTACTCCCGCGTAGATGGTTAGTGCGTATAGGCTCGTAGCCGACTCAGATCAAATACCAAGATCTCGTTAAGCGTGTTAAGTATCCGCGAACGCCGAACAGGGCCAGGCCCACCTGTCTCCTAGGTGGTCTCAACCTGCCCTGTCGCTCCGCCACCAAGTAACAGTCAGGGGCCGTCGGGAACCCAGGCCCACCTCTACCGGGATGGAGCCACCTGCCCCTTCAGCCCCCAACTCCGAACAGTATCACAGGTAATGTAATAGTGTAAAGTATATAGTATATGCCCGTGATCACCTCCCGAAGTGATCACAGCCCAGTAGTATAGCATGGCAGACGGACAAGAGTGTAGGGCCACTGATGGAACACTAGCATCCTATACTAAGCATTTAGGATTGCGGGTAAGGTATCAATGACTGTAGCAGCAATGACAGGCTATGCATCAGAATAGGATTAACGGGAAGCAGTAACATGCTACACTACTCTAATGCAAGCAGTATAGAGAAGAGTAGGCGATACCTGGTGATCAAAAGGGGGGGGGGCTTGCCTGGTTGCTCTGGCAAGAGAGAGGGGTCGTCAACTCCGTAGTCGAACTGGTCAGCAGCAGCGTCGGTCTCGTAGTCTACCGGAGAGAAGAGGGGGAAGAAATAATGAATACAGAGCAAACAAAGCACCACAAAATATATCAAGGCAATACGCGGTGTTCGGTGTGCCCTAACGCGGTAGTAGGTGATACCGGTGAAGGGGGAAAAACCCCCGGGAAAGTATTCCCGGTGTTTCGTGTTTTCGGGCAGAGGAGCCGGAGGGGGAAAGTTGCGGGTTCGATAGGTTAGGGGTGTGTGGCGGACGAACGGACCGCGTATTCGGATTCGTCTCGTCGTTCTGAGCAACTTTCATGTACAAAGTTTTTCCATCCGAGCTATGGTTTATTTTATATTAATTTTAAAAGATTTAATTCATTTTTCGGATTTATTTAATTATTTAAATTCAACATTATCCAGAACAGTGCATGCTGACGTCAGCATGACATCAGCATGACGTCAGCAGTCAACAAAGGCGTTGACTGGTCAACTGACATGTGGGTCCCGCATGTCATTGACTCACAATAATTAAACAAGGTTAATTAGCTTTAACTAAATGATTAGGTTAATCTAATCTGATTTAATTAAGTTAATTAATTAATTAATATTTTTATTATTATATTTATTATTTATTTTTCTTCTCTTTTTTTTACGTTCTGGGGGCTGGTCCCCACGTGTCAGGGAGTATTTCGGTTAGTTAATTAGCCGGTTTACTTAAGTTGTGATTAATTAGAAGGCGGGTCCCAGCAGTCAGTGGTACTGGCGTCATAAGCGGCTGGGTTAAGAGGACACGTCAGCAGCGCCGACGTCTAGTCGCCGGCGACCAAAACATAGCGATGACGCACGGGATGTCACCGAAAATCGGTTACAGGCCACCAAAACGGGCGTCGCTTGTCGCATTCGAACGCGCGTGAAGTCCTGCGTCCAATGGTGCTAGGGGTGGGAGTGAGGGAGGTCCCAAGCGACGCCGACGATGAGCAATGGTGATGGCCGGATCTAGGCGAGCTCGGTTTCAAGGTTGCAGCATATGGCAAGGCGACCAAAGGGTATCAGATGGTTCCTGGGGAGTCCAGGAACACGAGGCAAAGCTCGGTCGCGAGTCCTGCGGGCTGTGGCCACGATGGTGAGTCAAGCGGCGGCGACGAGTTCTCGGACGCGGTAGCGGGGCTAGCTAGTGGGGGAGCCAGAGCTCAAGGGAAGAGGAAAGGATGTGGGGGGCTCACAGGGGGCCGGCAGGGGGCTCAGGGGAGCCAGGGGGTGCCGGAGTCGAGAGGATCGACGGCGAGGTAGCGGCGTCGTCCGACGAAGAGGATCGAGGCAGACAGTGGCGATGATGAGTACGTCGATGTGGTGGCCTCCCGGCCTTGGTCCAGCGGCGTAGACAAAGCAGGGGTCGACGACGGTCCTCCCAGCGAGATCCCAGGCGGCAGGGTGAGTGCGCGGGTGGGCGAGGTCGACGGCGGCCATGGCGATGTGCGGCGGTGGAGTCGGGGCGGATCCCCTCGATCCAGATCGAGAGGAGGCAGAGGGAGTCCGGCGAGGAGGGCGGCGGGGTGGTTCCGACGAGGGGGGCTCCTGGCAGCAGTGGTCGGCGGGTAGCGCGAGGGGCAAGCGCCTCCTGTACGGCGCACGTCGTGCGTTAGTGGGAGTGTGGCGGCGCCAGGAGGGGAGCGAGGGAAGAGATGGGTGGAGTGAGGATCGTGGGGGTGTGGGCTAGGGTTCGGTGTCCCCTGGGTGGGTTAGTAGGTGAGGTGGGGTGGGCCGGTCCGGCCGAGCCGGCCTGTAGCTAGCTGGGCCATTCGGCCCAGAGAGAGGGGTTCTTTTCTTTTGTCTTTTTTTTTGTTTTTGTAGTTTCTTTTCTTTTTTTTTATTTATTTTCTTTTCTGTTTTAAATCATTTTAAATTATCTAGGTATTTTATAAAAATGTGTTTGCTTTATTATAATTACCCAGGCATTTAACTGTACACCTCGAACATTTTAGTTTAATATTTTGAAAACTTTGTCGTTTGACATTATTTGAATTTGAATTTGAAACGTTTTCGAATGAACCCGAGATTAACTACAGTGACCGAGGTGACATGGCATCATTAACGTGAGATTACTGTAGCATGATTATCCGAGCGTCACACCTAGCTTCACAAGCACCACATAGATGATCCTTCTTGAACTTGATACCTTTGATGCCCACGACATGCTTCTTCTTCGCGAGAGTGTACAAGTTCCTCATGCCATCATGTCCTAGCCTCCGATGACAGGGCCAGCACTCGGAAGCTTCTGCTAGAACACATACGACCAACTGTGGTCCTGCTGAGAAGTCTACCATGTACAAATCATCTTTTCGATACCCTTCAAAGACTAGAGATTTGTCAGATTCCATAAGCACAAGACAACGATATTTTCCAAATATCACAATCATGTTCAGATCAGAAAGCATTGAGACAGACATTAAGTTGAAACCAAGGGATTCAACATGTATCACTTTATCCATATGCTGATCCTTTGAGATTGCAACTCTACCTAGACCCAATACCTTGATTTTACCAGTATCAGCAAATGTGATGTGACTTTTGTCAGACGGACGAAGGGTTGAATCCATCAGAAGACTTCGATCACCAGTCATGTGGTTAGTGCATCCACTATCCATAATCCATTCTGAAGCCTTTGGTGTAATATCCTACAGTACAATTTGGGGGATAGGCTTCACCAAGGGTATTATGAAGCAGAAACATTTGACGAACAAGTGGAATATGAAAGTTCAGATCTTATTTAGGATAAATAGGATGATTATCAAGGAATACCGGGATGAAATACATAATAATACCATTTGGACATTTTTTCTTGCGTCCCACAAGATGTTTAAGGTCCCCAGCATTAGCAACTGACGCCTTTGATTTTCGACTAGAGACCTTACCCTACAAAAGAGAGTTAAGTTTTCTTAACCACCCACATCTTCAGGGGTGGCTTAGAAGCAATGAGTCTAAGTGCAACATCTGAAAACTTCGGCTTTGGAGCCCTAGCAAATAGCCTTGCAGGAGGTGAATAATACTCATAAGAATAAGCAGAAAAGTTCATGGTCTTATGAACATAGAGGTTTGAAGAAACACGCTCATATTCACAAGTCTGAGTATGGTTTCCCTGCAAAACATCAGCGTTAGGGTGACTCTGGTGAGTCCTATGTCTGTATGAAGCCTTTGCACCATATCAAGCATTTGGTCTGGGATTTGTCTTCTTCCCAGGTGGTGTCATGATGACATTCACTGGAATATTCTCAAGACAACTCTTGGATACCCAGATCTTCTTAAAAGGTGGTCCATTCCCGCAATTAGTACCGATATACCTGGCAAACACTTCATGATTCTGATTCCTGAACAGTTTATAGTTCGCATCAAAGGATTCATCAATGATAATTGGGTTAGCACAAGAGAAGCCAGATAAGGTAGATGGATTCACTGAAGGTCCCTTTGCAGCAACCCATGTGGTTTTGGGGCACTGCTCAGGCATCTAGTAAGAACCATCAACATTCATTTTCCTTTCAAACCCAACACCCTCTTTCCTAGGGTTTCAGTTCAGAATTTGTTTTTTGAGGACATCACATAGTGTCTGATGCCCTTTGAGACTTTTATACATTCCTGTCTCAAGTAATGTCTTCAACTTGGCATTGTCATCAACAATAGTAGTGGTATCCTCAGTAGAGGGGTTAGTTACCACATTAGCAGTTGAAGATATTGCAACAGTAGCACCATTTGAACATTCAGCAACAGAGACAACATTATCACACTCAAGACATTTTAGACATGGTGGTTCAAATCCTTCCTAAGCGGAACTGATCTGTTAAGCGCTGAGTGACTCGTTCTCCTTTTGAAGATCTTCATGAGCCGATCTCAATTTCTCAAGCTCTTGCTTCCCTTGAAGATAATCATAGAAGAGATTGAGAAGTTGAGAGTGTTTCATGACGACTTCCAAGTTCCTTGTACTTAACATGAAGATTTTTAATGTCTTCAATTAAGGACTGAGTTTGGGTCATTCCCGCGTCCAACAGGTCATCGCTTTTGTCTAACAACTTTTGAATATGTTCCAAAGCATTCTGTTGTTCAGTTGCAGTTTTAGCAAGTGATATGTAGCTAGGTTTAGATTCACATTCAGAGTCATCTTCACTTGAGGTTTAAAAGTAAGCATCACGTGAGTTTACCTTGGCACCACGTGCCATGAAGCAGTAGGTGGGAGCAGATTCATCCTGATCCTTAGCATCAACATTGGTGACAAGACCATTGTCTTTAGTGTTGAAGATGGACTTGGTGACATATGCAGAAGCTAGAGCCAGGCTTGCTACTTCAGAATCAGATTTCTCTTCAGACTCCACCTCTGCCTCCTTAGACGCAGATTCCTCCTCTGAATCCATCTCCTTGCCAACGAACGCACGAACCTTGCTTGATGAACTCTTCTTGTGTGATGAAGACTTCGACAAAGACTTGGAAGAAGACTTTGAGGATTTCTTCTTCTTCTTGTCATCAGAATCATATTCCTTGCTCTTCTTCTTCTTCTTTGTCTCATTGTCCCACTGTGGACACTCAGAGATGTAGTGACCAGGTTTCTTGCACTTGTGGCAGGTTCTCTTATTGGGATCATGAGATGAAACTTCATCATTTCTACAGCTGGATCTTGAAGACTTTCTAAAGTCTTTCTTCTTGGTGAACTTATGGAACTTCTTCACTAGCATAGCAGGCTCCTTTACAATATCTTTAGGATCACAAGAACTGCAGTCAGATTCTTCTTCAGATGAGGAAACAACCTTTGCCTTCAAAGCGCGAGTTCGGCCAGAGTTGGGGCCATAGATATCTCTTTTCTAAGATAGCTGGAACTCATGTGTGTTGAGCCTCTCAAGTATGTCAGACGGATTGAGAGTCTTGTAGTCAGAACGTTCTTGAATCATAAGGTCCAGGGTGTCAAATGAGCTGTCAAGTGACCTCAGAAGTGTCTTGACGATTTCGTGCTTGGTGATCTCAGTGGCGCCAAATGCATGAAGCTCATTTGTGATGTCAGTGAGGCGATCAAATGTGAGCTGGACATTCTCATTGTCATTTCTCTTGAAGCGGTTGAAGGTATTGCGAAGAACACTGATCCTAGAATCTCTCTATGTTGAGACGCCTTCATTGACCATGGAAAGCTAGTCCCAGACTATCTTTGCAGTTTCCAGAGCACTCACACGACCATACTGTCCTTTGGTCAGATGACCACAAATGATGTTCTTGGCAGTTGAGTCCAGTTGAATGAACCTCTTGACATCAGAGTAGTGACACCTTCACGGACCATGGGAACGCCATTCTTGACGACATACCAGAGGTCGACGTCAATGGCTTCAAGATGCATACGCATCTTATTCTTCTAGTAGGGGTAATCAGTGCCATCAAAGACGGTACCCACATCAGAGACTTTGATTATCCCTCTAGTCGACATAGCTAAACTCCAGGTGGTTAAACCAAATCACACATAATAAGGGAGCACCTTGCTTTGATACCAATTGAAAGTGCTAGTATTCGACTAGAGGGGGGTGAATAGGCGATTTTTATCAAAGTCTTCAAAACACGAATGCTTTGAAGACAAACAATAGAAATGAACCTATTGATATGCAATGGAAGGTAGAATACACTAGACAAGCCATAGTCAAGTAAGCAATGAAGTGAAAGCATGAAGACTATCACCAGCTAGGTAGTAAAGATCAGGATGGAAGATAGTATGAAGCCAAACAGTAAACAGTCTTCACTTAGTGAAGTCAATCAGATCAGACAAATGGCAATGACTTCACGAAGACAAACTGTAAGTAAATAGAGGTGAAAGATGGAACCAGTTGCTCGGAGAGGACAGGGATTTGTTGGACCAATTCTAGTTGCCGTGACAACCGTACGTCTGGTTAGGGAGGCTGAGATTCAACTCAGAAGACCGCGTGTTCACCTTATCCCCCTTGAGTTAAGAACACTTAGTCCTCTCACAATCACTCTAGTAAGTCTTGAAGGGAGACTTCCAAACCTTCACAGACTTTGTTCACCCACAATCCACAATGATGCTTGGATGCTCAGAACGCGATACCTAACCGGCTGGAGGATTCACAGTCCTCAAGTGTCATAAATATTTAGATCACACGGACATAAAGACTTCAGTGATGCCTAACTCTTTGGCTCTGGGTGTTTTGGGCTTTGTCCTTGCAAGGATTACTCTCTTAAAGGCTTCGGAGGTGGGTTGCTCTCAAACGACAAAAGCCGTGTACTAACTCTAAGCAGCCACCGATTTATGGTGTAGGGGGTGGGCTATTTATAGCCAGAGGCAACCCGGCCTGATTTGTGCAAAATGACCCTGGCTCACTAAGGAATTGACATGTGTCCAACAGTCATATTTCAAACACACATGGCAGCTTGACTTGGGCTACAAGTAAAGCTGACTCATCCAGCTCTGGATAAGATTTGCTCTCACTGTGCTCTCATTGTCTTTGCTCGAAGACATAGGATTTGGTTGAGCGTCACCTCAGTCACAATGACTTTGTTCACTTGGACCCCACTTAACAGTACGGTGGTTCCTATGACTCAACAAAGAAGAGAAGGAAACTACAAAACAACTATGTCTTCACACTCCATAGTCTTCATGTGATGTCTTCTCATGTCATAGTCTTCATTGTGAATATCTTCACAGACCACCATTGTCTTCAATGTCTTCACACATTTTTAGGGGTCATCTCTGGTAGGTAAACCGAATCAATATGGGACTATTACATGTGTTATCCTGCAATTCTCAATAACACATTATTTCCTCAACCAAGTTTGTCGTCAATACTCCAAAACCAACTAGGGGTGGCACTAGATGCACTTATACATGTTCTTACATGTAACAACCTCTCTTCTATATCCTACATCAATCACTTATGATGAGACACCTTTATTCATTGCATATTGCATATTATTTCTAGCCTGTTGCCATGTATTTCTTCTAATATGGTCAAATACATTTATGAGGCCACCCTTTTAATTTGGCAGACTGATATTGGTTTCATATTCAAATGGTTTCTAGCTTGCATTGCTTCTAACTAGTTCAAACACCTTGTGTTTAGTTTACACTTTACACATCATACATGTCAATATGTCATGTCGTCCTATTTTTCATACATATTCCATCGTCCTATCATGCGACCGCCTTACATGAAAGTAGTTTTCATCAGTATCATGCATCAATGAGTTATGAAAAGCAAACTTTATTCCTTTTTATTGTGGGATTGACTTGACAAGGCAAAATCAAAAAAGAATAAGGGAGGCGATAATGGTGGTCCTCTGCAGCAACGTAAATGGAGTATCTATACGGATTCTCCTTGTACTACTAGTGCATTACAAGTTCCAAGTCTCCGCTCCCCTACTCCACCATCCCAAGTGCTTGCTCTAACTTGGCAGTGTGATATCTGGTTGCATGTTGCATATGGGGTCTAGCTTGTATTTCTTCTAATTACTATAAACTACATCTGCTTAGCTTATACATGATATGTGTGAATATGACACGCCTTCCTGTTTTTGGTACATACTATATTTGTCTATCACACCATGTTCTTACATGAAACTATTCTTCTTGTGTATCTTGCATCAGTCACTTATGATGGGACACCTTTAAGTTGACAGTGTGATATTGGTTTGCGTCTTGAATATGATTTCTGGCATGTAGTGCTTCTAATTTTACGAACGCCACCTATGACAAGACATTTTTAACTTGGCAAAGTGATATTGATTGCACCTTCCATATGGTGTCTAGCTTGCAGTGCTTCTAATTTGTTGAAGTGCCTTCTGCTTAGTTACCACATCATAGGTATGAATATGTCAAGCCGTCCGTTTTTTCGTACATATTCCATCCTCATACAGTTGTCTTACATCAAAGTATTGCTTGTTTGTATCATGCATCAATGAGTTCTGAAGAGCGATTATATTCTTTTGTATTGTGGGTACAGCTTGACATGGCAAAGTCAAAAAAGAGCAAGGAAAAGAATATAGTAGGGAATGGTGTTACTCGTCGGGTGCAACGGAAAAGGATCTGCCCTCGAGATTCTGCTGGTACTTACAGTGCAGTAGAAGGTCCAAGTCCAACGGCTAACTATACAAACACAGTATCACCAGATCCACCAGCTGCAGCATCCGCTTCAAATGTACCGGCATCTCAACGAGTTACTCGTTTGTTTTCTTCGCAACTGGCTAGTTCCCAAGCTGCCTTCACACCTAACACTACTTCCGAAGCACTGCTAACACAATAGGACTTGGCAAGATCAGATTAAACTCATGAGCATCAACACCAAGACGGTACCTGACCGAGTCAAGTTGTAGTTGCATGCTCCTTTATATGTACTCTCACAGTTTGATGTGCACTAACACTTTCCATATTTGTTGTTGAACTAGCACCACGGTGTAAGCGGAAACAAACATCCGGGATAATGCTTGATAGATTAACAAAATCTAAAGGAGGATTAATGGAGATCCATTTTGAGGCAGGTTTCAAAAGGCCACGTGATGCTACAGAGTCAGCCAAATTAGTATCAGAGGCAGCTGTTGCCGTTAGGTGTCATGCACGTATCCTCCCAACATGGATCCTGTACAGGAATGAGAAAGATGATACCTAGTTTAACACCTTCCTTGACCATTTATCCATAGGTATGTTATTCATCGCAATTTGTAATATTGTCTTGTTGTGTCCCATACTTTCTAGCTTTCTCCTAATAAGACTCACATTCTATTTTCAACAGATGAGGTTCAAGTTGGATTCGAAAGATAATGCAACTAAACAAGCATGCACTCATGTTTTTCAGTCTGCTTTGCCACAGTATCGGTATCACCTTAGAAAAACTCACTTTGAAGGCAAGGCTAACAATGAAATCGCCCAAACATCTCCAGTGGAATATATTACAAATGAAGATTGGACAACCCTTGTTAAACACTAGGGTCTGATCCAAAGTATCTGGTAGGGTATATGTATTTGATCAGATCAGATATTGAACTTGTATTTACGTATGTGCCTTACAAGTGTGCCTTCTTCTAGCCTACCTGTTTGAATAACAAGACCAACCGTTCTAAAGTGAAATTTCAACAGACAACAGGATCTCGTAACTATATTGCAAACTCCGAGGCTCTTGTAAATAGCTGCCAGTTCCTTCTTTTTTCTGTGCCATATTAACGCATCTATATTGACTTCTTCCAAATACATAGGAAAGCCCATGCAGACCAAAAAGAACCTAAAGTGAATGCAGTGCAAATCTTCAAGGATTGCCACACCAGCAAGATGAAGGGCATGAGCACACCAATTCAAGACGCTATTTTTCAGCCTGTGCAAAACCGAACCGAAAACCAAAAACCGAACCAAAAAAACCAAACCGAACCGGACTTCGGTTTTTTCAAGTTTTGGTTTCAGTTTAGTTTTCGATTTTGAAAACCATCTGACCTTCGGTTTTTTCGGTTAGAAACCGACGGTTTTCGGTTAAACCGAATTAAACCAAAAGTAGCTCCACCATGTGAAGATTTTTAGCTGAAGCCACAACAACCCCTCCTTTTATAGCCTTCTTCCCACCGCGCTGCAGCTCCATACGCGAGGTGGTACTAAACGTTGTAGCTTGAGCAAACGACTTGGGCACCTGGCGCGCGGTGTGCTTGCTTGGGACTCATATTGTCCAGCCCATACGACCACTTTCTATCGAGCGATTTGCTCGGGCTGGGGCTGCCGATCGCTTGCCTAAAAAAAGGGCCAACTAACGTCTTTTGTCTGGATTTGGATCGATTGGCTCGTGGGTCAGACTCTCACATGCACACGAATACAATTGACTACCCTTAAAAAAGGAATACAATTGACTCTTTCCTTTTTTTGCTCGCTCCTTCACATAATAAAAAACTTGTGTAATCCTCGTATCTGCCGCCATCTAATGCCTATGACCAAATCATGCATGCCATCTAATAATGATCTATGTAGCAATTTCTCACATGGAAAATCTTACCAACGTGGCTACATGCACAGACCGAATCATGTGACCAAAAAATATTTGTTGTTCATTCAAAAATTCGCGTCAACTTTGTTTTTTTTTTGTTATTACCGAAACCGAACCGATACAAAATGGTTATTACCGAAACCGAACCATATCTATGTATAAAACTGTATAAATCGAAGTATAAAAACCATATAAACCAAAAATCGTATAAACCGAACCGAATCAAACCGAAAAAACCGAATGCACACCCTGAGTTGTTGTAAGTCCTTACTCCTCCTGCCTTTGAACTACTTGTTACTGTAACATGTTCATTTAACTGCTTGGTTTGCAGCCAATGTCAGTTACTCTGATCACTTCTATACACGGTTGTCTAAATGTATCATTTCACCTTACACGATTTAAAAGAGATGAAGGATATTCTTTTGGTATTAGATCTGTAATCTAGTTGTAATGTTCATGTGCCCACACAATGATACAATAGCCTATTTGTTTTATATTTGTTTGCCCATGATATGAATGATGCCATACTATGTTCATCGTACTTTAAACCATGTCTCTTTATCCTTAGATGTCAATGTGTGAGGAAATAGACAATGCAGGAGGCATGCTACATGGACATATGTTCCGAAAGTGATTTTATTATGTAGTTGGCACTACAATACATGCTAATGTATTACAGTAGTTACCAAAAATAAGTTATGTATAAACATGAAACCTACTTTGTTTTTTTGTCTCATTAGTAACTTATCTGGTACACTAATTTACAAGCTCAAACTTTCAGAAAGCTATGGAACAAATGATTGAACAACCACAACCACCTGAAGGTGACGCGACTACCACAAGCACAATGTCACCTCTAGCTGCATTGCGTCAGTATCTCTCCACTAACAATGCAAAAAGCACCTTCCTCCATATTTCTAGGTTGGTTGTCAAGGTAACCTCGTCCAATCGCCTACTGAACGAAATCTTCCGGCTAGACAGAGTGATATATCTGTGCTCCAGACACAAGTCCAATCCCTAATGGACATTGTTTTGGAAACAATAATAGTGGTTGAAAAATGTCGTCAAGATATGAATGGTTTTGAAACCAGACTATTAGACATTTGCTTCGTTTTTCAAGAGCAATGTCGGAAAACATTGAAGATCATGTTGCTCCATCAGATTCTATAGCCTAAAACATGAGCACTCTGGTTAAATGATATGTGCTTCTATACATCTGATGGTGCTTTTATCTGCAAGGACTGTAAACTTCATGCCAACACGCCTTTTGTTGCATGGATGGAATTTATGATGTTGTGATACATAATTTATTGTGCTGCCAAAGGCTGTAGAAATTACGATGCTATTTTTGTAGTGTAGGTAATGTATTTAGACGAAAGCTTCGTATGAGCCCAACGTGCCAACTTCTGTTGGGTCCATTCCAATTGGGCTAAAAATGATTATGGGCCGTAATTTGCATGTAGCCCACTAAAAATAGCTGCCCTAAATCAGCATAAGCTTTCATATTTTTGGTAGGCCTGTGTCCATAGTGGGCCTTTAACAGGCCGAAACATAATTTTGGCCCTCAGTAACAATAGGTCGTTAAAATGTGTAAATATCTCAAGACCATAAATAGCATGGGCCTGTAATAGGCTGAAAGTGAGTTTGGGACCTGATTGTCCCAAATTACCCACTGGTCATTAGCAGGCCGAAATGTACCTCAGCTCGTGCTGGCCCATTTACAATGCGGATCGTTCATAGGCCGAAATTCAGATGGGCCGTAAATGCGCTGACCTACTACACGGGCCTTTAACAGGCTGGAAGTTCAGTCGGGCTTGATTAGTATCAGTTTTATATGGGCCGTTAATAGCCCCGATGTGACATTGGGCCACATATAGCCCATGGATTTCGTTCGGCGTTAACAGGCCGAAAGTCACAATAGGCTGGAAGTGGCCCAAATCTATAGTGGGCCTCTAACAGACCGATTGTCAGACATGGCCAAATATGACCCAAATCCTTCACGGTCACTTATGGGCCAAAAGTTTCAATGGCTAATAAATGGGCCCAAATGAAGTACGACCTTTAACAGGCCGGAAACACACCGGGCCGTAATTTGGCCCAAATACTTAGCGGACTATTAACGGGCGAGAAGTGACCATGGGCCATGATGATGACAAGTTTAGAATGGGCGGTTGACTGAACAATTTGACACTAGCCGGACGGACCTTAACTCTGAGTGGACTGTCTGCAAGCAGGATGTTAATGGGCCAGACCACTATTTTGATTGGGCCAGCCTTTTAACCTAAATGGGCCATTGTTGGGCCTTGCCACGTGTTGAAGTATCATAGGCTCCTCCTGTCCATTGGGCGGTTGACATCTGTCCTTTCGCGGTGCTGACACGTGGTTCGTATAGCCAATGATAATTTTACACGTGGAAAATCCTCATTGGTCCCAGCTGTTAACGGGTTATCGGATGCAAACCGGAACTAGATGGCTTAACGATGACCTAGTATGGTGGATGCCACATGTCGGTTACCCTTGACGAAAACACTTCCATGAAGCGCCATTTATCGTCATGGAAGTGGACACTTCCGTGATGATAATTTTGGTATTGTCATGGAACACTTATGCGACAGCATAGGTATGACTATCTTGATTCTATCATAATCATCATGGATGTACATGCATGACAGAAAACGTGACCTACCGTGAAAAACACGTATCATCACGGAAGTGTATTTTTTTGTAGTGCATGGGTCCCGCCCTGTTGGAGAAGCACAATCGCACGGACGGTCTCATCAGACCCCACATACACAGCATCCAAGGATGATTCAGTCTCCCACACCAGCCCTACCTAGGGTGTAGATCGAGTGGCGGAAGCAATCACGTCCAACACCAGGTCCCATCCCTCCACCAGGGTGGCCCCCTCCTGATCTGCAACCAGTGCACACTGCCCCTTGTCCTGCATGATCATTTGCGGCATTGATTCCTCCACCCCAGTCACTGTCTCAGGGCCGGTCATCGGCGGCGGGCATACCGGATCAACACATCCCCTGCCACGATCATGACCAACTGGCCATCCACCTAGGGATCTAAACCCTTATCCTGATCCCCACCCAGAGTGTGGCCCAGCATCCCATCCTGCTGGGCAGCCAACACTTTGTCTGCCTCGGGCCCTAATCCCAGGTCTGCGCCAACTGGGCAGTCCCAACCACTGAACCCTCGAGAGCTCCTAGTCGGCGCCTTAAGCGCTGGCTAGGAGACCCGGCGCCCACGCGCCCTGCTAGTTGGGCCGGCCCACTAAACATGACTAGCAAAACTCGCTGGGGAAAAATTCCCAAAAATTGGCTGTTACAGGATTCGAACTTAGGACGGTCACTCCACGTCCATGCTCCTTAACCACTGCACCTACAGGCCACCAGTGATTTTGTACGGCTTGAAACACATAATAACACTATCGCGCCGTATTTGTTGCACATAACCACTTTTTTTGGCAAACCAAATCGTGATAAGAAAACATTTATGGATTTTGAAAACGTTCATCATTTTTGAAGAAATGTTGACGAACTTGAAAAAAGTTCACCGATTTTCAAAAATTGTTCATACAATTTGCGAAAAAGTTCATAGTTTTTTTAAATGATCGAATTTGAAAAAAGTTCATCAAAATTGAAAAAATGTTCATGGATTTAAATATAACAATTGAAAAAATTGATAAAGTTTGTCAAATTTAGAAAAGTTCATCATCAAATTTTAAAAAGTTCATTGAATTTCAAAAAAAAGTTCATCGAATATGAAAAAGTTCATTTAATTTGAAAAAAAGTTCAACAAATTCGAAAAAAAGTTCACGAATTCGAAAAAACGTTCACCTCATTCGAAAAAAGTTCATTAATTTTTATAAAAATCACCGAATTCAAAAACAATTCACCGAATTCAAAAAAAGTTCATCGAATTTAGGAAAAGTTCATTAAATTATGAAAAATGTTCATCAAAATCGAAAAAAGCTCACCCGTTCAAAAAAAGTTCACCTAATTTGAAAATAGTTTATTGAATTTGAAAAAAAAGTTCATCAAATTTGATAAAAAATTCATCAATTTTAGATAAGAAAGTCATGGATTTGGAAAAAGTTCATGGAACTGAGGAAGAAGAAAAAGAAAAAGAGGAAAAATAAAATAGAAAAACAGAAACAGAAAAACACAAACAGAAGAAACAAGGAAAGAAGAAAAGACTGAAAGTTAGCACGCAGTTGGGGATGGTGGCGGTGGTTCGTGCAGCTTGCTATTAAGCAGGAGGTACGCTGTTCGACTCCAAGTACTAGCGTATATTTTTGCTGTGTGATTAACACAGGGGGTAAAGTCTAGATGGGCCGGCCCAGCGGAGCAGGTGGGTATGCACCCGTTTGCGGATTGTGCTGTATCGGGCGCAGAGGGCGCCGAATAGGAACCAGCTGAACCCTCTACCTGCATAGGCCGTCCCATCTCTCATGTGTTTTCCCCAAGAACCGGCGTGTCCAGCCCAAACGCTGGCACCACCTCATTGGCTACCTGGTTGCCTGTCCCCACCATAGTGACCACCGGGGTGATAGGCGCATTTGAAACTCTCGGACCTGGTCGTTCAATTGCTCGATTCCCTTGGTCTCTGCTGATGATTGGAGGCCCCACTGGCACTAGCAACATCATGGAAGGAATCCTCTAGTCAGAGGGGCTCAGCCTACCTTCCAGCATCTGCCTGTAGGAGCCACGACCAGTGCCGCCGCCCGTCGCCGTCCCCGGCGGCCGCCGCCCAGCTCCTCTATCGTCGCAGGCTCCACGCGACCATAGCTGGACCACCTAATCACCTCCCGAGTAGGATCCATTAGAACTGTCAGGCAGCCCACTCTGCCCGCTGTCTCCATCCAAGCTCGCCGCTCGCCTCCAATTCTCTGGCGCAGTGAAGTCCCATAGCCTGCCAACATGGATGAAAGGAGGGTACTCCAACAACTGACGATACTTAACGGGTACGCCGCTGGGTCTACCACCGGCTTTGGTGGCTCTGGGACCCAAAGCCGCCAGAAAACAAGCACCTCGTCGGGGTCGCCGCACAAAACACGCAGCTTGAACAGGGAAAGATCCTCACTGCTTTCCGTTTCTGGCTCCAGACTGTTTATGAGATAAGAACTGCCTAGGAGCTCCACCGTCGTGTCCCTTGAGCAAGCATGTGAAGAAATCCCTTTGATCATGAGATCGACTTCCACACGCGTATAATCCAGGACGCCGCCTGCGCTTGCCTAAGCCATGGCCAGATGAAGATATTGGCGCCCTAATGCTCAATGAACAACACCGCCAGAGCTCTGTTCCAGAACTCATGCGTGGCAAACACCACCAGGAATCTTCTGGACGGAACTTGTGAATTGAAAACTTGTGCCTTGGAATGCCCAGCTGCATAAAGATCGCCTCCGCCACCTCCGCGTAGGATGTGGCTGGCCTGGATCCTCCCACGTATGCCACCACCGCCAGATTGAGCCTCCGCTCGAGGTCGTCCATGCCTCCCAAACACTACAGGATGCATACCTTCGACGGTGCCGCCAGGAAGGCAGCGCTAGCAGTCTCCCAGGGAAAGTTGGGTGCAACTGGCGAGATACATGTCGGCGGTGCGCTTTGCCTAGGCTCCAGCAATTATTTCCCCAAAGGTGGTGACAGCCTCAGTACCGGCACCCGCCTGGCCACCTTGGCAATCACCGCCCGTCGGAGTTGCTCCTCTGACATAGGGCTGTGTGAAAGCATGCACTGTGAGGAAACATGACCCGCATAGCCAAACCGGATGGAAAGTGGGTCGTTGATGTAGTCATGTCTCCAGTGGCCATCTTGAAAACACCTGAAACAGAGCTTGTAGAGGTCCGGCGGGATCTGTCTCCTCTTCGAGGAAGTGGGCAAGTTCGCACGGATCTGGGCACCAGCACCCTGCTGGCGCCTCAGAGCACGGCGGCACCGCCATATGGTCTTGCGAGACGGCCCAGGCCTGCGCCACCCCGCATCTGGCATGGCTGCCTCGAGTGCCTCGTGTGCTGTACCGGCGGACGATGAGTGCGCCGAACTAGGTGAACCAGAGAGGCCAAGCCCCAAGACCACCGATCGCTCCTGCGGGTAGGTGGAAGAAACTGAGGGTCGGCTGCGGGAGCCAAAAGCCATGAGCGGGGCCTGAGGTCTTCGGGCCACTGCCGACAGGGAGGGGACACCGGGGTAAGAGTGTCTGCCGGTGGGGGAGGGAAAGGTGGACGCCGGGGCCGGAGTGGTTGCCAGCGGAGGGGGTAGGCGTCTTTGCTCAAGGGGGAGCTCGAGACACGTGAGTGCTCTCTGTCAACAATCTTCAAAACACAAGGTAGGCTGATATTGCACCAACAATCTCCCCCTTTTTGAATGATTGTTGATAAAACAGATCACATCGAAGGATAGATAAAGAATGGAATGTAATGCGAAGAATAATAAAAGAGGAGAGATAATTACGAAGATAAATTACTCTCCCCCTGAAGGTATGCTTCAGATCATGAATGACTGGAGGGAGACGATATTATTCTTCGTATAAGTGACATTGATGAGTTCATACTTGACTTCTTTCAATGCACTTGACGGTGTCTGAGGTGATTCCTGTCACAAGATCTTCGAATGGAATTAGTTCAAAAAAACTTAGAAAGATTTATGATAAAGGATGTAACATGAAGGTTTTCTCAGAACACAATTTAAATCCACATGAGATGTAGTTATCCTGCATGCTAGATATTCGATATGATCAGAGCAAGATAAGGTAAGAAGGTGTTGCTCGAAGTGGATATGCTTTGGATGTGGTTTCCCTGCGATGCAGAAGATAATGAAACAAATAATTGTGAGGGAAAAACACTTTGTCAGAGAATCATATGGCATTTACTCGTAAGGCATGGAAGCTAAAAGCTAAGACTGACATTCTCTTGCTGAAAAGGTTATATAATGAGGGATAACAATTAATGCATATCCACCACAACAGTCATAATTCATTTAGTATTCGAAGTACTTCTCCGTCAAGTTATCATCATTTGATCAGTTCCTATTTTTCTTCGAGGAGCAAATATTTTTCCCTTAATTATCAAGAATAATCATTCCAGGGCAAAACACATTCGATGGTACCTGAAAATAGATAGTACGAAGCAAATAATATTGCAGACAGGGGGGGGGGGTTATTAACGTTACATGGCGACCGAGTGTTTCAAGACCACGTGCGGTGTGTCATGGTATTGTCATGGCAGATGCCCTAGTGAAAAGACTTAGGTGTGGAGCCATCGCGATTAGGTTAGCTTGAATGGGTTGAATGGGACAAAGGACACAAAGAGTTTACCCAAGTTTGGCCCCTCACGGTGGAGGTAAAAGCCTACTTCCTGCTTCTAGCTGTATTGCTGGATTTTCGATTACAAGGGAGCGAATACGCTTGACCTAGTTCTCGATTTCTTGTTTCTTGAGTTAACCCACCGCCGGGTCTCACCTTTATATACACAGGTTGAGAACCAGAGGCTTACAAAGTCCCGGACAGCTCACACAACATGACCGGCTCGGTTTCTATCTAGCTATACCTACAAGGCAAGCCACCATACGGCGGTTCACAGGCCGGGTCTTGGGTCTTCACCTGGCCTACCTCTATGAGACACCGTCTTCACGCCATGGTCCTCCTCAGGCCTTTTCATAGTAAACTGCCAATGGTGTCATCCGGCCCCTCCTGGGCGGGTTACACCTTGGAGTTATATCCCCAACATTAGGCCCCCAGGTTGACTTGAACTTGTTCATGTCAATCTTCAGTGTCTTAAGTTCAACAGAATTGTGCTAAAGTGTCGAACTTTATTCAAACTGCTATAACCCGCTATGATGTCATACCAACAAAACCATTGTAACCCGCCATGACATCATGCACATTAAATTCTCCACAAACTGATGATATCTCAATGGATCCTTATCTTTAATAGACTTCTCGAAAATCGAGGCATTCGTATTGTTAATATAATAATTTTGCCTCCTTGATTTCCACGCATGTCTTCTTCTCACCTCATTATAAATAGGGATAGGGGTCCTCCTTCTCACTTTTTACCCCTGCCTCTGCCTCTTCTTCCTCCTTGCGACGTCCAACACCAACAAAGCTCCGCCGTCCCAGTCGTCTACATCAACTTAGCTGTGACCTGTAATACAAACGGTTTTTAACCCCGTTCTGCGACGGTGTTTGGAACCGTCGCCAAGTGAGTGTGGGCGATAGGGGGGTCCTTCCCACATGACCCAGAAACCATCGGAGATAAGCCCTCCTCACACAAAGGCTAGGGAAAAATGAGCTCGTGTGTGATCTGGTGGGGCATCAAAATCCAATTGTTCCCGTTCGTATGTAGATCCCACACTGTGAATCCCAGAAAAACATTTCCGTTCGTACGTATATTGCACAGAGTTTTTTGTGTGAAAACATTTGTGCAAGGTGGCCTAATACAAATAGTTCTCTGCGGGAAGCCATGTGTGGTTGTTAGTTGATCGAACATGCCTACTTTCTAGAAACCGTGTGGGTTGTTTGAGTTCATCGCCCACGGTGCTGTCTGAGTAACCGTCTCCAATAGAAAACCCCAATAAGTAGGGTAATTATCCTATTATTGATAATCCCTATACTAATCAAATTGATATTTCTTATAAAACACACCAGATATTTCATATTCGTATAACAGCAACCTGGATTTCATCATCGAATTACATCAAATAGCTTAGGGACTCAGTTAGCCATTACACAACAGCACCAAGTTTCACATGCAACATCGAAAACCTTTGGAAAGTAGCATCATACGCGGTAAATAGACAGATGAATCTCTTCTGGGAAACTGCAAAAGCGGAAGCCAAATATTGAGCCTTCGGTGATGTTGAATGTCCTTGCAACTTTAGGCTAGTGCCTATGGATAACTGCCCGCCCAACCTTCGTCCTCTTTAGGAAGACTTCAATATTGTACCGTGGGTGCTGAATGAATACCTTCCTCGCCTCTTGACCATGCAAGTGGTTTCAGAGGTAATCATCGGTGAACTGCTTTGAAAATTACTGAAAACAAAGATATGCATAAATCATTGTAATTTTGAAATGGTGCAAGGGGTAAAAACGAGGTAAAAGAGTTAGTACCATCCTATAGTTGACTGATGTCTTCCTGATTGTGGAAACAAAGATCTTGCTATTATTCTTCGCAAGTTTCTTCATCCTAACAATATTTCCAAGTTTCTTGACTTGACTGATATTCATGGACATCTCATTTCCCCATATGCAAAATGGGTCAAACAATGGGTCTAAGCCTCTGACAGCAGGACCTACATGTGCAAGACTAAATTGTAAGAAACCTAAATATTAGAATGATTCCTATAACTACACAATAATGTGCTATTAGCGAAAGGACCATGCTTGAACAAACCTCGATGGTAAACCGCAGTGTCTCACATTGTTTCCCCGCAACACACATAAGGAAGATCTTGATCGGGTTAACTGAGAGTTGCCATACTATCAATAGAATATGTATTGAGTACAACCAAATTCGATTTATTTCACATGCATAACAATACAAAATTGTACCTATAGCAAATGAAAATCAAATTGCAGAACTGAACCAAATAGTTAAATGGATAGCAGACCAAATGAACCAAAATATTTAACTGAGCACGGCATTGCAGAATAGAAACATGTACTAGAAGATAAGATAGTTAACAATATACGCTGCCTCCCCCCTTGATTTTTTATAGAGGCAACATAGAACTATATGAGTGTCGTGTTAAAATTTGGAATTATTCCGGTTTGTTTTGACTTTCTTATATATTAATTGAATTTCTGGTCATTTAATGTGCATAATTCGAATTTGAACTACAAGCACATGCTCCAGTGCACCAAAGTTGTTTGAAAAATCACATGTGAGTGCTTGGGTGAATTTCTAGGTCCAATGCAAGAAATGGGAATGAATTTCAATCATCTAGGCGTCGTGGATCAACAGGAAAGATTGAGAAACTTGTTTTTTTAATCCATGTAAATCCAAAACACGCCTGGAAATCATGAAACTTGGCATGGTGTCATGACATGGCACCAACATGCTACGGTAAACTTTTGGCCGAATTGGGACAAGCTTTGGTATAAGCTTCTTGCAAACCGGAGCTTCTCTCAAGAAGGCTCGTGGTTCCGAGAGGGAACGTGTCACCTCCGTCTGCGAAACGACATACGTACACTGCCTTCTCCTACCTTATCTTTTTACACAGGCATATTAGACCAAATAGAAGTATCATGCTAAATTTCGTGATTATTCCGGGTCCGTTTGGTATATTTTAGACATTAATTGGATTTCTGGGCATTAATGTGCATAATACAAATTTGAACTACAAGCACATGCTCCAGTGCACCAAAGTTGGTCAAAAAATCACATGTGTGTCCTTGGGTGAATTTCCAGGTCCCATGCAAGAAATGGGCATGAAATTCAAACTCTGGGCATCATGGCTCGGCTGAAAAGATTGATAAACTTGGTTTTTTAATTCCTGTAAATCCAAAACACGCCTGAAAATCATGAAACTTGGCATGGTGTCATGACATGGCACCAACATGTTGTGGTAAATGTTTTGGCTGAATTGGGACAAGCTTTGGTATAAGCTTCTTGCAAACCAGAGCTTCTCTCAAGACTCATGGTTCCGAGAGGGAACGTGTCACCTCCGTGTGTGAAACGACATACACTGTCTTCTCCCACCTTAATTTTTTACACAGGCAGATTAGACCAAACAGAAGTATCATGCTAAATTTTGTAATTATTCCGGGTTTGTTTGGCCTTTTTTATACATTAGTTGAATTTCTAGGCATTTAATGTGCCTAATTCAAATTTGAACTACAAGCACATGCTCTAGTGCACCAAAGTTGGTTGAAAAATCACGTGTGTGTCCTTGGGTGAATTTGTAGGTCCCATGCAAGAAATGGGAATGTAATTCAAATATTTGGGTTTTGCGCCTCGGCTGGAAATATTGAGAAACTTGGTTTTTTAATTCCTGTAAATCCAAAACACGCTTGAAAATCATGAAACTTGGCATGGTGTCATGACATGGCACCAACATGCTGTGGTAAATTTTTTGGCCGAATTGGTACAAGCTTTGGTATAAGCTTCTTGCAAACCGGAGCTTCTCTCAAGAAAGCCCATGGTTCTGAGAGGGAACGTGTCACCTCCGTCTGCGAAATAACATACACTGCCTTCTCCCGCCTTGATTTTTTTACACAGGCAGCTTAGACCAAATAGTAGTTTCACGCTAATTTTTGGAATTATTCCGGGATCCTTTGGCCTTTTTATACATTAATTCATTTACCAGACATTTAATGCACATAATTCAAATTTGAAGTACAAGCACATGCTCCAGTGCGCAAAAGTTAGTTGGAAAATCATTTATTTGTACTTGTCGAACTTCTAGGTCCCATGGAAGAAGTGGGAATGGAATTCAAACATCTGGGCATGTTGGCTCGGCCGTAAACATCAAGAATCTTGGTTTTAAAATTCCCGTAAATCCAAAACTCGCCTGAAAATATTGAAACTTGTCATGGTGTCATGACATGGCACCAACATGCTATGGTAATTTTCCTGTCTGGTCTGCAAAGGTGCACACATTAACAATCAAGTAAGTCATTTTGGAACAAGTGTTGTCACGTTACAAATCAAAAACACAAGTATTATTGAAACCGTGGGTATTCTACTTACCAATTACATACCGCCATGTGTCCCCTTTTTATTGGCTAGGAGTTGTCATGCGGGGTAGCTATTTGAATACGGGAGGTGTGCGATCAGATCCATGCGCGTGCTCATCGGGAGGAGAGCCCTTTGACCTCTATCTGCCGCGCACCTCCCTCCCAACCTTTCCATTAATGGCGCCTGATCCCCTATTTCACGGCGTGGCTATGTCTCACTGGACTGAGATTTAAGAGAGAAAAATGAAAATCTTAAAAGAAAGTTTTGCACAGATATTGATGTAAGATCCGACGGACCTATATAGCATCGACTGCGACTTATAGCAAGCATGATGAATATAAGGACGATGAAACTGGATAATAATTGTCTTACATATTTAGGACCATAATTAAAAAAAGCCACATGCAGTAGTGCCTGAAATACACAAGGGCTAAAGAAGAAGGAAGGCAACGATGTGGCTCGCTGATCTCTACTTTGTTGATGCGTTGTTGCAGTCCGTGGGAACTAGTCTTCATGGCGAGCGGCGATGAGCTCTTTCCTATCCTCAATATGCTGCTTGAGAGCATCCACGGATTCCTCCACCATCCTTTTGCGCTTCATGCGCAGCACGACTTTCTCGTCCATAAGTTTCTCGACGATGACGCTGGTCCTCTTCAAGAAGGCAGTGGTCTCCTCCTACCACTCCACACTTCTAACAATCTTCGCACTCAGCAGGTTGCGCTCGGCCCGGAGCTTCATATTGCTCTCCCTTAGTTTCCAGATGACCCCGGTAGCCTGTTCAAACGAGGCTTTCATGTCGTCCTGCAACCCCGCCCAGCTAGAGATCTGATCCATTTGGCTATGGACGATCACATGCATGCACATGTAAGAGTCCTCTCCTGCCCACGAGACATTTTCCTAGGCTGTCGCGGTGCGGGAGGACATCTCTACTGCATTCGCGGTGCCGACGGGACATCTCTGCTTATTCTGCAGCGCGGGCGGACCAATCTGCTGCATCAATGATGCGACCGGACCTTTGTGGTGCTTCAGCGGCGCGGCAGGACCTCTGTGCTGCTACGGCCGCACGGCGGGACATGTCGACTACTTTCGTGGCGATGCGGGACATCTCTTGTACTTCCTGGTGACAATCTCTCGACCCAGAACTCATGCTGGCCATGGAAAATGCAAAGGAACATTGATGAATGACTTGTTTGTTTTTGTGGATGAGGAATTGAGCAGGAATGTGCAGTCATCTTGGAGTAGTAGTATTTATAACCGAGTACTAATATGCTAATAAGTGGGAAACCATTTAGGTTTTGATCGGTGTGAACAAGTTTGAAATTTGGAATGTGACGGGACGCATGCTCAAAATTCATTGACGATTCTATAATTTCTAAGTGCGGCACTATTCCCGGATGGCGTAATGTGGGCACGCTTTCTCGGCCGCGTACGTGGCATTTACACCATATGGTGCACTGCAATAGGCAACGTCAGCACACGTCTTGTACAAACAACAGTGCACGCTCATTATTACCATCACACATGCTTCTTTTAATTAGAATGTGTGCCCGTCTAGCGCTCACATGTTGATCCTTCTAACTGTTTCTGTTTGTTATGGCTAATCGCAAACAGTTCATCCATGTGAAGTGTATGCCATCAAATGCAGACACTTTGATCTGGCTGGCTGTTTCTATTTTGATGCCTAATCGCAGACAGTTAATCCTTGTAAAGCGTATGCCCTCAATTGCACACACATTTATCTAGCTGCCCATTTCTGTTGTTCCGCCTCATCACAAATAGTTAATCCGAGTATGCCGCATATCGCACATGCCTTCATCTGGCTGCCCGTTTCTATTCTTCTTACTCATCGCAAACCGTTCATTGAACTCAATCGTATGCCCTACATCATAGATGCAACCAAAATCTGAACCATGTTGGATGCATTCGTCATTGCAAGCGTTTTGCACCTTTTTCGACGGGTTTTTTACACCATCGTTTGTGATTATTGCATCGCACACAGTTTCGTCAAAGGGTCTCTGATCGTAGTGTCGCGCTAGCAGCATCCTGCAGTAGTGCTACTTCCTACTTCTAGTTGTACTGCTTGAGTTTCGATTACAAGGGAGTGAATACGCTTGACCTTGTTCTCGATTTCTTGTTTCTTGAGTTAACCCACCGTCGGGTCTCACCTTTATATACACAGGTTGAGACCCAGAGGCTTACAAAGTCCTGGCTGGCTCACACAACATCACCGACTCGGTTTCTATCTAGATATAACTTACAAGGCAAGCCACCATACGACGGTTCACAGGCCGGGTCTTGGGCCTTCACCTGGCCTACCTCTATGAGCCGTCATCTTCACGCCTTGGGCGTCCTCAGGCCTTTTCATATTAAACCACCAATGGTGTCACCCGGCCGCTCCTGGGCGGGTTACACCTCGGAGTATATCCCTAACATTAGGCCCCAGGTTGACTTGAACTTGTTCATGTCAATCTTCATTGTCTTAATTTCTACTAAATTGTGCTTCAGTGTCAAACTTTATTCAAACTGCTATAACCTGCCATGACATCATACCAATAAAATCATTGTAACCCGCCATGACGGCATGCGCATTAAATTCCACACAAATCGATGATATCTCAATAGATCCTTATCTTTAATAGACTTCCTGAAAATCGATGCGTCTGTATTGTTAATATAATCATTTTGCCTCCTTGATCTCCGTGCATGCCGTCTTCTCACCTCCTTATAAATAGGGACAGGGTTCCTCCTTCTCACTTTTTACCCCTGCCTCTGCATCTTCTTCCTCCTCGCGACGTCCAACACCAATAGAGCTCCGTCGTCCCAGTCGTCTGCATCAACTTGGTCGCTGCATCAACCTCACCTCGACCAGAACATGACGGAGCCCCTCCACTGCTCATTAGCATCAGTAAGTACTCATCCCCCTTGCGCCAAATCTGCATTAGGGTTTCTGTTGTTCGTCGGCGTTCTTCGCCGTTCATCGTAGTCTCCTCCTTAAGTGCTTAGTTCGATCTGAAAGTGGTACTGAAGTTGCCCGATAATAGTTTAGCATCTTTTTCCAATCTTGGATGCACCCCCTCTGTCCAAGGTTCAATCTCAACTTGCATGTTCTTCCACTGCCGTATTTTAGGTTTAATAATTAATTTCATTTTGTGAACTATTGTAGATCCAAAATTATAAGCAGAATCTGTAAAACCTTTTTATCCATCACTTGGTGAAATTTCCCTCAACTCTAGATCTGTAGTTAGCTACTTTATCACTGTTGTATGGGTGGCATAAATGATATTTTGTAATTCGCCAAGTACCAACTGGCTCATTTATGAACTATTTACAGTCCAGTGTTTATCAAATGTCGATATTACCCGGCTATGCCTTGCCGGTTTAACCATGCCTTTAATTTTCCTCTACCATAGCAATCAATCTTTGCCCATAACCAATTCTGTATAATGACCTTGCTTTCTTTAACCATTGGGCGGCTTATCATCATATATTTAACCCACCAATATTTACTTCTTAGGCTAAACATGACTAAGATTGTCACTTCGTACAATTGGGTTGCTTCAACTGTCAGGGAGCAAACTCTTAATGAGTATGTTCAGACGGGCATCTTAGCAGCAAAAAATGTCATTCACTGGTGGGTTCCAGGGCCAGAAGTTAGACCTCGACCAAAGGAGGGCGAAGTTATAGTCTTTGTTGATCTTATAAACCGGGGCTTCTCACCACCCGGGTCAAAATTCTTTGGCGATGTACTGAACTTCTTTCAACTTAACCCTCAAGATATCAGACCCAACTCTGTTTCCGACATTTGCAAGTTCCAAGTCTTTTGTGAAGTATGCCTTCAAGAAGAGCCCAGTGTCGATCTTTTCCGAGAGTAGTATTACTTGAACCGCCAGACTGAATTCACACATGGACCCAACTTAGAGCTTGGTGGAATCTCAATCCAAAGACGGAGAGATGCTATCTTCCCTTAAGCCGCACTTCCCAGTCACCCTAAAGACTGGAATCAGACCTGGTTTTGCTGCCAAGAGACATCTCCATCTGACGAAAATCCTCTGTCGGGTTTTTGTGACTGCTGGCTTAGCCCAAAACATTCACTTCCGGACTGGATTAGCACCACCGAACAGGCTAAGTATATGCCCACCTTTTTGAATGTGAGAGCCTTGCTGACTAATGAATTAACCAGTGTTGACCTGGTCTGATGCTGGGTTGCTTGGAGGATCATACCTTTGAGTCGTCGGCCCAGCTTGGAGGATCCACAGTGTCACTGTCAAGTGCGCCTGGATGATAAAGCGGTCAATGAGATGACTAAGTTATTGCTTGGGTAAAGCTTAGAAAGTTGTAGCAAGGCGGGGTTGAATACCTTCCGCACTCTTAACCCGGCTCCAGGTGTATGTATTCAAACCCATTTACTTTATTCATTATTCGTGTAAACTACACACTTCTTATCATCATTTACTTTTTCCAGGCCGACTCTTCTTTTTGGAGCAAAAAACTTCAGGAAAAAATGGCCAAAAAGGTCAGAGCAAAGACCAAGGCCTCAAAGAAGAACAAGAAGAAATCAGACACCTCGGAGCTATTTGCCCTGGATAATGAGTCGGAGGTAGAACTTGATTCTCTTGGTTCCTTTTTATGCATCTTATTGACACTGACTCCTCTCAGGATGATGCGGAGACCAGCCAAGCAAACATTGAAGAGGTAACTATTATTTCCTCTGACTCATAGCCTTTGCCAAGATAGGAAGTTCGACAAGTGATCCGGAAAGTAAGGTTTTCTCACCCTTTAGCTTCCTTGGATCCAAACTTTCTTTTGAAGAAATAGCAGCATGAAGCCCGGCGCTCAACCCGGAACAACGGAGGCAGAGACCATTCTGCCGGCTTACCCAACACGCCAGACCCTCACAAACGTCTGAAAGAGGTGCCTCAGAGTTCAATCCCTTTTTTCCAGAGGTTGCTCTTATTCTTCAACCACTTAATCCTTCCGAATCAAATTATCAGGGAACTTCCCATTCATCCTCTTGTGACTCTACTGGGACTCAGATGCCTCCCTTCAAGATTTCCCGTGCGAAAGAATACTTTTACTTATTTGCTTTTACTCTTTTAAAACTAACATATTCACATCCTCATATGTCTTATTCTTAGTGGTATAGCCAAACCAAGCAAGAAACTTAAGATAAGCAAGCCGACCGAGGATCCTAAGGTCAATGAACCGGAGAAGTAGACCCCAACATCAAAAGCTTCAAATCACAACCCTGAAGGCTCTGCTAATTACCCGCCACCAAAGATTCATGACACCCTCATGGGTCCCAGGAGCATTGATCCGTCAAGTGCTAAGATGCCAAGCCCCATCAAGCTTGCCGAGGAAAATACTGAGGATATTTTGATTACTATCACTGGCTATGTCAACCTGGGGAATCCCATTGTTTTGGCTAACATTCTGCCAAGGAAGAATTAATTGAGAAGAGCAAACCCAAATTTGACATTTCCAGCTACTCCAACTTGGATGTCAATGAGCTATATTCCGGCTATCTGAGCTGCCTGCATATTGGTTGTGATCTAGAAGCAAACATATTCAAAAGAATGCAACAATAATACGAGGTATGAACATCTGCTTTCCCGATCTATACAATCATCCAGCCCCCAAGTCTTAGCCATAGGAAATGATTTGCTGAGTATGGTGAAGACTTTAATCAATATGTCATTGAAAATTTTGAGTCATAGCCCTCATGACTGGCTTGTCTTGATAAAGATAAGTCAGATCATTTTTATTATCTTCGAAATAGAACTTCACCTCATAGCCCTCATAGGCCAGCTTATCTGAGAAAGATGAGCTGGACCTCCTGCAACTCAATGTAAAAAGAACTTTCTCGTACATTATCCCCAAGTGCCAAGTTCATTGCTTGAAATGTGCTTGGGGCTTGTATATAAATTCTAGCTTGACAAATATTCTTAAAACCTTTTGCTCTTACTTGCGGGATGCCTTAAATTTGACTGAATCCCAATTGGTGGATTTGAAGAACAAGCTTGAGCACCAAGAAGCTGACACACGTAAAGCTGAATCCAAGTTTAAGTTTAGTCTGGATGAGAATGAAAAGCTCAAGACGGATTTTCCATGGAGAGAACCGCTTGGGAGGAAGAAAAAATTGCCTTATTGCAAAGGGCAAAAACTGATGAAGCTTCCCTTGAAAGAGATCACTGCAGAACTGACCGGCTTACAACCACACATCTCATAGATGACATGTGTTATCTTTTGTAAGTAATTCTTAACTGTTTAAACTTTCTTAATCCTTTGAATTGTAACTCGCCCGGCGACTCAGTTGTATGTATTACTCAATAGGCCCCAGGAGCTCCAATCTTGGCCAAGACATGCTGCTAAAGTTGAAGGCGTTTTATACTCTGGTGGGGTAATTATACACCGCCACACAACGTACTCTGGTGGCTATTTCCAATGGCAAACTGCCGCCTACTCTTGTCGTGGTAATATCATGGCAGATGCAAGGGGGTGGCTAATCATGGATGGGGCCAGAAGTACATCGTCGGGTCCTGGAAGCGGAATTGAGCACAAGCTCGGACAGACACGAGATGTACCCAGGTTCAGCGCTCTCCTAAGATAAGATACCCCTACTCCTGCTCTATGGGGTCTCCGCATGATCAGTATATCACCAGGTATACAATGGTGCACCTAGAGTTGTTTGGCTAGAGGAGTGTAACGCCCCGGATTTGATGCGCCAGGTGTCTTCCAGTTATTCGTTGTCGTTGCCATGTCATTTGCTAGCATGTTGCATTATTCCATGTCATCATTTGGATTGTGTCATCATGTGCATCTCATTTTGCATATGTGTTCATTTCTTGCATCCGAGCATTTTCCCCGTTGTCCGTTTTGCAATCCGGCACTCCTATGTCCTCCGGCGTCCCCCTTTTGTCTCCTGTTGTGAGCGGGTGTTAAACTTTCTCAGAATGGCCCGAGGTTTGCCAAGCGGCCTTGGTATAGCACCGATAGACCGCCTGTCAAGTTTCGTGTCATTTTGAGGTCGTTTGATACTCCAACGGTTAACCGGGTAACCCTAAAAGCCCTCTTTGTGTTGCAGCCCAACACCCCTCCAAAGTGTCCCAAAACCCATCCAAACCCCCTCCATGCTCTCGGCCGTTCGATCACGATCGCGTGGCCGAAAACCGCTCCTCATTTGGACTCTCCTAGCTCCCAGAAACTATAAAAACATCCTCCCCGTCCATTTTCGCGGATGAATCCTCCCCTAACCCTAAAAAGCTCCCTCCTGCCGCCGGACGTGTCCACCCCGCGCCGGACACGTCCAGTGCCGCCGCCCGCGCCCAACCATAGCCTGCCATGTGGCAGTCGCCGCCGCCCCACCTCCGCCGGCCCACGAGGCCCGCGCCAGGCACGCGGGGCCCGGATCTGCTCCGCCGCCGCGCCCCGCGGCCGCCTGCCTCCGCCGCCGCCCAGCGACCGCGCGCCGCCGCGCCGCCCAACATGCGCCTCCCGCGTCGCCCGGCTTTCGCCGCCGCCGCCAGGCCACGGCCTCCTCGCCGCGCCATGCC